>NC_081559.1:69998376-70319921 GCF_022355385.1 Mustela nigripes | reverse complement strand
GTATCTATTTAACACAAAAGAAGACGGTAATGGAGGAATATAGAAACAAAAAAGATACAAGACATACAGAGAACAAACAATAAAATGACAAATCCTCTTTACCTCTTTACCAATAATTGCATTCAATGTGAATAATCAAACTCTCTAATTAAAAAGCAGATATTGGCAGAATGAATTAAAAATAATATGATCCAAATACATGCTGTCTAAAAGAGACACATTTTAGATTCAAAGACACAAGTGGGTTCAAAGTGAAATGTTGAAACAATAATCAAAAGAAACCTAGAGTGGGTACACAATATCATACAAAATTAGACTTTAAGACAAGAATTATTACTAGAGACAAAAAATTACAATTTATAATGTAAAACAATCCATCAAGAAGATATAATTTTAAACATATATGAATCTAACAATAGAGCACTGAAATACATGAAGCAAAAACTGATGAAGGGAAAATAGACAATGCAACAGTAACAGTTGGAGACTATAATATCCCACTTTCATTAATGGGTAGAACAACAAGACAGAACATCCGCAAGGAAGTAGAAGACTTGCCCAAAACTATAAACCAGCTAGACCAAACATCTATCAAACACTCTGCCTAATGAATGCAGAACACACATTCTTTTCTCAAGTGTGCATGGAGCTTCCTCCAAGATAGATCACATATTAGGTCATAAAACAAGTTTCAATACACCTAAAAATATTTGAAATCATTCAAAGGGTATTCTGCAAACAAAATCCATAACAGAAGGAAATTTGAGTAATTCAGAAATATGTGAAAATTAACACATTTCTAAATAATCAATAGATCAAAGAGGAAATCATAAGGGAAATTATTAAACACTTCAAGATGAGTGAAAATGAAAACAGCCTATCAAAATTCATGATATGCAATGAAAACACTGTTTAGAGGGGAATTTACAACTGTAAAAACCTAATTTTTAAAAAGAAAGCTCTCAAATGAATAGCCTAACCTTCTACTTTAAAGAAACTAAAAAAGAAGAGCAAATTAAAATCCAGAGCAGGGGCCCCTCAATGGATCAGTCAGCTAATCATCTGCCTTCAGCTCAGGTCATGATATCAGGGTCCTGGGATTGAGCCCTACATTAGGCTCCCTGTGCAGCAGTGAGCCTTCTTCTCCTCTTCCTTTCCCTCTGTGATCTCTCTTGTTCTCACTCTCTCTCTCAAATAAATAAAATCTTTAAAAAAATGGAGTAAAGGAGGTAATAAAATTAGGGAAGAAAAATATAAATTAAGAATAGAAAACAAGAGAGAAAATCAACAAAACCAAATTGTTGGTTCTTTGAAGAGATCAATAAAATTCACAAACCATTAACTATATTTACCAAGAAAAATAGAGGACTCAAATTACTAAAAAAGGAAACATTACTACTGACTTTACAGAAATAAAAAGATAAGGGAATATTCCGAACACTTGTAGGCTAATAAATTACATATTCTAGATGGTTTGGACAGAGTCCTAGAAAAGCAAGAAACTAACAAAACTGATTCAAGAAGGAATAGAAAATCTGAACAGACCAAGAACAAGATAATTTAATTAGTAATCCAAAATTTTCCCACAAGGAAAAGTCCAGAACAAGATGTCTTCACTGATGAGTTCTAATAAACATTAAGGAATTAACACAAGTTCTTTACAAACTCTTCCAAAATACAGGCAAGGAAGAAACACTTCCCAACTTTTTCTGTAAGGCCAAACATATCACAAGAAACAGAAACTACAGATCAATATCCTTTATGAAAATCCTCAAGGGAATACTAGTAAAGTGATTCAGAAACATACAAAAAGGAGAATATGCCATGACTAAGTGGGATTTATCCCAAGAATGTAAGGTTGGTTCAACATATGAAAGCCAATCAACATAATATACCATATTATCTCAACAGACACAGAAAAAGTATGGGACAGAATCTAATATTTTCTCATGATTTAAAAAAAAAAATACCTCAATAAATCAGAAATAGAAGGGAAATTCCTGAACCTGATAAATGACTTCTATGGGAAACTCACAGCTATCATCACACTTAAGATGGAAAGACTGAATGCTTTCTTTGTAATACCAGGATCAAGTCAATGATGCTCACTATTGCTTTTGCCACTTTTATTCAACACTGCAGTATATGTCCTAGCTAAAGCAATTAGGCAAGTAAAAGGAATTTAAAAGGCATCCCAATTGGAAAGGAAGAAGTAAAACTACCCCTATTTGCAGATGACATAATATTGCATTTAGAATATTCTAAGGAATAATAAAAAATATATAGCCAATTAACAAATTCAGCAGGTTGACAGAATACAAGACCACTCTGCAAAAATTAGTGTATTTCTATACCAATAATGAATAATCCAAAAAGGAAATTAAGAAAACTATTCCTTTAATAATAGCACCAAATAGAATAAAATATGTAGGGGGACGCCTGGGTGGCTCAGTTGGTTAAGCAGCTGCCTTCGGCTCAGGTCATGATCCCAGCGTCCTGGGATCGAGTCCCGCATCGGGCTCCTTGCTTGGCAGGGAGCCTGCTTCTCCCTCTGCCTCTGCCTGCCTCTCTGTCTGCCTGTGCTTGCTCGCTCTCTCTCCATCACTGACAAATAAATAAATAAATAATCTTTAAAAAAAAAAAATTTTAGAATAAAATATGTAGGAATAAACTTAATACTTTAAACATCACTGAAAGAAATTGAAGAAGACCTAAATAAATGGGAAAACATCCATGATACTAGATTAGAAGGCTCAACAGTTTTAAGAAAGCAACACTCTTCCATGTAATCTACAAATTAAATGCAATACCAATCAAAACTTACCTGTCACTTTTGCAAAAATTCACAAACTGATCCAAAATATGGGAAACATGCATGAGATTCAGAATAAGCTAAACAATATTGAAAAAGGACAAAATCGAACCATTGTAATTCCCAATTGCAAAATGTACTACAAAGCTACAGTAATCAAAACCATGTTTTACTGCCATTAGGATGGACTTACAAATCAATGTCCTAAAACTGAGTGTCCAGAAATAAGCCTATACATTTATGGTCAATTGATTTTTCACAATGGAGCCGGGACCATTCAGTAGGGAAAAAAGACATTTTCTTTCTTTCTTTCTCTCTTTCTTTCTTTCTTTCTTTCTTAAGATTTATTTATTTGAGAGGAAAAGAGAGAGAGAGAGAAAAAGAGTCAGATACTCAACCGACAGAACCATCCAGATGTCCCAGGGAAAGAAGTCATTTTAACAAATGATGCTAGAACAACTGAATATCTACAAGCAAAGAATGAAGTTGGACCTCTATCTCACACCTTAGGTAGAAATGTATCAACTTTGAATTTGAAATGTATCAAAGACCTCATTGGAAAACTATAAAACTCTTAGATGTAAAGATCTAATTCTGCATGACCATGGATTAAACAACATTTTCATAGATATTACCTAAAACACAAACAACTAAAGAAAAATGGATAAATTTGATGTCATCAAAGTCAAAAATTTTTTTCCTTCAAAGGCAAGAAGCAACATGAAAAGAAGCTCAACATCATTAGTCATTAGGAAAATACAAAACTTCAATAAGATACCACTTCACCTCTACCAAAATGACTATAATTAAAAAGGCAGACAATAACAAGTATTGACCGGATGTGGATAAATTGCCTTATATATTGCTAATAGGGATGAAATGGTGGGACTACTGTGAAAATTAGTCAGCAATTCCTTAAAAATTTAAACATAGAGTTACTACATGACCCACTGATTCCACTTCTAGGTATATACTCAAGAGATCTACAGCATATTTCCCCCCCCAAAAAATGTGTATGTAAATGTTCATACCAGCATTATTCATAACAGTTAAAATGTGAAAACAACCCAAATGTCCATCAACTAATAAATGCATAAACAAAATAATGGTATATCCATATAATGAAATATTATTCGGCCAATAAAATGAATAAACTATTTATCCATACTACAGTATAGATGAACATTGAAAATATGCTAAAGAAAGAAGCCTGACACAAAATGCTACATTTCTATGAATCCATTTTATTTAAAAAGAATTTGTTATGGCAGGAATAAAAAAAAAACTACTATAACTATATATGGCATTGTCAAATCACTATATTGTACACCTGAAACTAATATAACACTGTATGTTAGCTATACCGGCATTCAAATAAAAGGAAAAAAAAGGAACTTATATAACTTTATTTGTGAAAACCAGATTGCTTTTCTATGTACAATTTAATGCTACTACATTATGGTCAAGTAAAACTAAATTTATGGAAGTAACTTAATGCACTCTCTTCAAAGAGTTCCATGTTCTCACTTCCATTTGTTAAAAGCCAAGATTAATGCATAGCTGTCTTCCCATAATTAGAACATGGAAACAACCATTAGTCTGTCTCCCAGCAGGCAAGCCCCCAGAGTTTATCTATGACCCTTTGCCTGAGAAGGGCCCTGGCCCCCTCACCATCAAGTGAGCTTGATTTCCTGCTTTGCCTGTACCTTGAATCATTCAGTCAAGTGTCTTCCAGAGAGGCCATTTTATCAGTTCCAAGGGAAATTCAAGATTAGTAAGGCCCTAGCCTCAAGGAACCTGTAATGGTGGTAGAGATGCATATGGATTTCCTACTATATGATAAAGACCAATCATCAGAATTTCAGCAGATATTTTCTTTGAGACACTACAATAGGAATGTCAGGGAAACCATATATGCTTGGAAATTTTTCTCTCCATTTGAGGCTTAAAAGTGCATTTTATGGAAGGGGAGATGAACCATGAGAGATTATGGACTCTGAAAAACAACCTGAGGGTTTTGAAGGGGTGGGGGGTGGGAGGTTGTGGGACCCAGGTGGTGGGTATTATGGAGGGCACGTATTGCATGGAGCACTGGGTGTGGTGCATAAACAATGAATTCTGTTACGCTGAAAAGAAATAATTTTTTTTAAAAAGTTTTAAAAAAAAAGTGTGTTTTATGGATGATTCCTTAATCCTAATTGAGAAGTATCTGAGGGGAGAGGAGGAAATGTGAAGATGGAGGATGGTAATAGGTACATACAACTTAACCAGGTACTTTGTCAGAGATGACCATAGTATAACCTTAATTTTGATTCTTATAGACGATGTGACGTGGGGAAATCCATGAAATTCTTCCATGCCTATAAAGATAATAATAGCACCAATTTCATGTGATTGGGGAGATTAAATAAAGGAATATGAAGTGCTTAGCAGAGGGCCTGGTACAACTTCATAGCTGTTCAAACCCACTAGGTACCCCTTGCCCAGTTGATTCTGGAGGAGCTCTGATGAATTGAAGCTGGAGTGTATGTTTTTGGTGGGATCCCTGCTTGGAGTTGGCAACTTAAGGTCTTTTGGAGAATTTTAGGATGGTTATAGTTCCTTCCTTACACAGCTGGGATAGATCTCTAAACTATAATTCTAAATCGGGTACTCTAAATCGGGAATTCTAAATGTTTACTATTACCAATATTATCAATAACGCCAAACACCAACTAAGTCATCTAACCTATCCTTGCTAGGCTTATCTGCCACTATCTTGTATCTGTAATTTACACTTTTAATATAACAGTGTTGTCTCTCCAATACTATGATTCAGAATGATCCAAGATTTCTGTATCTTGATAAAATAATGCAAAAGCCATTAGCTTTAGACCCAAAGCTTCCCTCCTACACATTCTAAGCTAATACTATTATTCTAGTCGACATGATTATTTATTGGCTTATAAAGTCATATTGAATAATATGGAATCAAAAACAATACAGAATACAGACTTTCCTAGTGACCCACTCCCTCTTTAGTATAATTCTTGATGATGGAGAATCTTGAACATTGGATGAAAAATTCAAATTAGAAAGAGTATTTGAAATACAAGTTAGCTGACTCATTATGCTTTGAATTCAAATAGATTTTTACACTTCGCTAACAATGTCCAACCATTTAAGTACCTGTATTTTGGTCATCTCAGTTATAATATTTTCTTTTCTTTCCTTTTTTTTTTTTTTTCTTTTAGAGAGAGAGAGAGAGAGTGCACACATAAGCAACAGCGGAGAAGGTAGACAGGGTCAGGCAGAGGAAGAGAGAATGTTAAGCAGGCTCACACTTGGTACAGAGTCAACAATCCATCTCACCACCCTTAGATCACAACCTGAGCCAAAATTAAGAGTCAGGTGCTTAATTGATTGAGCCACTGGGGTACCCCAGTTACAATATTTTCTTGATTTCTATCTATTAACTCTATTACTTGTGCAGCTGTTATGACCTTGTTCACCAGCTCAGAACACAAATTTGATCACATCTTGTAGTCTTCAAATTAAATTAGCTTGATCCCCCATTCATCAAAGTAACAAGAATCCAAGATCTTTCAGGGTCATACTTCCACATTGTCTAAGAAACCCAGATATTCTCCCATTCTAGAGAGGTCTAGCCTTGCTTCTGGATGCCTCTTGGAGAGCAGCTGGAGAATCAGACGGGCTTCCAGACAAGGCAGCTTGAAAATAACTCTCTGCTGTTGTTGGTCCTGTGCACTGATACGTCTTTGTGCAGTGTTTCTCTTGCTGGTTCAGATTGGTATACAGACATTATCAGTGCTTGGGATAATAAAAATTGGTTCACAGTGACATGTTCATCTCTTATTCTCAAAGCAGGTCTACATTGTGCCAGAACCAGCCCTTCTCTGAATCTAGGTGTTGCCCATTAACCAGGAGTCCTACTCTAGACTGCTTTCTCTCATGGGGATTTCCCTCTGGATGGTCTTCACTTTCTTCTTCTACAAGTAGACCTCAGTTGAGACTCTGAATCTGGCAGAAGCATCTAAAGATGTTGACTCTCAAAAGAGCTATGAACATGGTAGAGTTGGCAGTGCCAATTTCCTTTTTCGAGACTTCTTGATGTCTGTGGAAATGTCCTCATTTTTCCCACAATGATTAGATCTACACACCAGGTTGTTATTTGGAGGAACTGCCTTTATCAAGCAACAGAAAGGGCCTATTACTCTTCCCCTGGGGCAGCAAGACCCAATTTCTCAACAGTTACATCACTGAGAGTAATCTTTCCAGTGGCTCTCCCAGAACAAGTTACAGGGGAACTTGCCATAGCCACTAACTGGTGTAGCAGATTTTAGAAGTTATCTTCCCCTGAAGGAAAGAAGAAAATTATCATTCCAGCTAGACACTATGCAAGGAATTCACAGAAGAAAATTCAGTGAAGTTAAGTTTTTGAGTTAGCCTGATATCTACCAGATTTAATCATGGTTCTGCTATTTAGCAGCTGTGTGTGCCCAAGCCAAGTAACTTGATCACTCTGAGCCCGTGTAATAGCTCAGTTAGAAAGTATCCATGGCTTTAAGTAATAAAGAACTGAAAAACAATAGCTTAAATAAATTAGAATTTTAATTTTTCTTCTATAAGAAGTCCAAAAGTTGGCAATTACAGACAATGGTTCATAGCTCAAGATGGCAGAGCCAACAGCTCTCCATTTCTCTGGGCATTTCTCTCATAACCACGAGACAGCATTTCCAGATCTAGCTGGCATATCACATTTCAGGCAGAAGCCAGGAGGAAAGAATGAGAAGGAAGTGTCCATACTTGTTTCAGGAAAGCAAGAGCATCCCAGAAATCCCTAGCCAACTTCAGCTTACACTTTATGGGCCAAATTGTGCCACATGAATCCTCCTAACTTCAAGAGAGTCTGGGAATAGGAATTTTAGCTTTCTAGACTCTGAAGTATAAGGAGATACTGAAAAATGGTTGTGGTAATAGGTGTGGGATAAATCAACCCACCGTGGTTGGCACACAAAGACCTGAACCAAGGGCCATAGCACCAAGTGTGAAGAAATGTAGACAAGATTGAAGCTGGAAGCAACAATGTTCTTTGAGTAACTGAGGGTGGGTGGTGATGGGGAGGGCGTAGGTCAGGAACCACATCTTATATTTTTAGTAGCCTCCATAAGGGTCTAATAAAGTTCTCAAGATAAAATGGACTGTCAAAGATTGGACCCCAAACCCCAAATGGTGTTCAGAGTTGTGATTCTTTGAGCATATAGCATGACCCCAAACTCCTCTTCAGGGAGACAGGCCTTACAGAGCAATGGCAACTACCTATTAGCCCTTACTTGATTTTTAGGCAAAATTACTGCCAAAATATTTTATTAGAGACCTTTTCCTGTTTTCACTGAGTGCCTTTATTTTAGTGACTGATTCAAACAAAAAATCAATCCCTCTGTATTAAAAGGCACTCTCGTGGCATAAACAGGAGATACATAGAGGGTCTGATAACCTCTGGAATCCTCTCAGAGGCATTGGGCAGTGAGCTCAGTTTCCATGAGAACTAGTGGGTCAGGCTCATGGAGCCCCTTTTACATGGGTATCCTATTATTTAACAGGCACTGTAAATTGAGACCAGCATCCTGATTCTCAAGCAGCCTGGCTTTTATTGGAAGTCTCTGCCACGTTTAAACATCTTTAATACATTTAAAAAATAGAATTGTAAAAGGCAGCAACCAGACTTCAAAGCATAGACATGTTGGCCAGAATTGTGAAGCTGGCGACAATTTTCACTGGTTATAAAGCTCATGGAGCCTCTTTCAATCCCCAGAACAACGGACGAGCAAGGGGCTCATTGAACGTTCCTCCTGAGTGTCTCCTCGATGGGCATGAGCAGACCAACTGTGGGGCACCGAGTTGCCAAGGAGGGGACTCATGTGCTTCAGGGTCTATGGCAAAAGTGCCAACCAGAGCCATCAGCCTCAGCAGAGCTGAAAGAAACTAGGTTGAACTGAAAAGAAGTGATATGTGAAGAGGGACTGGCCACCCTTTCCTGAGCTTTGGTTCCTTACATCCCTTATCTCCTGCCCAGGTCTTCCTTCCATGCAAAGACTTTGGACATCCTCAGCCCTCAGGCAAACTCTCTTTTTTTGCCCTCACTGAATTCTGTAAAGATGCTTACTATACATCATGTTCTGTCTCCTGCTGTCGGCTCTAGACTGTGAGCACTTTGAAAGAAAGTCCTGTATCTCATTCACCTCATGTACACAGCAAATTAAATATGTGTTTAAAGAAAGTTGAGCCTCTTGGGAGAACCTGGGCAATAAGATCTGGTTTGGAGGAATTATGAAGGAAGGTTGTTTGCCCTCCCTTAACCTAAGGCAGAGGTTGTCAAGTGTGGTCTCTGAAGCTGTAGGATCAGCATCAGTTGGGAACTTTAGAAATGCATGTTCCTAGGTCTGGCCCCAGATCTACTGACTCAGAAAATTTGTATTAGTCGGGGTTCTCCAGAGAAACAGAACCAATAGGATGTGTACAGTAAGCGAGAAGGAGATTTATTACAAGTAATTGACTCACATGACTATGGAGACTGACAAGGTTCCAAGATCTGTTGGGTGAATCAACAAACTGGAGCCCCAGGGGAACTGATGGTGTGTCCCCCCACACCTGGAGGCCAGGAGGCTAGGCACCCAGGAAGAATGGACGTTGTCATTCAAGTCCCAGGGTGGGGAAACAGAGCCAATATTCCAATTCCAAGACAAGTCGGGCAGGGAGGAATCTCAGAAACCTGTGTTTTAACAAAGCTTCCAGGTGATTCTGATGCCCATGAAAGTTCAAGAAGAAGACAGACTTTCCAATCTCAGTTCCTTCATCCATAAAATGAATCTAATAGTAACAACCTCAAAGGTTGTTACAAATATAAAATTAGATGATGTATGTATAGTGCTCAGTCCAGAAGCTCATGCATATTCATCGCTCGGCTCGGGAAAATTACTGAAGGGTGAATACATTTTGTTCTGTTGCCTTTGGCTGGAATTGACTTTTGGAAACTATTTCCAGTGTTGGCGTCCTCCCATGGTACATTTGTGTTACTCATTCAGGAGCTCTTTTAGTTTATCTAAGATTCCAAGTTCACCCAGCTAAGTCTTATCCTTGCAAAGTCCTTGTAACTTAGTCTAGAATCAAGCAAGAATCCTGTTTACCTCATGAGGTCCTGACCCTGTCCCTCAGGCACAAGAGAAAATGGATTTCAGGCAGCCACCCCGATTTGTGCTATTAAGGGAACAATCATCTGGGTCCCCATTTAGACCAAGCAGAAAAGGAGCCATTCAGAGAATGGCTCCTCAGAAGAAAGTTGAAGCAGAGAAGGATTTGAGGAAGCGGCCTCCTTCCCAGAAGCTGCTACACATAACACTCCCCATGGGTTGTGTGGAACCACCACGGGGATGGTTGAAAGCAACCAAGCTTCATGAATTTCAGGCCAATGAAATCCCTGTCCTTTCACGCTCAAAGAAACAAAGCTTTGAAAATTATTATTATTACCATTCTTTTAATGAGCCCACACTGCCTTCCTGCTCCCTCCTTCTACAGGTTTCTATTTGTTTTCCTGTCAGAGTCTGGTCTTTGAAGCCAGCACCTCCTCGTTCAGGTGAAGATGTAGCCCCCTTCTCTGCTGGGCTGACCCTTATTGGAGAGGCCCAGTGGGGGAGAGTTACCCCTTAGTGGGACTTTCCTCATTAGCCCTACAGGCAGCATGCATTCCAGCCTGCTCAGCCCAAGGCTCTAAGCAAAGAACTTCAAATATTTTATTAGAAATTTGTTAGAGGTGCTCAGGGGGTGACAACTAGTTTATTACCCTGAATCTTCTTTGTCTAAAACTGGCAGAAATGAGAATGGGGAGACCACTCCACTCAGATGCCGGGGTAGAGGGAAATAGCCAGGGGAAAAGACATCAATCAGATCCTTGATATCACTATAACTTGATCTCCATTGGCCAACTGGTCACCTAACACAAGTACAGGAAACAAGTTTGAAAAGGCCACTTGCTGAACAAACAACGTGAAGGCAGTAAATGCCAGAATATCATTCTTGCAACAAACTATTTTTCAGTTGACTTAGTACTACAGGCTACACTAAGATGACTGAGGCATGGCCCCTGCCCTCAAGGAGCTTGTAATTCAATATGAGAAATAAGACACCTACACAAATGTTACAAAAACCTGAAGCACACAAAGATCAAGGAGAGACATTTTAAACAAAAATACCCAGGCATTCAGAGAGAAAAGACTTCTGTCTGGTCAGAAATTAGGAAAGGCTTCGTGGAGGAGACATTTGAATTGAATTTTGAAAGAAGTACTAATGTATTTTAAAAAGACAAAATATGGGAGACCCTGGTGTTTGTTCCCTTGTGTTTGTTGCCTCCCAATTCACTTCTTTCCCAGAAAAGCCAGCCTCATAGTATAGAGACTGACAATGCCTAAAAGATACTCACTTTCCCAATCTTCCCTGAGGCAAGAACTTTTAACTCAATGTTGGTTAATGGCACTGAAGAAATGTCAGTTGGGGGCCCTTGAGGAAAATTTTATATTTTGATTTTTTTTTTTTATTTTTGATAAACATATATTTTTATCCCCAGGGGTACAGGTCTGTGAATCACCAGGTTTACACACTTCACAGCACTCACCAAATCACATACCCTCCCCAATGTCCATAATCCCACCCCCTTCTCCCAAACCCCCTGCCCCTGGCAACCCTCAGTTTGTTTTGTGAGATTAAGAGTCACTTATGGTTTGTCTCCCTCCCAATCCCATCTTGTTTCATTTATTCTTCTTCTACCCACTTAAGCCTCCATGTTGTATCACCACTTCCTCATATCAGGGAGATCATATGATAGTTGTCTTTCTCTGCTTGACTTATTTCGCTAAGCATGATATGCTCTAGTTCCATCCACGTTGTTGCAAATGGCAACATTTCATTTCTTTTGATGGCTGCATAGTATTCCATTGTGTATATATACCACATCTTCTTGATCCATTCATCTGTTGATGGACATCTAGGTTCTTTCCATAGTTTGGCTATTGTGGACATTGCTGCTATAAACATTCGGGTGCATGTGCCCCTTTGGATCACTACATTTGTATCTTTAGGGTAAATACCCAATAGTGCAATTGCTGGGTCATAGGGCAGACCTCGAATAGCCAAAGGGATATTGAAAAAGAAAGCCAACGTTGGTGGCATCACAATTCCGGACTTCAGGCTCTATTACAAAGCTGTCATCATCAAGACAGCATGGTACTGGCACAAAAACAGACACATAGATCAATGGAACAGAATAGAGAGCCCAGAAATAGACCCTCAAATCTATGGTCAACTAATCTTCGACAAAGCAGGAAAGAATGTCCAATGGAAAAAAGATAGCCTTTTCAATAAATGGTGCTGGGAAAATTGGACAGCCACATGCAGAAAAATGAAATTGGACCATTCCCTTACACCACACACAAAAATAGACTCAAAATGGATGAAGGACCTCAATGTACGAAAGGAATCCATCAAAATCCTTGAGGAGAACACGGGCAGCAACCTCTTCGACCTCTGCCACAGCAACATCTTCCTAGGAACAACGCAAAAGGCAAGGGAAGCAAGGGAAAAAATGAACTACTGGGATTTCATCAAGATCAAAAGCTTTTGCACAGCAAAGGAAACAGTTAACAAAATCAAAAGACAACTGACAGAATGGGAGCAGATATTTGCAAACGACATATCAGATAAAGGACTAGTGTCCAGAATCTATAAAGAACTTAGCAAACTCAACACCCAAAGAACAAATAATCCAATCAAGAAATGGGCAGAGGACATGAACAGACATTTCTGCAAAGAAGACATCCAGATGGCGAACAGACACATGAAAAAGTGCTCCATATCACTCGGCATCAGGGAAATACAAATCAAAACCACAATGAGATATCACCTCACACCAGTCAGAATGGCTAAAATCAACAAGTCAGGAAATGACAGATGCTGGCGAGGATGCGGAGAAAGGGGAACCCTCCTACACTGTTGGTGGGAATGCAAGCTGGTGCAGCCACTCTGGAAAACAGCATGGAGGTTCCTCAAAATGTTGAAAATATATTTTGATTTTTTAAAAAATAAACAGACTGTCTTCCTTCCTGGCTTGAACATTGTCTCCCAAGGATGTGATGCTTGGAGTTGTGGCCACCATCTTGGTATATGGGGAGAAAGCAAGGGAATCACAAATAAGCAAATTTTCATTGTAGACATAACCAATTACAGAACTTCCTATTTTTAAATGTTTTCTATATGCAGTAAGAATTTTTTATTCATTAGTTGGATATTCTGTAAACTGCTGCTGAAAGCGACTGAAGTGATTAGGAAAAAAATTATGGAAATCCATTCAGAAAGGGAGAACATAATGAGCAAAGAAATGAGGTAAGGCCAAAGAGATCATGCTTTTGGCATATGCTTATAGAATATGGAGAGAACTAACATGAAACAAGGCTGGGAAGTACAGGCCAAGTTCTAGAAGAATGCCATGACTAGGATAAGGTACATGATTTTACTCTGAAGGCAATGGTGGGGAGGTATGAAAAGCATTTAAGCTAGTTACTACCCTTACAGATCGGGGCAATAGGAAAATTAATACTCAGGCAGAGATGTAGAGGAATAAAAAGACAGAAGGTGAGGAAAATGTGTACAAAGAATCTGACTCAAGGTTTATCAAGAATGTGTTCACATAATACTCTCCAGAGAAAGTTTTTAAAAATACTGAAATCTGGATTCCTCCCTCAGAGCTACTGATTCAGTTAGTCTGGTATGGGTTGCGGACCTGATGTTGTTGTGTTTGAAGCTCACTACATGATCTAAAGTGCAGCCACTGTTGAAAACCCCTGGCCTGACTCAGCTGTGACTGTGGTGAAGGGAAAGAAGACAGACTTGGGAGAGACCATGCAAGCAGAATGAGCAGTAGGTAGGAGCAAGGGAAAGGAGAGAGTCAAAGATCTTAAAGACCTCTTTCAAGAAGGAGTGACTGGGAGAATGACTGGGCCAATTATAGAAATGAAGAAGCCAGGAGAAGAAGGAAGTTAAGGAAGAAAAGTTCAATTCCGGCAATACTGAGTCTGAAATGCCAGGAGCAAGCTCTGTACCCTACAGAGAGAACTGAGCTAAAATTATAGAATTTTAAATCACCTACATTGGAGGATCACTGATGCTTTGACAGATGTGGAAAGAAAGAGGAGGACCAAGGACAAAACCTTGAAGAACATTAAGGGGAAAGGTTAAGGAAAGAACACCCCTAAAGAGGAGCCACTTTGTGGACTTAAAATCGAATGCTCCTCATCGACTTGGACTAACGTATGGTACACAGATACCTGGGGCAGATTACACATCGAATGTTAGGTGTTGTTACTGAATAATTCAGTAGAGCGGCCCACCCTTATCCAACAATATGGCTGACTGGAACATAAAGTTATCTGCCCAGCCTCAACTTCCCAGTAGAAAAAAAAAAGATTACTACCCTAAGAATAAATTGGATATTAAACTGTTAAAAACCAGTGAGCAGAGTTTTCAAATGATATTCTTAAGTATGTTTCATGGCTTTAAAGAAAAAAAATGAATGAATGAAACTCATTCATCTGCCCCACCACTGAGGCCATGTGGTCTGATAAACAGCTGGTCAGGATTGGGAGGCTGAGATTTCCTCAGAAATCTCATAAGACTTAAAAATGCCTCAAACTCTCCCTTCATCTTTCACACCTATCTTCATGAAGAATTGGACAAACACAAATTCCAGACCTCTCCAGTTCATTGTGATAGTAAGTGTGATAATACTGAGGACCATTGAGCAATATTATTATTGTGTGAATTATTGTTATTTAATGGCATTCATATCAACCTATAAATTACTAATATACTAATATACTTAATACTAATTCTATTAATTATAATGCAATTATAATAAATATTAATTATAATTAATTATAATGTCTAATTAATGCTATTAAATATCACTGTCATGCAGGTAGCCCCCAATTTTTTTTTCTTTTTTTTTTTTTGTCAGAGAGAGTGAGTACAGGCAGACAGAGTGGCAGGCAGAGGCAGAAGGAGAAGCAGGCTTCCTGTTGAGCAAGGACTCGATCCCAGGACGCTGGAATCATGACCTGAGCCAAAGGCAGCCGCTTAACCAACTGAGCCACCCAAGCGTCCCAGCCCAACACTTTTTTAATCAAAACTCCCTTGGGCTTGTAGCTCTTTACATGAGACTGATTTCAAGGAGGTAGAATGAACCTGCTTCAGACTGTATGGAAATTGTTTCTATGACTTTGCTTTCTCTCAGGAAACCATATAATAAAAAGTATACAGGGTGGTGGTGAGGTTTGTAGGATAATAGGAAATTGTAGGCATGTTTGTGAAAGTAGAGTTTCAGGCAGTTTCTATCAGAGAAGGAAGTAACTGCTGAAGTTATGAGATACTTTTATAATTAAATTTTAGTATGAATTCAAGTTTCTCAAACTTTGAAGGAAAGGTCTAATGAGAAATAACCCACGGTTTCTCTCTTACTGTTTGGTAGTAATTGCTTCGTTGTAAAATGTTCACAAACCTGAATTTCTTTAGGCAAAATTCCTAATTAGGATTTCTATCTGGGATAAGTGTACATTTGCTTAAAATCAGTCACCCATCAGGCAAGATACAAAAAAGATTTTGGTTACCCCCAGGGTTAATTACATTTAGTACTGAAACGAAGTTGGTTGCTATAATGGTTATACCACTGAGAAAGAGATAACTAAATTCACGCATTTCTCTGGAGCCTTCTCATGTTCATGCATGACCTTAGAGGTCCTTCCCAGCTCAAAGAGCCTAGGATTCCACAATGAATTGTACCTGGCGTACTTTCACCGCTGTCTTACGGAAAGAGACGTTTGGCTGAATTCCAGCTTATTTTTTACTTTCAAAAATACTTAAGTAGTTTCACAAAGTGAAATGTTTTTAGCCCTTAAAATAATGTTTCTTAAAGAAAACTTAAGGACAAAGAAAAAGACTACACACACACACACACACACACAAGTATGAACAAATTATGTACACTGCATTATTGCCATTTCATCTAAAAATCAATGAAATAAATTCTACCAAAAATTTTGAATCAATTATAGTGGTTAGCTCTGGGAGATGGAATAATAGATGATTTTCAAATTTTCTATATGTTGGTAATTTCATGGAGCAGGTAGAACCCATCATGATCAGAAAATGTGTTGAAATACTAATGTAGCTTACCCAACTCTTCTTTATAATCAATAACCACAGTTACCACAGAGAGCTATCACCATATAAAACACATACATATAACATGTTAAGATAGGGATAAAATCCCTAAAGAAACATCAATAGTGTGTTGAAAGAAGGCATACAGAAATGCTTAAGTCTACTTTCCCTGGGCTTGAGCTTCACAGAGCAAAACAATGATGACACTTGACTTGGGCTAGAAAATTATACAGATACTGCAACTTTGTTTGGGTCACTTGGAAGACAGATGGCAAAGTTCCCACTTGGCCGGAATTTTGTTCTCCTTCATTCATTCAGCCTGATTTCACGAGTTGATTTTAAACAGTCCTAGAGGATTTTTCATCTCCTGAATGGGGCGGGGGGGCAATTAGTTGTCAGACACTCCCATCTGTGAAGGACAGGCTTCCCCAGGTGGGTCATAACCAGCCATCTTCAAGTAGGAAGAACCATGTGAGACCACAGGCCTGCTCTTAGAGTGGTCTGCTCATCTTCCTGGTGCTGAGCAGAGACATTGCAAAGCAATAAGGAGAGAGATCTCTCCTTCGGCTCTTATCCACCAAGAACAAAACAAAACAAACAATCAAATAAAACCAAACCAGTGGGTTAAAGCCTCTGCCTTTGGCTCAGGTCATGATCCCGGGGTCCGGGTCACGAGCCCCGCATCAGGCTCTGTGCTTAGTGGGGAGCCTGCTTCCCTTCCTCTCTCTCTGCCTGCCTCTCAGCTATTTGTGATCTCTATCTGTCAAATAAATAAATAAATTCTTTTAAAAAAAAAATACAGATCAAAACAAAAACAAATATGCTTCTCATTTCTTAGACACAAAGACCATCCTTCCCTAATTTTTCCTTCCAGTACAGCCTGTTATGACTTTTTCCTATCAACATCTCCCTTACCCAGTCCCTAGATGCAGATAGGCCCAGCACATTCCAAGGAAAGCTTTGCCCAAAACATGTCATCCATTTACTGAGTCAAAATGGGTCTGGCTTTTTGTACTTAGGGAGGAAAGGCTTCCTAGACTCAGCTTCTGGGGTTTAGGAGAGTCAGGTGATGAAACTGACTTGAGTGGATTGTTACAAAGCTTCAGAGCCCAGTTGAGGAGAAGGGAGTTATGCAGAAAGGGAACATACAAATTAAACATTTGCTACCTTTGCCTCAGTATTGATCAAAGTTGAATTTCCTTAATTCATGAATATGTATTTAATGTCGGGCTCCTAGCTGCCCTCTGAGCTTCCTGAGGGCAGGGGCTAGATATGGTTTTGACCTAGCACAGTGTGTTGGGCACATGGCAGGAATTTAAAAATTTAAAAATGATGAATGAATAGATTCTGGTCTAAATGGGCATGGTGGCCAGAACAGTAATAGTAAGCAATTTCCGGTTTTAATAGCTTTCCGGTTATCTAAATTCCCAGAAACATAATACAAAAGTCTGTGCACGTGTGAAGTGCCCCATTAATGAAGACAATAGTAACCAAAATCTATGTTTTCTCTGAAATTCAGCATGTAAATTTGATTTATATACTAACCACTAATAATAATAATGATAATTTGTTTAGCATTTCTGTGATTCATTATGCTAAGTACTCCACCTGCATAATCTCCTTTAATCCTCCTAACGAACACTTCAGTTGTCCTCCATTTACAGATAAGGCACTTGTTACTCACAGTGGGTAAGTGATTTGCCCAACGTCCCACGGCTCGGATACCTGCCCAGGTCTGTCTGACCCCAAAATCTCATATGCTTAAGCACACAGTGCCGTACTTCCTCAACATTGTATTTGCATAAAATATCATGGGTTCTTAAAGATTTGAATTCATTTATTCAGGAAACTTTACTTTGTATCTAGTGTGTGCAAGGCATTGGGGATTTAAAAAATTGAGATAAGACTCCTTAAGGAGCTCACAAGTCACAATGCAGAAAATCTACAACTGCAAAGAAATCATTGAAATCCTATGGTAGATCTGTAATGCTAGACAGGTAAACCACAGGTGGGTTCTAACTGGAGGTCAGAAGAGGTTCCTCAAAAGAGGTTACCCTAAAACAAGCCTGAAAGAATGAGTAGGATTTTGACACGCAGATAAAGAGGAGGAAGGCAATCAGACAGAAGGATCGTAGAGTATGGTGTTGCTTTTAGAAGCTGCAGATTTGTCGTGGCCAGATCAGGTGGTACAAAGAGGAGAGGAGGGGTGCCTGGGTGTCTCAGCTGGCTAAGCGACTGCCTTCGGCTCAGGTCATGATGACAAGGCCTTAGATTCGAGTCCTGCATTGGGGGTCCCTGCTCCAGTGGGATTCTGCTTCTCCCTCTCCCTCTGCCTCTCACCCTGCTTGTGCTCACTTTCTCAGGCCCTCTCAAATAAATAAATAAAATCTTAAAAAAAAGGGGGGGGTGGGGCGGGGAGGAGAGAGGAACCTCTGAATCCGTGGTTTCCAAAGTTAGTCCCTGTACCAGTAGCATTAACACCACCAGGGAACATCGCAGAAATGTAATACTTGATCCCTACCAACACCACTGAGTCAAACATTCTGCGATGGGGCTCAGCCCTCTAGAGGTTAACCATCCCTCTGGAAGAGCCTGATTGAGAAACAGTGGTCTTGGGTCATAAGCAGTCAGGAGAGTCACAGAAGACTCTACAGGTTTCTGTAGTTTTGTTTTGTTTTGTTTTTTTCCCTACACTGTTGCCTAAGTAGAGCAAATGATCTTAGATTGTCAGGACAATGGAATCTTCTTAAAAGCAATTTCGTAAGTCTTTTACCAAATTGTTAGTCTTCCGCGTTTGTTTTTAAAGGTTGCAATTCGATGACCATTTATAAGGCACAGCAGAACAAATAGTTTCCAAAACCCTGTTTGTGACCTGCATGGGGCCCAAAAATGCGTGCTCATTGGAAGACATTATGGGAAGAAAACGAATTTGCACGATGCGTCAATGGTAGAACGGTTTTATTGCTCTTTATATGACAAGTTTGCGGAAAATGGCAAATAACACTTTTAGTTTATATTCAGCTATAACAACAACTTATTATTTCCGAAGATTAAATTACAGTCTAGCAAAATGAAATGGGCTACATGGTCACTTCTTCATGGCAGCCTCTTCGGTGGCAGTTTTTAAATGTGCAAGCTCAGCTCTTTGAAAACAGAAGCAGTTATATCCCTAGGAGACCTCTGAATTAGCATCTTATGGTTTATAATACCGGCTGTATGGAACAATCAGTCTATGAGTGTCTTCCTTTGGGCTTCTGACCTCTAAAGATGATCCAGTAAGAAACTTAAAGCCATGAACCCTACGTGGTGGACTCGCCAAATAAAGATAAGCAAATGGCAAGTGAAAACAAAGCAAACAAAATGCCTATTAAGCCCTAGACTAGCAAAGAGAGGATTGACTGATGACTGAGACTGATTACAGCCCGCGTCTGTGACCAGAATAACAAGTCCAGAATGGAAATCCGCCATCATGGTTTTTGTTGTCTTGCACACCAAACACCAGGTTAAGCAGAGATTTTTTTTCTGCTCAGCCTACTGTTTGACATGGGCACGCATCTGACGGCTCTTTCCAGACCCTCTCCATCCACCTGCTCACATTCTCACTGCATCTTGGCTTATCTACATCCATCCACATTAAGACTCACCTCAAGTCCCTGTCCTCTGCAGAGCTACTCTTCCTGGTCTGACCCAGCAGCCCTGCTTTAGCAATTTCTATTCCTTTCGTTGTTTATGCCAGTGTTTCCCAAATTTCATCCAACTTTATATTACCGCCTTTACGGACTTTGTTATGATAGATCACCTGTTCTATGTTTTACAGGAATATTCCAATATTTTCTTGAACTCGATTCCCTTTTTGCTAAAATGAATATATTTAAAGTTAACTTGATATTGATGCTGTAAATGGAAAAATCAGCATCTAACAAAAACACGTTAATACTCATTAACATAAACATATAACTATTAAAAGTTCAAAAAAGTTTTGTCCAGGAGCACTTTCAATGATTTTGCCTATTAGCAGTTGTCTTGCAACAGAGTTCAGGGCAAATTCTATAAGGTCATATGGCGTGGAGTCTCAAAAAGTGTGGGCCTTGAAGATGCATCATTGGAAATTTGTTAGAAATGCAAATCCTCGGGCCCACTCCAGGCATACTGAATCAGAAATTCTGGGGCAGAACCCTGCAGAGTATGTGTTAAGTCCCCCATTCTGATGCACGTGAAAGTTTGAAAACCACTGGGTTATGAGATAGATTCTGTTAGGGAAATTCACATCCAAGGGTCAGCGAGAAGAAACACAGTTATACACTTTGTCTCACACAGAGGTGGTGAGGCAGGTGCTGTGGGACATGCAGTGGGCCTGTGGCGAGCGGGGGACCCTCCCTCTTGTTGCTCTTGCTCCTTGAGAGGCAAGCATGAGAGCAAACCTACCAGGCTAAGACTGGGGGACCAGCTATTTCCAGGAGTGGTCCTGGCAAACCAGCCACCCAGCATACATGGGAAGTTGCATCTGTTCCCTCCAGGGAAAAGAAACCATCAATCCCACGAGAAGTTGAGATGTTCAGATACAGCCTCATCCTCAGGTAGAGAGAGGCACTCCACAGTCCCAGCTGGTGTACAGTGGTTGCCGTTCCAAGGCAGCTCCCAGGGCCTCCTTAGGTATTCCTGCCCAGGGCGCCATACCAGAGACACAGCTGCGCACTGTGGCCAATACCAGCCTCTATAAATTGATACAGATTTCTCTCTGGTATCACACTCAACTCTGAAGCAGTTCCTCTACTGGAACATAATTTCCAAAACTTCCTCGTGTTTTGTTCCCTGGCTCCTTCTTATTTTCCACCATCTTCTCCATGGCGCCAGATGGATGTTTTGTAGGTGCCCAGTAAGTATTTAGAACCACAGCATTTTAGAACCGGAAGGGAATGAAGAAAGGATTTACTTCAACCCCTCATTTCCGGAGGAGAAAACCGAGGCCCAGAGAAGTTAAATGACTTACTCAAGTTCACACATTTAGTTAGTGACAGATGAAGTAAAAATCCACATTTTGATTCTCAGTGAGGCATTCTTCTAACATGAAACCATAATCCATTGATATGGTCACTTTTTACCTGGGTACCTTATGCCAAACAGGTGTGGCACATGCCCTGTTCATCACTCCCTCACCAACGGTATAGAAGCATATTATGTAGGATATGCTTTAAATTTACTACAATGCTCCCTCCCCTAGAAGTATTTACTAAGTGTTTATATTGCCTATGGAGAAAAATTATTTATAAGTAACTTATAAAGAGGACTTACTTGACCGGCCAAGATGATTTTTCTTCTGAATTACATCCTAATATGTATAGCTTCTTGCTCTCAGCTTACTCCACTTGGAGCTATGCCCAGCACAATTTACGTCTATGAACTGCTGAACATTTAAGCAAATTAAGTGTCCAAAAAATCAAACACAAATTGTATCTTGGTGATTTATGCCTTCATAAAGCAAAACACATACAGTGTGCTGAGCACAGGCCAGATTTATAGCTCCACTAGTTAGGGAAAATGAATAGAGGACTCCTAGAGAACGTGTTGAGAACCATGCATATGTGTTTAATTCTTGACCGTGGGGATTTTTCCCCAATGATATTTATCTTACAAATCATCTTCAATGCTAATATGCAATGTAAATCGAGAATGAAAAAGATATACAAGAATCCTGGGTAGAGAGTGGGAAGCCAGTTAACTTTCACCAGGACCCCCCAAAAGGCAGGCATCTGAACAATCCTGGATCTTCCATCTAACACCCTTGGGTTACGCTACCCTCTCTTATTACTGTCAGCTAAGCAGTTTCACTTAAACATTGGAAGGGAGAAAACACACCAAGAGTTCCAGAGTAAAGCGAAGAGGCTGAGTTGTCTCAAATCTCTACTAACCTATCTAGGATCCTATGGCCTTCACAGATAAAGTGTCCTGCTGAGAGCATAGCGCAGGGAACAAACAGATGTACACAGACGTCAGATAAGAAGTTTGAATCCCAACCTCTTCACTTACTGGCTTCGAGTGCCTAGTTTCTTATCTATAAATGGAGATTAACAATATCTACTTCAAAGAGGCATTGTTTGAATTAATGAAATAATCATGTGATAGCTGCCTCTAAGATTGTTCCCAACCATCCCCACCTCTTGGGATTCATGGGCTCCTCCTGAGTATGGACTGAACCACGTGACTCTCTTCTAGTGTACAAAATATTGCAAAAGTAGAGGCACTTCCAAGATTTATTGGAAAGACTCTTACTACTGTCTTGCTTGCCCTTTCTTGCTCACTTTGATGAAAACCAGCTCTCCTATTGTGAATTCTGTATGAGACACCTAGGGGCAAGCCACTGAGGGGGCCCTCCAGCCAATGACCAGCAAGGAACTGAGGCTCTTGGTCCAATAGTTCAGGATGAATGGAGTTGGGCCAACAACCACATGAATAAGCTTAGTTGTATATACTCCCGGTTGATCCTTAAAGTAATAGAATGGTTATCCTGATTTTAGCCTATGAGAGGCACGTAGTCACACCAAAATTCCTGACCCACCAAAACTGAAACAATAAATGTTTTAAGCTGCTAAATCTAGGATCATTCTATATGCAACAATAGACAATTAGTACAGGTTGTAAAGTGCCCAGTACAGTACCTGGCACATAGTACATTCTCTATGAAGGATGGTTACTATTGTTTTTAATGACTTTGTGCACATGAAGATTACACACTGATAATTTAATTGTTCTCCTTCTCTCTGTGCTTCCAAAGAAGGTTCGGGACTACAAAGACATTTGCAAATTTGTGGCCAATACCTCAACCTAAATAATGAACATTAGGGCTTCTGGAAGAGTAGACTCTATGGAAGTGACAGCCTAAGATAGAAAGTCACCTTTTGAGTTGAGAGTCACCATCCTGTCATATGTCCCTATCCTGAGATACTCTGGAGTAAATTTGTCCTAGGTGAGTTTTAGAATGCAGGCATTTTTTACTGGAATTCAGGCTGAATTTTCATGCTGTGGCTGAAATTTCAAGTAAGTGCAAGAGAGTCAATCTTGTGAAACCTGCTTATTAAACACCCGACATTCAGACCCAACCATGTGTTTTCGTTTGGAGAAAAGCCATAATATAATTGAGTACTGGACAAACAAAGATATTTCAATCCAAGGTCAGGTTGTTTATTGTTGCTATCAGAGTGAAACAAAATTTACCCTGAAAGAATAACCAGAGATGTAGGAACAGATTTATGTACAAGGATGTTCATTGCAGCATTACTTACAAACGTGAAAGAAGAGGGAGACAACCCAAATACCCAGCAACAGAGGACTCGCCGAATGATTTGTGATATGTTCACATTGGAATACTATGAGACTATTAAACATGTTTTATAGGAATATTTACTGAGCTCGGGAAATGCTTGTAAAGTATTTTTAACTTTAAAAATGGATATAGAACAATTTGGTAGGATCCAAGTTTTGAAGGAAAAAAGTATTATCATGTGCACACACATGAGTCTGCTGGGGTGTGTGTGCATATGGGAATGAGTTTTCTGGCCTTCCCTCTTTCCAGCCTTCCTGTCTCCCCAGCCCATGGTTTATTTCCATTTCGTGCCAAAGTGAAGTCTTGTTGCAACTGCTGTCGTTCCTGTTGTCAGAAAACAGAGAAGTACAGGAAAGAACAAGGGGGGGGGGGGTTAGCAAAAAGAGTGATTTCATTTACATGGTGGGCAAGGAGGGAGGGGAGAGAAACAATGACCGTGAAGTGGACTAAAGATAGACATGGAGATGTTGACATTGTGCTGCTTTATTACAAACCCTTGATAGACCCAAGCACCAAACATGGCATCTGTACAGAAGACAGTGAGCATGCAGGTCCTCTCGTTAGGCTCTAGGAGGTGCCCAAGACCCCTCATACCCTAGTGCCGTTCCTTCCCCTAAAGTAGTCTAACTTAGAGGCCAGAAGATGTATGCGGGGCCCTGGTGCCAAAGGGTTATTCTTCAAAGTAAGGAAGGAGGAGTTGAAACCAATTTCTGTGGACCATGACTTAATCTTGAACTCATTTCTCGATGTTTTGGCATGCATTTGGTACAATAGAATGAGAAAGGCCTCCTACACAGACAGGCCCAGGGCAGAGCTACCTGGAGCCGCTCAGCTCGAGGCCTTGCCAAGAATTTCTCTTTTTTGGCATGTTCTTCCTTGTGCTTTTTGTTGCTTATTGTTTGTCTTCACTCACCAGCCAATCACTAAGCTCCAGCAAGGCTTCTCAACTGAGGGGCCGGACCAGTAAGTCCACATCTGGCCACACCTGGGGATGTTGATCAAACACAAATTCTGATTAGGTTTGGTCTGAGGTAGGGCCTGAGATTGTACAACTCTAGCAAGCTCCCAGAAGATGTCAGGGCCGCTGTTCTGTGGATGACACCAGGTCTTAGTCACAGGAGTGAGAGCAGGGTATGTGCCTAGCGGAGATGGGCCAAAGAGGATGTCTCACCTGCTTTTAGTGTAGACTTTGGCCTAAAGGCACCAAAGGAGTCTTTGCGTTTCCATGGGACTCCGTCTAGGTCATCAGGTTCTAAATGAGGGTGTAGCTTTTTTTTTTTTTTTTTTTTTTAAGATTTTATTTTATTTGAGAAAGAGAGAGAGCATGAGCAAGGGCAGAGGGGAGAAACAGCTCCCCACTGAGCAGGGAGCCCAACTTGGGACTCGATCCCAGGACTCTGAGATCATGACCACAGCCGAAGGCAGATGCTCAACCGACTGAGCCACTCTGTCCCCTCCAGTATTTTAAGCATTATAATAGGAAATAGAGTGGTCTTACCTAGAATGCCCGCCCTGCAGGGCCCCTCCAGTCACTGAGGGCTGCAGGAGAAGTCCGAGGATTCAGAGATCCACTGGTTACCGCCAGTTGCTGGAATCACAGGTGTTTTCAATTTTCTCCTTTGTGCTTCTTTAGTCTTATTTTTTCTATTGAAAGGAAAAAATTCAGGTAAGAAGTCTTCCCTGATTCCTTATTACAGAATCTTTTTGTTTTTGTTTTTTTGTAAAGTGCAGATTATTTTGTTTCTCAGAAAATGATACATTCCTCGTGGTTTTTAATGGTTTTTTTTTTTTTTATTTCTGGGAGCTGCTCATGATGGGCTAGGAAATAAGGCACACAAACAGAATGGTGCTGGTTCCACTTGAAAAAGAGACGAGTCAAGAGGAGTTTTCAGCATTATTGGAGTCAAGTCCACAGAGGACAGGGCCTGTTTATTCATTTTTTCCCCATTGAGGAAAAGAAGGAAAGATCAGTTTGTATTTCAGCAGAAGGGTCAAGATTAGCATTGGAAAATCATTTCCCAATGGTAAGTGTTCTTAAATGGAGAAACGGGTTATCAGGGGAGATTTGTAATCTCCATTCTTGCAGACCTTTAAAAAAATCTATATATGTGAATTATTAAATTTGTAGATGATGTGTGGGATATATAAACTCCCCAAATGATCTATCTTTCTCACTTCTATTTGGGCCACTTCTGTTGGGCAAAAATTCACATGAAATCTAGGGGTGGGGGTGCAAATTAATGCTAGTAATCACAAAAGAAAAATGTAGTTAGGATCCCAACTGCTATAAATAGTTTAAATAATGCAGTCCGAAAGCAAATATAAATGATTTTTGGTTAACCACAGTTTGGGATTACCCATACCACTGCTCTATTAGTACAGGTAATTGAAAATTGACTCTGTAATCAGTCCCCATTTCTTTGATTTAGTTCAGGTGAGTTCCTCACCGGGGCCAAGGGAATAGACTCTATAGCCTCACAAAGCCCATGTGGCCTGAAACACCTTTGGTTATGATGTTGAAAGGTGACAGATGATTGACACAGCAAAATTATTCTAGGCAAAGCAGCTAAATATCCCCCTTTGATACCAATATACTTCCATTAAAATTCAAATAAACTTATAATTTTTGAATCGGTATGAAATCTGTTTATAAGTTGCTTTGGTCTTTCTGGGATTGTATGAAATACCATCTTCCTCTTTTCCTGAGGATCTGTGTCACCATGGCTGTGTCACAGTGATCTCATTCTACGTGTGGGCAATGGTGTATCACAGTAAACACTGACCCATCATCTTCCCCATCTCATCACAGACCTGATCTTCTCATGAGGGATCCCATCTCGGGGACACCATCTACCCACTGTCAAGGATGACTTGAGAACCATCTTATGCTGCTCACTCTCCCTCATGTAGCATGCCCCAAGCCCAGCCAATACTACCTTATCTCCATCTCTACAACCACCACCCTGGTCCAGGTTACCAGATTCTCTCATCTGAGCCCTTCTTCAACTCCCCAGTGCATCACCTTAGGCTCAACATCCTCTCCCCACATCTAATCCAGGCTACACGTCTTACCCGGATTGATTTTTCTATACAGCCAATCTGAGGGTGTCTCTGCCTGGCTTAAAGCATCTCAATGAAAGACCACATGTTGTGGGATTTTATTTATAGAGGCAGAACATGGACTAGTAGCTGCCTATAACTAGAAGGGTTGGAGGAAATGGGTAGTGACTACTAGTGGGTACAGGGTTCCTTTTGAGCATGATGAAAATATCCTAAAACTGATTGTGTTGGTAGCTGGACAGCACTGAATATACTAAAAACCATTAAGTATACACTCTGAGTCGGTGAATTGTATGGCATGTGAGTTATATCTTCAAAACACTGGTGGGGGGTTTTAGGGGTTTTTTGTTTTATGTTTTTTTAACTTGTAATGGCTCTCAGTTGCTCTTCATATGAAGTCTGAGATTTTTGGCATGGTCTGTGATGCGCTACATGATTTACCCTCACCCCCAGCCTTATTCAGGCCTTATGGCCATGTACTCTAACCATTTTGGTTAAAGATGGTTCCTTGGGCCTCTTAAACTTGGCGTCCTCATCTTGCCTCTGAGTGATTGCACATGTTTCCTCTGCCCTCCTCCCCAGACCAATCCCCCCCGCCCAACTTTCTACTGGATAATCCCATATATCTTCAATGCTCCGTGTAATTATTACTTACTATAGGAAGCTTCCGTAAATCTTACTATTTGGATGCTCACTATATGAGCTCCCCAAAGTCTGTACTTCTCATGTAGGTACTTATGCTTATTTGCTGCTTTTTTTTTTTTTTTTTTTTTTTTTCTAAATTCTCTCTAACTGTAAGTTCAGTGAAATGTCAGGGACAATGCTTATTGTGAACACTCAGAGTCTAACACAGGGCCTAGCACATATTCAGTACTAAATAAATGAATAAGTCGAACAAACACATGAGTGAATAAATGACATTTTCAAGTTTGGTTCCATAGATAACATTTTTTAAAATTTCGCATGTACCCAATTACATACCCAATGTGAAACTGATTTACTGAACAATAGTATATATGTGTTACTCCTTATTTCTTCACCCCCTCTGTACTGGAAGCTCTTTGTAATTTTCATAACCCTATTAAGTTCCATGTCAAAAGTTACAGACAGACAATTATTAAAGCCAATGAGTTGCTTTTTCTTATTTTTCATTTTACCTGACTTGTTGCAGCCATAAATGTTAACTCCTTTTTCTGCCTAAGCCAGTGCCTCTCAAAGTGTGATGCCAGAGCCCAGCAGCAGCAGCAGCACTGCCTTGTACCATGTTAGGAATGCAGATTCTTGGGCCTTACCTCACCCTTACTATGTCAGAAACTCTGGTGAGTGGGACTTAGCAATCTGTGTTTTAAGAAGCACTCCAGGTGTTTCTGATGCCCACTCAAGTTTGAGAACCACTGTCCTAAGCTAATTTGTTGTGGTAAACTTGACTTTCTCTGTCACAGCAAGAGGTAGAGAGAGCAATCCAGACAGCACACTCCCCTGCTGCTCTTAAGCCAAGCTAATTCACAAAAGCTCTATTATTTCCAGCTATGGTTTTCCTTTCACACAGCACTGACTGCCAGGTGGTACAGGTTAAACAATGTAGATTCTTGAAGGTAGTTATTTCCCTGGCCACAACCACAATGGTGGCAAAAATAACTGATACAAAATACTTAAGAAAATTTTAAGTTCATATATTTGGTATAATCCGCTTCTATTTATAACCCGTCAGTCTGTCTTTGATCTTATCCTTTATTCTCTGCACAAAACACTCTCAAACTCTTTCCCAGACCTTCAAAGAAGGTGGGGCTGTCTAGATCATCACAGGCTGTTCCATTCCTAGTGATACTTTACTTTATTCATATTTGCTTTTTCTCATTAAGGTACCATTAATATGAGGAGACCCTACAAGTGGCCACAACCAGGCATAGCAAGCAGCCTCTGAACTTGACTTCAGAAGGACTTGCCTCCATTTCACTGAACTCTAATAGAGGGAGATGGTAGAAGTGCCCATTTCTACCTTCCCCCAAATTTCTCTTCCCTTGACCTCTGTGATGGTGATTTTCTTCCTACAATGACCAGTTATATCCTTTGCTTCACGGTGGATCTTTCCCAAGGTTTTATTAGATTTCAGTCATTTACCCATATATACTCTGTTTTGGAGAAGTCAGCTCTTTGGCTATCATCTCTATTTAAATGATGCACAAAACTATATTTCTAGTTCTTAAGTTCTTCCAAACCTCAAATCCATATAGTCAATTATCTGATGACTGTTTCCAATGGAATGTTTTTGGATTTCTTCAAATTCAACAATTTGTAAAAACCTGTTACTCTCCTGCTTGAGCCCATCATGCCAGCATCAATTTTCAGTTACTAAACTTGGAAACCTTAGAGTTTTATCAATTTCCATTTTCACTTCCCTTGTCCATTGCAGCTTTGTTTGCAATGATATTCTAACAGACTCATTCACATTTGTTCTTTTTCCATGCCCCCAATCCAAATCTGTTTAGTGTTGCTGTTTCACTTCCTTACTCAAAAACCCTCGATGGTTGTCCATTGTCTAAAGCTAAAATCCAAATATCCAAATATCCAAATCCAAATCCAAATATCCAAATCCCGATATTAAAGAGACTTCATGAATTTGGCCAAAGTTCCATTTCCAACCTCAATCTCCACTATTGCCAACACAATCTCTCCCCATCTCTCCAAGTGGTCCTGTTACAATTACCACCACCATCATCACACCAAACAACAGCAGCTAACATTTAGTGAGGGTTTACTGTATGTTACACACTATGTTAAGTGCTTCAAATTCATCATCTCATTTAAGCCTCACAACAACCTCGTAGAGCTATTACCATCCTCATTCTGTAGATGAGGAATCTAAGAATCAGCAGAAATTAAGTGACTTGTTCATGTTCAAATATCTATCAACTGGTGGAGATACAGTTGTATGTAGATCTGTCTATGCCATTAGACATAGACCATAAATTCTACAAATGTTAAGGACTGTTTCTACTCTCCAGTGCTTAACTCAGTTAACTGACCCACATGGTCAGTAAATATTTTTAAAGGGTACTAGGCAAATTTCAAATTCCATCCTCTTACCTGTTGTGATTTCTTACTCTTTACAGTCCTTTAAATATATTCCCGTTCATTTCTATTTTTATGAATGAATTTTTTCACCCTAGCTCCATTTTGAATATCCATACTATCATCTCTGTCTTTCCAAATCCTATCCTATTTTCAAGGTGCTCATAAAGTCTGGCTTGCTTCACAAATCTTTTTCCAGTAAACCAGTATTTCTCTTATATCATAGAAGAATTATTTTCTTTTCTACCCCTTTGATTTTCATAATACTTTGTTTTGCATGTTTCCTTAACTTTTCATGTTTTTCACCCAAAGGAAACTTCCTTTGGAAGAGAGACTTTGAGCTAACTTTTGATAATTAGCACAGAGTGAATGAATGGATCTACAAACAGGGCTTTGGTAGGTACCACAAATAGATGGGCAATCACAAAATTGTTTTAATGATATTACTCTTAAGGCAGTCTGCTTGTTCACTGCCTCTAAGTCATATGCTAAAGGCAGTTCCATGAGTCAATGATGCAATAGAACTTGCCTCTCTGATTTTTTAATGCATTTTATTTCTTTCCTCTAGGTCACTGGAGGCAAGCTGAAAATTTAACCAAATTATTGAACTTTAGAGCTTAGAAATAACCTTAGAGACCACTAAGACTCAATAGTTCCCAAACTTTTAATCCCTGAGGCTCTCCTTTATTGTTCTTTTATTACCTCCTCTAATATTGTGAGAGATGCTTGCCTTTCATATATCATTCAAGGAAGAAAAGGGCTTCTGTTTATTGACTGCTAACTATATGCCAAAAATGTACAAAGTGCTTTAGTCATTTGTGTTTCAGTCTCACAAGAACTCAGTAGATAGGTACTATGATTCCTATTTTTAAAATGAAGAAATTAAGGTGCAGAGAGGTGATGTTGACTTACCCAAGGTAAGTGTAAAATTGAGCATTTGGTAGGAAGGTCACAGGATTTGAACCCAAGTCTAACACTTGGACTCAAGTTTTTGTATCCTCCATTGTCTTTCTAATTAGGTGATGTCTCTTCTCCCCAACCCCCAGTTTTGAATAGCATCATTTGATAATCTTTTAAACAAAATCAAAGAAATTGAGTAGACATAACCCAAGTGTCCATCAGCAAATGAATCAGTAAACAAAATGTGATCTATACAAGTAATGGAATATATTAGGCCACAAAAAATGAATGAAGTTCTGACATACCCTACAACATAGGTGGATATTTTTTTTTTTTCAATTTTATTTATTTGACAGATAGAGATCACAAGCAGACAGAGAGGCAGGCAGAGAAAGAGGGGGAAGTAGGCTCCCCACTGAGCAGAGAGCCCGATATGGGCCTCAATCCCAGGACCCTGAGATCATGACCTAAGCTGAAGGCAGAGGCTTAACCAACTGAGCCATCAAGGTGGATCTTGAAAACATTACACTGAGCAAAATAAACCAGATGCAAAAGGATGAATGTTGTAGAATTCCACTTACGTAAAACACTAAGAATGGGCACATTTATAGAGCCAGAAAGTAGATTAGAGGTTATCAGGGATTAAGGAGAGGGAATAATGGGGAGATCTTACTTAATGGATACAGAGTTTTTGTTTAAGGTGATGAAAGCTTCTAGAAATAGATAGCAATGATGGCAGCACAACACTGTGATTATAATTAATGCTGCTGAGTTATACACTTAAAAATGATATATTTTATATTATATATTTACCAGAGTAAAAAAGGAAAACTGGACTTTTTTTTGTTCATCTATATAACCTTATTGTGTGTGCCCATGATTTCAGTTTCTGTTTTCTGTAAGTTTTCTGAAATGTAAAAGTTTTCACAAGAATGCTCTATTAGTGGTTTTCCAAGCACCCAGGCAGTCCTATGGGAGGACAATGACCAGCCACTCACAGTTTGAGTGATGAACAAAATAGGTGATGAACAAAATAGGTCTCCCAACTCCTAGTCACTTATTATCCTCTGTATCAGGAATAACAAACAAAATAGTGCATTCTAGTAATCACTTTTGTAATCTTATGAGCGTCTTGGAATCCCACTGATCAAGGACTCTAATCCTTCCCCCTGGCTGGAAGAAGAGAGCCAAGGACACAACCACTCCTGCTGGCACCCATCCCACTCCTCCCCAACTCTTCAGAAAAGCATGGAGGTCACATCATGGAGGAAAATATGGATGGGAGATCAAGGGAAAGGTAAATGAATAAATATTAGAAAGGACTGAGGAGAGGTGAAAAGGTGTGTTTATGATGAGACAGAGAAGGGAGGAGCTTATCCCCTATGCCAGGCCTTCCCCCTATCCTGGTGAACCCAGCATAGGGCTGGCCAAGGAGCACAAAGCCACTGACTATTATTGTAAGGTAAGGGACTTTCCGATATTTAATTCAGAGGCTTTGAGGTTCCGAGGACTTGGCACTCCTCCAAGAGTTTCCCTCCCTCCTTATCTCTCTGTTGTTGTTGTCCTCCGTCTTCCCTCCCCTCCCCCTTCTTTTCTCCCTCCCTGCCTCCTTCCTTCTCTTGACATTGCATGCTAGAATACTTTTCTGTTTTGAAGACACTTTTTCCTTACTGGTGCTGAGAGGGAAGGGTATGAACAATAGGGAGAGAAAGTAGGGAGGTGATAAGTGGGATATGTGGGTCCTTGTCTACAAGAGGACAAAGGTTCAAGAGCACATAGATATTCTACCCATTCCACCCTCCCCTATATTCCTGTACTACCTCCAACAGTTCCCTCTTCTTTACTGTTTTGTTGTTACTTGTTTCTGCACAACAAAGCCTTGGAAATTCCCAACTTTGTCTTCCCCAATACCCTCATTTATTGATGTCTGCCCACCTCCACCCAAATCCCATATTCTGAAAAAACTACTACACGGTAAGTTCCTTAAAGGGCTGGAGTATCATGTTAGTCATCTTCATATCCTCAGTGTCTAGAAAAAATGCTGGATGCTCAATTCGTGTCTGTCAACTGAATGGGTAAACAAATAAATGTGAGTTGTCTGAACAAAGCACTAAGTCTTGAGGTTGGTTTCATGCAAGGCTGATTAAGGGCATGACAGGAAGGAATATTTTAAGTGAGGAGTATCCCAGGAAATCAGGAATGTTAGATCCCAAAAGAAAAAGGAGAATTTTGAGTTTCCCTCCAGTTTAGAAATGTGGGGTCCGAGTGTAGAGGCTTTGCTGTAGTGTTGTAGAGTGATATAAAGACTGAGCATCATCTGTGTTGAAACCATCATAAAGCTGCAAATGGAGAATGAGTGGTCACAAGAGGATGAAGAAGTTGATGACGAACATCACCAATTTTTTCTAAATAGGGGGGCCAAGAAAATTTAATTTGGGAGAGCTGCTGCTGAGGCAGCCGGCATTGGGGTTATTTTCAAGTCAGCACTGAAAGTTGCTCTTTTTAAAAAGGTCTACATCCATAAATCAGAAAACTAGAATGGAGAGAGCACTTGGAAGGCTCACTGGTGAGTTTTATCTCACTTGTCATCCTTCAGAGGAAGTTCTGGTTCTGGCTTCCTCCTGTGGGAAGCAAAGAGGAACAAAGGGGTGCTGGTTTGGGCTCAACTCTAGGTCAGTTGGGGCCAACAGGTGTGTGAGCCGACCTTCAGATGGGTTTTTGGGGACCAACTGCATCATATCCAGGTTCTGCCATGCCTGCAAAGAGAGCCAGCCAGCCACAAATAAACCAGTGTGCCCAAGCCACCTTTTGTGCCAAGTTGGAAAGCTTTCAATCAGCCTTCTACACCACCCCCAGCCCCCCCCCCCCCTTTGCTTGGTTTCCTTGGGTATGGGCCGGGAGAAATCTTCAGAATGGTGCTATGTTCTCTCAGCCTACTGATATGGGGGACAGCTGGGGTATGGGGCCTCAGTGAAGGGTGAAGGAAGACAATGGGAAAATGATGCTCTACACCTAAGTTATGCCAACATGCGATTTTTAGAAACTTATTTCTTTTAAAAAACAAGGTAGTAAAAGGAGACACAAGAGATAGGGAGATTTTTGAGAAAAATGTCCTTTTCAATAACGTCGGTAAAATATGAACAACCGAAAATCAGCTAGTGAACCTCACTTACAAGATGTTTTCATTCCACTTAAGGACCAAGATTTCAACAGCACCGAATGTACTAGAAGGCTGCATTTTCCCCTCCCATAACCCCTTCTAATTTTTATTATCTGAAGTCTGCTTATGCCAGTCTGTTTGAGGAGTTTTAACCTCTCTTTCCTACTAGCTGTGACTGAAAGTAAGGATTACAACCTTTCATTATTGCTCTGGTGATCATATCAAACGCTCCAAACGTGAGTAATTTCTCCTTTCCTATGATACCCAGACATAATGCATAAAAACAGCCTATTAAGCTGGAGAAGAATGGAGAATAAGAATGTTAAAATAACAAACCATAGTCTTCTGAGAATCCTAGACACTGGCTTTTTGGATCCATATTGTATTATTTTTTCCCCTCCCCATTTAAATATAAACAGGCAAGCTCCATGCCTCCAGAAAGCTCTTTCCTTTTAAAGCACTCTTTACTATTTAAACAGATACAGGATAGATATTTCCACGCAGAGCCCACATAAAATCCCATATTAGGAATGATACCAAACTTAAAGAATGTTGTAAAATGAGAATGGAAAAAAAAATGTACAAAATGAATTCCTGCCCATTTACATGCTTTCCGTCAGGCTACTAGATACCAAGCCTCTGTCTTTGTGTTAACACTGCAGATTAGGTCAAGTTTTTACCCCTCTGAGCTCTTTTCCTGTAAATGACGGGTTTTGATGTGAAACAAGCAACATGTCAAAGCGAGTTGAAAGATGTAGGCATTTTATGCCATGTCACAATGACAGGCCGGTGAATATTTGGGCCATTAGGGGCTTATTAGTGAATAAATGACCAGATGGTTCAGTGATGCACGGAGATGGACAGAGCTGGGCGCTCCTAATCAGCACTGTCTGTACTTGATGTCAAATCACATGACACAGTAACCCATGGATACCAAGGAAGAGTTACCATTAGCAAGTCAATTTGATATCTGGGTGGTGTAAACAGACTTCTAACTGCACTTCAGGGCTGCCTCTGTTTGGGGGAAGGAAAATACAGTACAGCGTTGAAAGGCACACACACACACACACAAAACTCTAATTGTTATTTGATAATCAAAGAATTTCCATCTGAGTCTTCCCTCTTTATTCTGGAGAAAGGAGTGATGTCCAGAGGCATGAGAACAAGAGATCATCCAAAATAAAGAGGTTGAGTTGGGGATGCATTTTAAAATTTAAGTAATAGAGAGCGAAAATAATAACATCACAGAGAGTGGGCCATTAGTGGGAAAAATGAAAGGCCCTCTCCTCCTCACACTTCGCGTTGTGAGTGAATGACAAAATTTAGGTACCCAACACATGCGATAAAAGCACGCTATTTGCCATCACATGCCACATCCTCAGATCTTTCCTCTTTGTCTCTAAATAATGCGGATCGCCTTAACAGCCACCTTGGGTTTTTCCCCGTAGGAATGTAGAAAAGTGTTTTTGAAGAAGAGTGCATGTTTCTTCTCTCCTCGTCAGTTTCAGTATTTTCAGACTGACAAGTATTCCTTGCACCGCCAACACCCCCAACCAAGACTGAAGAAAACGTTCGCTCTATCTTAAAACCAAAGAGCAGAAACAGGTTGGGAATAAACTCCTACTTCGTTGTTCCATCGGAAACTAGTGGGTTGGAGGGCACCGATTCAATGAATTATGCATCTACAGTGGAAGTGTTGACAGGCATTTCCTCGCAAGATCATTAATTAAAACAATTCAGTCTTGAGGGAGTGGGAACAAAACGGTATTACCGTAAATTTTCTCTTTTAATCATACCTATTGTTTGTATCGTGTTCTTCATTTGCAAAGCATTTCATGAATATTATATCTTTTTAACTTCTTTTTAGGTAAGTATATTAATTTAAGATAAATCCTTTCTGGACATCTACTTTGGGTGTCTACTTTTAGACAAGATGCTAAGGACAAGGGGAACTGGAGGTAGAATTCCTCAAAAGACCTAGAGTTACACTCTATAGGGCTTTTTAATGGGTACCACATAACTTTTGATGTTGCCAAAAAGATTATGTGTAATATGTATGTTATGAAAAATAATTTTTAATAATTGACATCTGTGACCCCAGCATCTAGTAGAGGAACCAGAATATCATTCATAATGTTAAAGCTCTGAATGTGCTCATCTCAGAATACCATCCCCAACACACCCAGCTACACCCTGCCCCCCATAAGGGTCACTACAGTCTGAATTCTGAGTTTATCTTCCCCTTATTACTAAAAAATAATTTGACCTCACATGGCTCTATTTCTAAACAAGATGCTTTTTAATTTGCCTATTTTAGTCCTTTACAAAAATGGTATCACACTGTATGTATTCTTCTGAAAATTGCTTTTTCCCCTCAAGAGTGGATTTAAAAGTTAACCATGGGGCGCCTGGGTGGCTCAGTGGGTTAGGCCGCTGCCTTCGGCTCGGGTCGTGATCTCAGGGTCCTGGGATCGAGTCCCACGTCGGGCTCTCTGCTCAGCGGGGAGCCTGCTTCCTCCTCTCTCTCTCTCTCTGCCTGCCTCTCTGCCTACTTGTGATCTCTCTCTGTCAAATAAATAAATAAAATCTTAAAAAAAAACAAAAAAGTTAACCATGTGTGGTTTTTTTTTTTCCATATAGCTAAAGTTCATTCACTTTCACTATTTTCTTATGTTCCATAGTGTGACTCTTCCACAACGGATATATTCATTCTCCTGTTGGTAGACATTTGGCCTGTTTCCAAGCTGCAGCTATTACAAATAATGCTGCAAAAAACATTCTTATGTATATATGCTGGTGTACGTATGCGCAGGTTTCTGTGTATGTGGATTTTCTAAGTCATGGAGAGACGGTCCTATTCAGCTTGACAAGATAATGCCAAACTATTTCCCAAAGGTTTACCAGTTTACACTCCTACCCACAGCGTGTGGAGAGATGCCCATCATTCTGGATCTTCATCGACACTGTTTTCAGAGGTTTTCAGAGGGCACTAGATGTGCCAATCTAGTGGCCAACTGCAGCCTTCACAGCCACCCAGAGAAGCAGTAATGACTCATCTACGTGTTACAGCTAAGGCTCAAAATCACAGAATGAGCTAGTGATAAAATCAGAACTTGAACCCAGTTCCCTGGGCTACAAATGCAGAGTTCTTTCACTGTCCTGTGCTGTCCCCACCACCTTAGTCCCCACTGACTCCTGCCCCCCATGTGTACGGACACTGAGCAACCAGGAGCAGTATCGTGTTCAATTGAGGGCTTGGGCACTTATTAGTTACACAACTTGGGCAAATGACGTGACCTCTCTGAGCCTTGGTATCACATCTATAACCTATTTGGTAGGATTGATGGGCATTTATTGCATGTACTTGGAACTGTTAAACAAGTTATGCACACACACTATTAACTAGATGGTGAAATAAATACTCTGAATTTCAGCTGTGCCAATAGACTTTGGTATATTTGCGCTCCTTCTTTCTTTGGAGCAGACGGCATTCCTTTCCGCCCCTGGCACTTCCGTGTTGTGGGTCAGCACACGCATCTATTTCAAAGCGACAAAGCACCATGTCTGTACTCAAGCATGTTTACACTTTAGCTCCAGCACCATGGAAATTTGGCCCTCACACGATCGGCTTAAAAGTTGTTTAAACATGTATTTTGTGTACTGGGTGATAGCAAAAGTCCTTTCGAGTCTTTAACTGAGTTTGTGTGTCCATAGTCCCATGTGTGACAATTAAATGTTTTGTCTTCATCTTAATTAGATTGTTTCTAGTTTTAGTATCCTCAGTCTTAAACTTCAATAATTACTTGTTAATTAAATCGGTGAAATGAATAAATAAATTTATTTATGTAAAGAGGGAGAGAGGGGGAGGACATAGAGGGAGAGGGAGAGAAAGAATCTTAAGCAGGCTCCACACCCGGTGTGCAGCCGCACTTGGGGCTCAATCTCACGACCCTGAGATCATGACCTGAGCTGAAATCAAGAGTTGGATGCTTAACTGACTGCCAGCCAGCCACCCCAATGATGGATGAATTTTGAAAAGCAGATGAAGTGCTATGTTTTGCTGAATTTATATGTCAGTCAAATGCTCCTTTTTAAAAAGTTCTATAATCTTGCCTCTAAAGTCCTTGGAGCCTGATTTTTTCAGAATTTAAAATTTTTCTACTAAAAGAAAAAAAATTAATACTGTGTATACACTTTTATGACATCTACAGCGGGACGCAGGCACTGCTCAATAATCAAACACATTAAAATTTCTAAAGTAAAGTATATGTATACACACTTGGGAAAGGGTTTTCAGGGACCACCAACAGCATCACGTTGGTTCGGGTCAAGCCTGCCACCAACAGAGTTATGGAAATGCTTCCTGTCTTCACAGATTGTTGTGCTATGGAACTGTGGGTTAAAATCATGGAAATTTAAATCCATAACTCCTTAGTCCCTAATATATTTTATTCACACTGTGGTGCATCTCACTCATACTTCATTCCTTGCCCTCCAAGAAAAACTACACTAGTTTATGATGCATTGACACTTATTTTAATGGACCAGTGATTATCCTATTGCCCTGAGGCCAGGGAAATGTACAACCTATTCCTAGGAGAGGCATAGCTGAATCTTTACAAATAATAAAAACTATTCCCAAAATTAAGAACTGGGATTCTTTATTCAAGAGACTTATAAAGTATTTATTCACAATTTGTTTTGGGTAAAATTACTAATACTTCCAGAATAGACTTGTTAAGTTGTTAGAGGCTTTTCATCTTTTCTTTAAAAAAAAAAAAAAAAAATTCTCTTTAAGAGGAAAGCAAATTTGAAAACTGACATTGGACAGTCATAAAAGGCAAGCTGACTATATTTTATGGAGACCTAAATAGACAAAATCAGTTGTTTTTAAGACCATAAGAATGTCTGGACTCTAGGGGCTTCCCCGTTAGGGCTCTCAGGCATGAGCAAGAATAGTGTTGTGGAAATCTGACAATCAAGGCATCCAAAGCCCAATCCTTGAGTACATTTAAATTTAAATATGCCACATGTGAAGTGTGCCCTTCCAAAGGCACACATGTGCTCACCACACAAGAGTCTTCCCCTCTGAGAGTGTTGGCACAGACAGCTGCCCAAGCCAAGGCAGTATCTGTCCTCTTTTTGTCTTTTTCCCTCATCTTTAGGTATGACATATGACTCAGATGGCCTCCTTTACCCGACTCTTGTGACCCACACGTAGTGACATGTGCTGAATGGTCACTTGCCTAATGAAAACCATAAGTTAGACACTCATGAGCTCTATGCTAGAAGAAAGCTATTTCACCTCTCTGTGTCTCAGTTTACCCATCTATAAAATGTGGGTAATAATAGAGACTAATCCACGGGGTTGTGGTGAAAATTCGATTTATTTAATATGTGTGTGGCTTCTTAGTAAGGGCTCGATGCTTGTATTCCAAACTTACGCTAATTCTGAGGTCCAGGACCCTCCCCGGGTCTTGGCAATCACCTCAACAGAAAGGTGTAGCTTATGCTAGAACACAATAATGCCACGCATTATGTTCCCAGTTGACCTTCTGAAACTTTCCAACACCTTGGCTTTATTGCTAGTATTATTTATCGCTTAAGGCTGAAACAATGGGTGAATTCATATTATGAGTTCTTTCCTTTGAATAAAATTTACTGTATTATAAGTGTCAGCTGTCTCCCACTTACAAACAGGTTGGATTCCAAAAGTTTATTTGCATGTGAGTTGTTTACGATTTGAAACACATTTTTTTCCACAGAGGCAATGTTTTAAAAGAAGTTGGTGCCCAGGCTTACATAATAAAGACAGTAAAGTGGGCATCCATCCCATAGGCTGGAGGGTCTCAGACAAGCCAAACAACTCACTTAGGACCAGGATTCACCCATCCATCCACTTGGCTGCTGAAGCAGTGGTGAGGGGCTGGGGGTGATCTTGGGATGTTCTGCATCTGAGAGGGAAAGAAACTGAAAGTCAGGGGAAAGGTTTGATAGGCCCCAGCTTCCAGTCACCATCTCAGAGGGAAAGGGCATGAGCTATAGAAGAGACTGCCACTATCCAGATGGTTAGAAATTCTGGAACCTCGGTCCCTTCCCTACGTTTCATTGCTCTATGCCAGTTCCCTCATAGTAATTAGTATGAAACCCCTTAAAAACCAAATGTTCTTGGCAGCCTGTGAGATGGAGGGATGAATGGGGGACTATGTTCCACCACTCTAAAGTTAGTAGAGGGCAGGGAGAAGGGGGCATGGGGTGGGCGATGGAGAAAACCCAAAGCACAAAATGGGAAGCATCCATTATAAGGAGGGAAAGAAAGCAGGCTCTGAGATGTCTGCCACCAATCCGCCAAATACGGTGTTCAGGAGAAACTGACTTCCAATGGAGGTTGGCACACATTTCGCTTTGTCAGGGACTTAAGAAAACAAATGGAGATGAAGTCACTAGAGACTCATCATCAGTAACATTAAGTATCCATATCTGCAGAAGAGAAGAGTCTTACTTTGGATGGTAACTTGTCTGCACGTTAGAATCATCTGGGAGAATTATAAAACCCTAATGCCCAAGTGGTACCTCAAACTAATTATGTTAGAATCCCAGGACTGAGACATCAGAAGTGTTAAAGCTCCCCAGATAATTCCAATGAGCAGCCACGTTTGAAAACCATTTTAAACATCAACCAATCCCAGATGTCCCAAACTGAAGACTAAGATGGCACGGCCTCCACGGAGGTCTGGAACTCTCCAGACCTGGGCCTCTGATCCAAATTCCCATTTATAATTGAACACCCCCTCCTCCGAAAACTCTGGGACCAGAACTTGAGAATGGATTCAATGCAGCTGATTATTCACATTATGATTTTCTTTGCTAAGAAAGTGAAATAATTCCAACCACACTATTCATTAAATATGATGGCAAACTACTTCAAACATTTTATGTGCAAACTCAGAGTATCCTAGAGATTCATTTGTCCCACCATGGGCCTGGCACTGTGCTGGGTGCTGGGGATAAAACAATTTCTTCTGTAAGTAGATATACCCCTTGCCAAAACGGTGTTTAGAATCAGGGGTGACTGCAAGAGTTAGCAGGGGGCGTTGCTAGACATAGGCTGAGCACCTCACCAGCCAAGGCCCGCAAGAATCAAGGAATACACCTGTGGAGACTGAGTCACCTGTTTTAAATCATTATGTTTTGGGGGTCATTAACAGTGATCCCGTGAGTACAGAATTACTTGGTGTGTATGTGTATGAGACAGTGTCTTGACAGCTGAATTATATTTGCTAATGAATGTACCTCCATTTGAAACGGTTTCATCAGCTATTCCTCGGATGCGCACACCTTTTCTACGTAGAAGTGCCGGCCAAGAGAGGCGACTGGGTCCGCACTTGGCTGTGCATGTGGCCACTTACTCCGCCCCCGGGAAACTGCCACTGTTACCTGTTGTCTCATTAAAGGACTCAGAACAAGTCCTCTGCTGGTCCACCCTTTAAAGAGAGATGATTAATGGTTGTTGCTTTCAGCTAAATCTGACCATGGGGTAAGTGTGTCCGCATCAAATCTCTTGCTTCCCAGTTGCTTTAGGGGTTTAGGAATGGAGTGCCTCTCCATACCCTAAGTATGTCATCTCTTTCTGCTCTGACAAGGTTAGTGTCTGTGTCTACTGGCACAATCCCCAAGCTTCCTCCAACTTCTGTCATTACCCATGCAGTGGGGTCTGACTGCAGAAAATGCAGAGTACATTAGGCAGGAAAAACAGCCCAGGTCTCGAAAAAGTCTCTGCATAGAAAACAAGTGGCTCTAAATGATTCTGTTAACATGGCTGACATCCCATGTCTCTCTCACCTGTTCACGGCTGCAGAAGATTCTAGCCACGTGAAACGTGCATTCCCTCTTCCTCCAGGTCCACTCCCCACAAAGGGCTCCACTAGATGTTATGATCAATCCTGCTGCTGCTGAGGCCACAGATTCCTGCAAAAATCTGTCCCTCTCTTAAGGAACAGCAGTTGAAAGGAAAAACTGTGCAAGAGACAGGCAGCAAGTGAACCAAGCAATCGCCGGATAAGTCACGTTTTTACAGTTGCTGAGCTCTTTGCAAGCATTAGCTCATTTAGAGAACAATCCATCCCAGACAAAACGAGGAAGGCAACCATCTATCAGCACAAGGCGTAGGGCTTTTCTGATCTCTCCAAGCAAATGCCCCAGCATCCTGGCCTTAAACCAGGTCTCAACAACACAGGTATTTCTCCTTGGCAGCTGTTCGAGGAATTTAACTGGTGACACGAGAAGGCCCACAAAACCACGAGATGAGAACCATCATGTCCCACCAGGGAAGTAAACTCTGCGGTTACGTCAGAGTTCAGCTCTTTGCTCCCAGAACCATGCCTTGCCCTGCTCAATACTGTAGGTGGTTGAAGATGCTACATTTCGGAGGTTCTCGTGCCTTCCAGGCTTGGGGGAGGTCCAACAAGAGGTAGGCACTGGCAGGGCAGACAAGCTAAGACATTTCTCCTCCCCTCTGTCTCAGTTGGCATCATCACTTGCCAAACCAAACCTTCCGTCTGTCATCCCAGCTCCTCCCAGTCAGGCCCACCATGGGTCAGGTCCACGGGGGGGCCCCAATTCTCAAGCTGCTCCAGTGACACCAATCCTTGTGCCCCCCAACCCCAGGAGAACGAATATCTTCCTGAGCTTATTTATCCCTATGTTGTCTCTTTTGGGCCTCTTTTTTCTTTGGTCACCTACATAATCATTCTCTTGGCACAAATGTCTTGCTTTGAGGTACCTCAAGTGCTTTCTACCTCACAGGCTATGTTCACCCGTGGTAAATCTGTATATATATGGAAAAATAAAGAACTCTTGTTAGGGGCTGAGTTGTATCTGCCTAAAATTTTATATGATGAAGTCCTAAACCCTTGTCCCTCAGAATGTGACTGCATTTGGAGATAGGATCTTTAGAAAGGCTATTGAGGTAAGATGAGGTTATTAGGCGCCTAATCTCATCCTGAGGTGTCCTTGTAAGAAGAGATCAGGACATGGACACATAGAGAAAATGGCCATCTACATACCATTCAGAAGCTAAGGAGAGAGGCCTCAGAAGAAATCAAACTTGCCAACACGATGGTGGATTTCTAGCTTCTAGAACAGTGAGGAAAGCCTCTCAGTCTGTGGCTTACTAAAGCTAGCCAATAAGTGAATACGGTTGCTTATCTCTGAAATTTGGGGTGAACTAGTTAGCTCTAAGCCCCAGTGTCCTCCTTGGTAAAATGAGGATAATTATACCCAGGTTATTATGAAATTTAATTGAGACAAGCTTAATACAACATCCGCTGCAGTGTTCAGTCAATGTTGAGGAGCACTGAGAATATTTCCTTGCAAGGGTGACTCAAATGCACTCGGAGTATTAGCTCTGAAAGCCCACTTCCCAGGGCTTAGGGAGGTCTTTCGCTCGGGCTGCCTGGCTCATGGGCCCAGCTCAGGTATTCACCTGGATTCTCTTGTCTCTTCCTGGTTCTGGCTGCTGTACTAAGTAAGAGTTCCTCAGCTCCGTCCTCAAAGCTGCCCTCTTCAGGCATGCACGCTATGCCCCCGCTACAAATGCAGTAGCTTTGTTTGCTCTGGCTACCGCCCTTTCCATTTCTGTCCTCTGTGTATTCCTCAGAAATCCATTCAAGGAGGGAACAGCCGGTGTGACTTTTCCAGATCGCCTGTGACTACCCACTGGCTGTTTCCGGTCAGCCAGGAAAACCTTTCCCACTGTTTGCTGTCTAGGTCCTCTAGTGCTGTCGCCGTCAAATACTCACACCGTAGAGTTCAAAGGAACCACCCACCTGGAGCCACTTGCAGCTGAGCCTAGTCAAATCCCTGGGTGGCGGCTTATCTATGTTGGCAAGGGCAGTCTCCCTCTTCTGCTGCTTTTTAGCTCAGATCATACTCCTTCGGTAATCATGTGCCTAATAATTTGGGATACTCCATTTCCTTTCCTATGTTAGAAACGTGGGTTCCTGGATAGTGCAAAAAATGAATTGCTACCCCTTCCGTGCAGATATTTGTATTGTAGCAAGCCTTTAGCTAAAGGAATAAAACTCTAACAGCATAATTGGGGCACTAAGGGAGAAGGAGGATATTTGGGGCACCTTTAGGTAGAAACAGTAATTTTTAATACAATGATGATAACACAATAATACCAGTTAAAAGTTTAAAGAAAGAGCTTGGTTTTCCTTAGCTAAAGTTTCAAGAGAATGAGAAAAAAGTGAGGGATCCCTTACAAAGAAATGTTAAATCTGGATTTTCATTGAAGGCCTTCCCTTTCCACTAGGAAATCCAAGCTTGTATCTTACATATACGTGTAGTAACACCGCCAGTTCCTAAGTGTCTTCTAGGTGATTGATATTATATGGTGAACTTCTCAGGGAAAGAAAAGGGAAAGGGAAAATGGAGAGCTATAAAAACAAAGAGAAGCCCAAAGCATTTTAATCCACTTATATTTTAAAAGCAGAAATTTATCATCTTGTGATTTTTTTTTTTTTAACCTCCCAATGGTTAGTTGCCATATGGTACCAATTCTGTTCATGGAATGGGAAAAATAAAATAAATGTCAAATCTTGACTCACAATCACTAACCTTATAACTCCACAGAATATAATGGTTTTCTCTGTGCATCAGTCTCTGCTTTAAGGGCCAGGTGGTGTCTGCTAAATCCCTAGACCTCTATTAATTAATTTGCCTATTACTGTGAATGAAAGATCCCAGAATTTTGTAGCCATATTGTTTGCTCCACCTCTCCACTGGTCCTGGGTAGAAGCTACACTGTGCCTTCCATCTTGGTATGACTTCAGAGTTGCCTATGGCGAGAAGTCCTTTAGAAGACTCCCAGGCTGGTGAGAATATTTTGCCATTGGATTCCAGTCTGTATCTGTTATTTATCCTTATTACTTTTTTCAAGATTTTTTTTTAATTTATTAGAGAGACAGAGCGCACATGAGAAAGCATGGGGGAGAGCATGCAGATGGGGGCAGGGGCAGAGGGAAAGAGACAAGCAGACTCTGCACTGAGCAGGGAGAGTGACGTGGGGCTCGATCTCATGACCTTGAGATTATGACCTGAGCCAAAATCAAGAGTCAGACGCCCAGCCAACTGAGCCACCCAGGTGGCCCATAGCCAGATTATTTTTTAAGTAATATTAGGAGTAATAGAGTTGCTACTGCATGGTTTTACTAAGTGAATTCACATGGTAAAATAATGAAGACAAAGATAATTCCACTTGTATAGTTCTGTGGAAAACCACACTCCCCAAGATGATTTCCGTTAAAATGTACCGGTGAAGCGTGCATATTGCTAATACGGTTTCAGCCATCAGTAGGTTAGTGTTCTGCGTCACTGTTTATTTTTGATTGGCATAAGGCTTTCTACAGCCTAAAGGGAGGTTTTATCCTCTATCACGTGCACCAAGACACAGTGTCAGTCTTCAGCTGTGGTGGCCTGGCCACCGCCTCCGCTGGCTCGCCCCCTCTCTCATCCCCACTTCCCACTTTCCCTCTCCCTCTCTTTCTCTCCACTCTACCAGGGATATGGTTTAGAAGGTAGCAAAAAGTGCGTAATCTTAAAAACATGATCTATGAACTTGAAAGAAAAGAGTAAATATGAAAAAGTAGCACATGTGCTTCGGTAAGAGGACAAAGGACCAAGGAAAAACATCCAAGGCTGTTGCTTCCAACAGTCACCGACCTATGGCTCAGCAGTTCTAATAACTTGTACAAGGACATTGACTGCCCTTTTGCTGATAGGCATGGTCATTCACTGATGGTCATACAGGCCTTGCTATAGTTAAAGGACCTTCTGGTGACTCAATACCAAGTCAATTATAAGCATGTTATAAAAGAAATCAGACATCAATACAAGCACAACAACCCAGTCTTGTGAGAGGTCAGGCCGTGTTAGTGGCCTCCTGATACATGCCAGACACCAATCTACCTTCTTTTTTTTCCCCCTACTATTCCATTTAAATCTCCTAGCAATCCTTGACATACGTGTTATTGTCCTCATTTCAAAGATGAGAAATTGAAGCTCAGAGAATCAAAATAAATCAATGCCTGAGCCTGGCCTCCTTGCCTCCAGGCTGGTAGACCACTTCCAATCTGCTCCTGGCTTAAAAGCTTTTAGTGGCTTCTTTGGACCTTTAGAACAAAGTCTAAACTGAGTTTCAAATTTTTCAAGGTCTTTCATGAGCTGGTCCCAGTTACCTTCTCAAACAGCAAGTGTTTCCCCTCCTCGCGTCCAGCACTGGCAGTATCCTGCCTTCTTTCAGTCCCCGAATAGACCATGCTTGCTCTTGCCCCTGGGATTGGGTTCCTGCAGTTCTGTGCTGAGAACACCTTCTTACACACCTTCCCTGCCCTCCCCCAGGAGAATGCTCATTCTCACTGGTTCCTCCAGTCTGGACTTTTAGGTATCACTTCCTCTAGGAAGCCTCCTCTGACCCCCAAGCACCTAGTAGGGAGCCCCTTTTGGATCCTCTGGCCCATCCTGGCATCACATACACTACCTTGTTAATGACTGTTCACTTGTCCAAATCCCTCTTTTGACAGTAAATTCTGGAAAGCCAGGAACTGCCATTGTCAGGCTCTCAAGGTCTCCCAAGGCCTTGTATAGAGTAGTGAACAAATGTTTATCAAAGATCTGGACGATTAAGAGAATAACATTGTACCTGGAGAACTTGAAGGACAACACGGCAACAATTGCTTGGCAACTGCTTCTGGAAACACACCATTTAGGATGCTACGGTGGCAGTGTGAGAGGGGACATTCCAAGCGATGGGTGCCGTGTGGTTTTTCTGACCATCCAGTTTTTTCTTGACGATTAGTAATTTAAACTATAAATTTTTAATAAAATCCAGGTGTGTTATGCATGCTAATACAAAATGCATAGGAAACTTTATGACTTTTAAGAAATTTCCCATTTTGAGTTAGAACCCCAAATATAGAGTGTCAAGCATTGTTCTCTGTGATAGCAAAACCTAATATAAAAGGTTGCAATCATTGGTAGCAGGTGGTAAACTTCTGAGCCTCCAAAGGCAACTGTGAGCTTTAGGGGAATACTTGAAAGTAACAGTTCGGCTTAATCTAGTGAAGACTGAGGAGAAGTGTCACCAAGAATAAGGAACAGATGGATTCTTAGAAATGCATCTTAGAAAAAAGAACCATTAGGTGGATTCAGCTCAACTTGAGAAAACCTGTAGTTCTCTTGACGGTGGGAATAAGGGATATCTTTGTCTTTTAAATCTCTCCTACGTGTCTCGAGCCTTCTACCATGAATTATACCAAGGTGTCAGATGGAATTATTCAAAATCAGTCCACATAACCATTCATTATGAGCACTACAGAAAGAATTCCCAATTTATGCAGAATAGTAGAATCTGTCTTTTCTTCTAGTGTAAAGATTGTACAGTTCTGCAACTCAAAAGCTGAATAAGCAAGATCTGTTTCTACCTGATCAGGTTAACACAGCTACAACCCCAGCAAAGCCTGTTTCTTACTCTCAAAATCGGGTTCTATTTGTTGTTTTAGATTTGCACTAATTCACATTTGGTGCAAAAAAAAATTAGTGCATTCCTGTGGAAAGTGAAATTTCCCCAGGCCCAACTCCATACAAAGATATTCAAATGTTTTACACAAATATATTAATGGAGTCATGCTATTCTGTGAATTCTTCTGCCTGTGCAGATACATACATGATATGCATACCTACTCACTGACATATAACTTAGAACATTAAGATTCTGGGTTATAAAAACCAGTCAGATGTGGTATACAGAGAGATACAACATGTATACAAAACTTCATGGCAAAAGAAATGCTTCAAAGACGTTTCCCATTTTGAGTTAGGACCCCAGACCCCCAAAGATAAATTGACTTTCTTCTGCCATTAGGGATCTTTCAGTGGAAAATTGGAAGGTACTTGTTTGAGATCTTTGGAATCTTTCAAATGCCTGAGAGGATTCCAGACAAACTGGGGACTAATTATAATGGCTGAACTAGGTTCTTAAAATAGAAACCAGACAAGAGCTCAAGATGGGTCCCTCAAAGTTAATGGGAGGACATACAGGGGAAGAGGGGCAGGGAGCAGAATGAACCTTTCCCAGTTACACTAATAGCTGGATCAAGTCCATGTACAAAAACTGGTTTGTGTAACAAGTCAGAATAGACTCATCTGCTATGCTCACAATGGGAAACGGAAGGTCATCTTTACTGTGGGCTTTTGTGGTTCTTTTTAAAGGAAGTCTCGTTTTTGGAGGCTAATAGACTTTTCAAATAGTGAATTCTTTTTTTTTTTTAAGATTTTATTTATTTATCTGACAGACAGAGATCACAAGTAGGCAGAGAGGCAGACAGAGAGAGAGGAGGAAGCAGGCTTCCCGCTGAGCAGAGAGCCCGACGCGGGGCTCGACCCCAGGACCCTGAGATCATGACCTGAGCCGAAGGCAGAGGCTTAACCCACTGAGCCACCCAGGCGCCCCCGAATAGTGAATTCTTAACCAGAAAGTGAAAGTTCAATCATAGCCTGTTCGTTTATCTTATTTTACTTGAATAGAAAACTCAAAAGCTCTAATGAAAGAACATTTGAAAAGACAGGTAAACTCTCATTAATAATTCTAGCGGGTGAGAGGATTGACCCGAGCCTTATTTCTCTTGCTGGATTTCACCCGGTGCTTCTGAACCAACACTACAATGGGGGGGGGGGGTTGGGGGGGCCTTCTACTTACACACCTTCAATTCTGCCTGTGCCAAAAATAGTTGTTTGTTACTTTGCGTAGATGTTTTTGTTCTCCACAATAAGCCTGCAGAGCAGAGGTGAATTATGTTTAAAAAGGAATCGTTTTGCCTGTCAGAACACTTTACATAAAACAGCCTTTGAGTTCTGAAGGATTTTGAAGCTGAGCTCTAAAATACTACAGTATGCATCTAAAATAATCTTCTAGCTAAAAGCCAAAGGACTGGTCAGCTGCCCTTAGCTCTTCCTACTTGGAAACATTCCTTCATGCTTAACAGTATTTAACTTATGTGCATTTAAACACTTAACAGTATTTTCCACTGTGTTTGTTTTAAAATCATCACTCTAGGCCAAGGTAAATGGATTCAGTAGAGAGGAACACATCATCCATCATACTGTGAGTGGACCTATGTAGCTGAACGCAATAATATTCAGTATAATTATGCTGTCTGATATTCACTTGAAACATGTGTCGTACATTATCATATGCTAATTGTGCATAATTAATGTTAACTATTTATGGACCCAAGATCAATTGATGGGTTGCAAAGTAAAACTTCCATACAAAAGAAAATAAGAGCCTCCCCATACTAACATAAGAACAGACTTTTTATTCTCTAAGGCATGTTAAAAAGATAATAAATGAATTGACCATTTTGATATGAGAACGTATACAGTAAATAACATGCGTAAAAATGCAGTCGTTTTAGGTCCCCTGGGGAAAACGGCAGTAATTCTTCCTCATGTGAGAAGCATGGAAAGAACGCCATCGAAAGAGGCTCAATCAATATATTATCCTCAGAACAACAAGGGAGCTATAGACGAGGGCTGTGGATGGGTATTATGGATGAGGGATTCTGTTGTCAGAACCACTTGGAAAACCCGGCAGGTTGTGCATCCAATTCATAAAATAAATAGTCAACTCGTTATTCAGGTTTAGCTCAAATTTTGGTGAGCTTGGCAAAATTTGTCACTGTGAAAATGTACTATGAACTCAAAAAAATGTTTGTTTTGTTGAAGAGGCAGCTCTCCCCAGAACTGAATAGAAAACAGGGAGTTAAGTACCTCCTCCCCCAACTTTCATTAACCCTCAGACTAACAGGAAGGCTGTATACATTACCATCACCATATCTCTTTTCCCCTTGGAGGTACTGAAGCGAAGCCAAAATAAGTATCTTAATGTGGAGAAAGCGCAGTGCCGTGCAAGAACTGCTCGGAGGACCCGAACCTTCTAGCTCGGGGCTGGTCCAGTGTATCTCCCCACTCGCTTTCCCCTGGTACCCAATTTCAGATCATCTCTGTGTTCCTTCACACTCTATCTATTAGCTCAACCACATATTGCCTGCTTTTGTTTTTAAGAATCTCGTATGGCTCCCTGTTCCCCACTGAAGTTGCCATTAGTATTCTTGACCTGATAAGTCTGGCTCTTGACCTTCCAGAATAGGAGTGTTCTTTCTCACCCTCTTTGAAACGACGTACGGTCGCGTGAATCACTTTGGTCTATCCACGTGGGTGGAAGTGACAAAGGGCAGACTCTTTAAGAAGCAGCGTGCAATTTGTCGCTCTGCTCTGGTGATCATTAGAAACACGCATCAAGGGGAAGTCTCCATCAGCCAGGATGTCCGAGCGATTACAAGGGGCAGAGCCGTCCTGCCAAAATTCAGTGGACATGCGGTAAGAGCAGGAAAGAAACTTGGTGTTCAATCGCTCAAACTTGGGAGTTGCTTATTACTGCAGTATAATCCAGCATATCCCGAATGATACGTGTGCAAACTAAAAGCAAAGCTTCTTCCACATGGCATGGGAGACACTCCACCATCTGGCCTCAGCCTGCCTTTTACACATTCACGTGACTTCTTCAAAGATGTGATATGCCAGCAACTCCGATAGTTCCTCGGAGTATAAAGGGCTCATGCCCTCGATGGGGCATACACACACACACTGGAATTGTCACAATACAGCATGATAATTGCAGAGTTAACATTCAGGTCTAATGAGGACAAGAGAGAGATCACTTTATTCTTCTCTGGGATGATGTTGGGAGTGGTGCCAAACATTCCGTTTCAGGAGTGGTCTGCGTATGAAAACGTACAAAAGTGAAAGAAAACAAAGCATGTTCACAAAGCCGCACATAGCTTGATAGGGCCGGTGGGTCTTCCCTGCAGAACACATCCGTGCCTCTGTTCATGCTATCTCCTTTGCCTGGATCCCTCCAAACCATAGTGGGGTTAACAAGCTCAGGGGTCAGGGGAAGGAAGGCAACAGATGCCAAGGGGGGTCTGATGGGGGGAAACTGGCAAGAAAATTCTTTCCAGAGGACAGACCCCATTCTCTTTTGCAACCGGGGCAAATTCTAGATCAAAATTTTGTGCGGCTAGATGAGATTGTACCGACAACAAATGGTGAGGTCAAACCCTGAAGAAAAATGTAATGGCATCCACCATAGGATGATTTTATAGGCTCAAAATCCCTCATCTAAAACCTTTTATAGGCTCAAAATACCTTATCCAAAATCAAGGTATGTTTCAAAATTTTAAATTATCTACAGCTTAGGAAGGTAACGTGGTGGATGAACTCATGTAATGTTCCCAACGGGATGTGAGGCAGACGCCATGATCAGCACATTAATATGTCTGTGGGGAAACCTAAAATATTCACAAAAAGCAGAATAAATCAAGAAATACGTAACCCTGGTTTGGTTTGGGTCATGTTTTGCCACCAGATAAGTTCCCCAAACTTTAAAGTTTTGGAGTTTCAGAATTGTAGCTGACAGATTGTTGTATAGTATTACTAATAGCTATTTATCTAACACACAAGAACTCCTCCTGCTTCTCTTGGAAGATAATTGTTATCAATCCATTTTTATCAAATTTGGATTTCAAATCTTTATTGCCAAAATACTTCACAGTTTTTTTTAACAAGAGATGAGATTTCAGATGAGCTCTTGCTTGTCAGATCCAGATAAAGACTTTTTTTTAATTAGAAGTTTAAATGCTCCTTTTGAAAGAAGTCTCATTAACAAAATGTTGATATACAAACTAGAACCGAATAAGGACATCTTTTGTGGAATGTCACACTCCATTTTTCAGACGAGTGTGAATTTCAAGCCCTGAAAGATACTGGTTTAAGGGTTTAGGTCCTGTAAAAACAAATCCTTGGAGTAATATAAAATGTGGTGGGCATATTCTCACAAAGACAATAAAGGGCTTCCCTGGGTCATTGGGGGAATGCATGTGGCTTCGATGTCACACACACACAAACACACACACACACACACACACAACTTTGCAAGCGCTTTGCTATAAACATAAATTCCGTAAGAAAATATCTGATTGCTACCACTGATGTGCTCTCTTTATGTTCAATTTCAAAGACACACCATCCCAACTATGTTCTCTTCAGTTTAGCTCAGCCATGGCAACCTGTATTGGTTTCATGGTGTTCCTACAGGCCAAGAGCATGCATAGAGCCAAGCAGAATCCCCAAGAAACTGCAAAAACCTAAAAACATTTCATGTCTCTTCACATTCCTGAAAAACCAGATTCTTCTATATCTGAGGCTTGGGCAGCCAGGCTAATTAGTAGGACTTCTTTATAAAAGTCCTAATCTGTGAAATGTGGCTTTTCAGAGTTCTCAAGGGAACCCATATGTGTGGCCCGGGTTTGAAGCAAACGGGGGAATAACAGGGCCATCCTCTTGATGAAATCTGCAAGTGGCCAAATCAGCTCCGGGGGAAGATGTATCAAGTGTTCGGAAGGCAACACTTCCTGATGTGTGATTTCTAAAAGTGATATACACATCTGTACTTTACAACTGTAACCAAAAGGTAAGGGAATGTGTAATTAATTTTCTATCCGGGAGTTCTCAGCACCTTGAAGATAAAGAATCCAGATCTCTGCAGAAGCTCAATAAATATTTGCTAATGGGACTTTATGCTAGAAAACTCAGGGCAGTCTTCCTGGGATGAGAGTCAGTCTCATTTAAGTCCTAAAAGTAAAAAACCTGGGGTGGATTTGGATGGGCGGAGAGATCCCAGAAGCAAGGCCGGGCGTGGACGCGTGCTTGCTCAGCGGCTGAACTTGGGAACTGTCGGGAGCTCTGTGCAGCTAACGACCCAGCAGGCAGGGACGCAGGTGGAGACTTGCGTGAACCAGGTAACATCCCCATTTGCTGTGGTCATGGCTGAAGGTCCAGGGAGCCCAGTGGCATGGTTGTGTGCGTGCGGCCTCCCACAGGCCGCAGAGCCACGGGCCAAGGGGGCACATGCCAGGGGCTGTTGCGGGGGACCAGCAACACCACGCTCCTTCCTGTCTGCTAAGAGTCAGAGCGGCTGAACTTGCGGAGTAGTTTTCCCAGTTGAGAACAGGCCGAGAATCCTGCGTCTTTGTCTTTGCTAACTTCTGGTTTCCAAGTTTTTGAGGGGAAAAGAAAGAATACAGGAAGCGTCAGGGAACCGGCCTGGCAGTGACGCAGGCTCCAGCCCCAAGCCTCAAGCTGGCCTGGGGCGTGAGTCTTTCAGGTTTGCTCTTGACTTTGTCCTTCAGGGTCCAGGCAGGTTTGGCCAGGTAAGGAGCTCAGGAGGCGCTCACAGCCAGGCCTCCTTTTTCCAGGTGGCTTGCGCCGTCCCCAGAACTCCCCAAACCCTGGGTGGTAACGGTCTGCTAGCGGTTACAGTTGTTGATCTTATAACTGAAATTTAAAAGGGGCTCGCAGCTGTCAGGAACGAATTTAACGGGGTGTCTCTGCGCCAATATTGCGTGCGGCTGCGACTCTGTAATTGTGCGGTGTGTTTACAGGCGTCGCAAAGAAGGGGAGAGGAAGGAAGCAAATAAAGAAACCCCTTGGAAGTGTTTGTAGGCTTTGGGCCCCGAGGGCAGGAGGATATGTTGGCCAAGGGTCTCAAATAATGTTGCTAAAGCAGCAGGATGCGTGGTTTGGGCGGTTGGGCCAGACTACATTATAGTCTGCTGTGTGCCTACTTGGTAAGTCAGGTCTTGAAGATGGCATTTTAATGTCCTTCCCTACTATTGTGTGTAAGCCTCGCCTCTATTATATCTTCACTGGAGACTCTAACCTTCATTTAAAAGCTGTCCTCTGCTTAATGCTTTGTTTTTCCTTTGATTTCTACATTTGCTATTAATGATGCCGTGTCCTTGGCCGCCTTTACTTGCGTTTTTAAGATAACTCCTTGCTCTGCCTTTTACTTGTAACCTTTCTCTGTCACTTTGTCTAGATTTATACTTCCCAGGGAGAAGGGGAGCTCGGCCTCTCCCCACAGTCAAAACTGGAAGTTGGGGCCTACGGATTTCATCGTGTTTCAGGCTTTCTGGGTTTTATTCCTTCCTGCTGTTTTAATGGTCCTCTTTCTTTTGCTAATTTTCCTTTTTTTTTTTTTTTCCCTTCACACTGGCCTTTTACATGCCATGGTTTTAACCTTGATAGCCAGAGTCACATTTTTAAAAATCAAAGTGTAGATTTTGAACTTCTTGCTTCCTGTGGCCATTACTTAAGAGTTAAGGGAATTTATTTCTGCCTCAGTCGTCCAGTTTCTTTACTCCTATTCCTTTGTGGACCATTCTTGGACTTTGAAACTGTTAATGTTTAGGGGAGATGATAGGGCACTTAGGGTGAAAAAGAAGTGTTCAAAGCCTCGGGTGGTAGTAGCCAGCGGTCTGTCCTTGAACACATCCATCAGCACCCCTTTCAGCCTCAGTTTCCTCCTCCCGGAAGGGAAGAAAATGGTAGTGTATCTCCCGAAACTCCCGTACAGACTGAACAGATGACATACTAAGAACAGAGGAGGATCTCCTGCCTAATCACTCTTCACTGTTACTATTAAATACAGATATATTGATTCAGAAAACCAACCCCTGTTATGGAGTCTTTGCCTTTCCTACTGTGTTTTGGTTTTATTTGTTAAGCAGTGAGGACTTAGCTGTGACGAGGGTGCTTGGTTAACTGTTAAGCCATGGAGTTCATAGGAAACCTCTGTGCATTGAAGAAACGCGTCTTTCGGCTGGGTGCTTTCCTAGAACCACATGAGGAAAGAACAGGTCTTTGGCTGCTTTAGCTGACCAATTTAGGCCCCACTGAAATCTCTGCGTGCTATGAAAGAGCTGTCCCCTGCCCCCAAAGTCGGGTCCCCAGGGCAACCCGGGGCTCCCCTGAGTCCCGGCTTTGGCAAAGGTCTTCCGGCCTCGGGATGCTCCCTGTACGGACAGAAGCACTCACCGTCCTCCAACCCGAGACCGGAGCAGGGAGCCAGTTCTGCCTCTAAAGACCCCTGTGATCTTCTGGCCGCAACTATCTTCAGGACCTGTTTCCTCTTGATCAAGGAGCCACTTTAACAGATGATAGTGATTGTGTCCTTCACCATTGGCCTCAGCAGAAAGCCTTGATTAGCGCCCGCCCGCTCTACCGGCACCCCCTGCAACAGATCCAAATTCAGTTCAAACTAAAAACCATATGCAGGGCCCTTTTGCAGTGTGTCCAGACCTGGGGGTGGAGGGCACAGCAATGAGGAGTTACGCAATGGACATGTTCGCAGGAAGAGCTATGAGGGCACAGAGCCACCATGAAGGCGAACAAAAAGAGGTGTAGACGCTGACACCTACCCTCCAAGAGTGAGCCATTGAAAATCAACAGTGTGGAAGAGGACAGGGGACAAGGACCCACAGACATAACAGAAAGAACCGTGCAGCACGCATGAATACACTGGAGCGCACCCCCTGGGCGGCGGTGACAAGAAGGAGGGCTTGGATGGTGGCTCATCTCCCAACCCTGCTCTAAAGGCTTCCCATGCATTAACTCTGCGTGCCTCACCACAGCCTTATAGATGATACACTTTTCCCGTGTGAGGGGCACCCGGGTGGTTCAGTGGGTTAAAGCCTCTGACTTCAGCTCAGGTCATGATCTCAGGGTCCTGGGATGGAGCCCCGCATCAGGCTCTCTGTTCAGTGGGGAGCCTGCTTTCCCCCTCTCTGTCTGCCTGCTTCTCTGCCTGCTTGTGATCTTTCTCTCTGCCAAATAAATAAATAAATAAATAAAATCTTTTAAAAAAATGAGATAGTAGAGGCACTTGTTGCCCTCATGGGTCACAGCTCGCCAGCGGCCGGTCCAGATTCATGAATGCAAGAGGTCTGGCTCTAAATCTCCCCTTTTATTTTTTTGAAACCCAATTCTATCTGTCTTCCAACCTCACCAGGGTGGATAGAGGGTTCCGTTTCAGATGGCATAGAGGGTCCTTTCTCATGGCAGGGTCTTCCAGGAGTCTGGGGGGCCTACTTGGAAGATATGAGGAAAAGCTAGTTGCCAGGCTGCCATGATGACATTTGGGAAGAGATGGGCTTTGATAAGCTGGCTCTAGCATACGCCGGCCTTGGAGTTCCCGCCCCAAAACCTTGGTCAGCTTTCCTCAGTCCAGGGTCCCACCATGCCTTCCAAGGGACGGGAAGCGCTGTGTTCAGCCATTAACAGACCGAGCTGCCTGTATACACATCATCCTTCAGGTTCTTATTCTGCAGAAAGATGGAGCCATCCTCCCCATCTGTCTTCCCTTCAAGCCACTCCCCAGCCCCACCACCAAATAACCTTGGCCTAGGCTTTAGCAACCAAAGCCTTGCCTCTTAACCCTTGGGATGGACAAGAGGTAACACTTTTCTTCTTGACATCCCTGCCAGGTAAATTAGCAGAGTTAACTTCTCATTCAGGTTCAATTGCTTCCCGAATATTCTTGAATGTGAGGAGAATATCACCTTTGTTCTTGCAATGCCCCTGTGAAGCGAGTCTCCTTAAATACAGAAATCATCTTTAGGCTCTATTTCAAATTAAGGATTTCCTCCTGGTTCCCATCCCTGAAATGATGCAAGCCATTTCCTGAGCTAGCAGAGGAAGGGGGGATGTGGGGGAGACTGCCAGGAAGCCTTCAGCCACGGAGGTGAGTGCCTGACCCTGGGATGTTGCCTTGTCTATATAATTTGCTGCGCGTTGCATCATACAGAATATGCCAACCTTTTTCCGCTTGCTCAAAAAAAAAGGTGATGCTAATTAGATCAGGCAAATAGCTGCTGTTGTTGATTCATTTGAAAATGATTATTCTGAGGCAGTGTGTTATTACCCAGCAAGTCACAGCTTCGCCTATTAATGCTCCGAGGTGGCTGCCAGACTTCAAAGTCGGAGGTGGAATTTGAGGCGAGCAGTGCCTGCTGGGTCACGACCAGAATCTTCAGCGGAGGACAAGGAACAATCTATTGACATTTAGGAATTTAATCCCTTCTGGTCAGCATGGACCGCACTATCAATTCAGTGCCAATAAATATCATTTGAGACACTTACCATGTGCAAAACATAATAGAGTGGGTTACACAAAAACAAATAGGCCATTAAAGTTCACTGTTAAGGTTCTTACATTCCAGGGAAAGGGCCAAATGCTGTGCCAAGTAATAACGCAGACTGTTCCATGAGCTATAATTAAGTGAAATAATTAAGTAAAATGTAGCTGACAAAGCGGCAACTTTTCCACAAGCCGGTTGTTTATTTAGTGTCTTAGAAGTATAAATAACATTCTATGGGAACACCAAGGAGGCAAAGATTCAGTTTGCGGAGGGTAGATATAGAAATTGAGCTAGGGAAAAAGGTTCGTGAAGTAGGAAGCATTTGAGCTGCTTTTAAAAATAGGAGTCAAGTTTGGAACATCAGTAAATCGTAAACAAAAGCCCCAACCAACAGTAGTGAAGCTGTGTTCAGTGGTCCAATTTGGAAGCAAGGGGCAAAAAAAGAGAAAGAAAGAAAGAAATCCATGTCCTTGGAAATATTATCAGATAATGGAGAGTTTTAAATCTGAGCGTAAAGAGTTTGGATCTTTTTTCTACAGAAAGAAATAAGCAGTGATACAGAAAATAAATACTTCTCAGAAAAGACTATACCAAAAATATATATATAATAATGCAAATAAAAGAGCCGCGAATAGGTAGCTTCTCTGTGCCATTATTGAGGATAAACTAAAAAAGTCCATGAAAACAATTTTTATTCATCTTAAAGGTTGTGTTTCCGGAGACATGGATTCTAGATAAAAATTGGGCCATTATAATCCAATAACATTGCAACAGATTTCATTGCCACCAAATAAAGAACATGATTTCCCTTTTTGTCTTCTGTTTAAATTCCCCTTCCTCCTTGTGAAACAGCTAATATGCTTAAACGGGGCGCTCAGCCCACCTCCAAACCCTGAAAATGCAGTTAATTACAAGATAGGCCAATTTAAACTTTACGACATTCTTGATACCAGAATGTATGGTGGGTTGTTTTTGTTAATCAGCAGAAGGGAACTGGTGTGGTGCAGCAGGTGACAGAAAAGCTTGGGCTGCTCCGTCTGGACACAGCACTGCCCCCTACTGGCCAGAGGACAGATCACGCCGCCTCTTTCGGAAGCGCTGAAAGGAGATTGGACTGCATAGCCCTCCCGCTTACTTTCTCCCTGAAACATTTTATGAACTAAAGAAGAAAGCATGTGAAACATGGGCAGTTTAAAAGCACGTACTTGAGAAGGCAGAAACGATCAGTTATGTAAACAATCTTACAAAGATCACTTCTTGTAATAAGCCCTATTGGAGCAATGGGTACGCTTAGAGCAGAAAGAAGACAAGCAGGCCAGCAAGCAGAGACTCAGATTCCCTGGAGCATGCAATGATTTTATTTTCAGACTAACAGAATTCCATATTCTTCTCCCCAATGCTCAACATACAAATGGCCTTTCAGGAAGTCAAAAATGGAATTCATCCTGTATACACAATTTCCCTTCTTTACATGTCCCAATTGTGTCCTAGCAAATAATGTAATTTTATCCTTGTAGCTAGATTATTTACTTCAGAGAGGCACAACCTGCAGCCTAAAATACTCGAAAAATATAAAGGAGATATTTTGACAGAGAACAAAAAGCTGCACATAATTTTTTCATATCTTTCAAAATTGATTGCTATTTTTATAAACCTGAAATTTATAAGTTCCTATCTCAAGAATCTTATCGAGATGGCAGGTGCCTGTGTGCTGCTTTATTTCATTTACCTTTCTGTGTCTTTGAGAAATGTCATAATTCAATAAAAAGAAACTTAAATATTTTAGTGCCCGGAAATTAATTTATCTCCTGAAGCTTGCAGGAGACAAAGTCAATTTCTCTCATAATGGAATTTCATATCATAAGAAGCCTTTCAGTAGTGGGAGGAGAAGGTGGCCCAGTTTGAAATAGAAGCTTCTCTGTCGGCCACCACCTCAGGAAGTGAATGCAGTGAAAAATTACCAATGTGATCTTTTCTGTAGCCTGCCTGGGCCCATGATCTTCTCTGCAACCAGGTGGGGATAGCCTTCCACCCAGTGAGGGAGAACAAGATGGAGACAGAAGGAATGCAAGGAAAAAGAAAATAAATATTGGACATTTGATAAAGGAACTTGTAGCAAAACAAAGCCTTGTAAACCAGGTTATTACCTTGAGTGGGTGCTTCCTACATCCCTCTAGTTCTGCTTTTCACATAACCAGAACCAAGACTGGAAAACGTAGGTCACCGAGCCCTCCTTTAGCACCAAGAAAATATTCTCTCTACTATGGCAGCAAGCATGTATGTTATACTATGGGAGAAAGGATATGGTGTAGGGGATATAAAAGAGAAACCCACATCTTCTTGCCTGGAGAATTTGGTGAAGAGGATGAGAGATATGTGGGGAGAGAGATCTCACCAGGGGCCATAAAGGCTCCTGTCCTTCTCACACCCTACAGGACGGCCACCTCAGGGGAGAAATAGCATAGAAATATCTATAGATATATATCTATCTATCTATAGATAGATAGATAGATAGATAGCATAAGCCATAGAAATGGCATAGATGTTTAGCCAGAAAGGGCCCGGGTTCAGCTCCCCCAGGGAATCCCGGAATCTTTTGGGGACAAAAGGTAGCTAGATGTTAACCTGTGCCTTATGAAAGACACAGAAGGTTCCTGAAGCAGCTGCTGAGTTGGCCAAAAGGACTCCCTCATCAGGAGCCAGAGTCCTTGTGGCCGAGGATACTGGACCTGGGAGGAGATCAGCTGGATAAAGTACAGGATGTCCGGCTACATTTGAATATCAGATAAACATAATATTATGTGTAATATTTGGGATAGCCTTCATGTTGAAAAAAAATTAGTCCTTGTGTATCTGAAATTCCAGTTTAAGTAGATGCCCTATATTTTTCTTGACTCAGTCCAGGCCCCCAACCTGGGCCTGCCCAAGAGCTGGCACCAAGCTGCAGAGTCATGAAGGAAGCTAGACCCAGGAGGGGCGGAGTCTGTAGGCAGGGGTGCCCCCATACCCAAACCCTGAGCGTGACCACACCATAGGCTATACCCTCTGTACCTGGCAATAAGAGGCACATGACCAGGTGGGAGCAGCTATCCCTGTGGCCACCGTGTGAAACCCAGCGCCTGTCTTCCTCACTGCCCTGCTGTCACATACACTCATCTACAAGCCACATGGGGGAGAGAAGCAGATAGGACACTTGATGGGAAATTATTGCATCACACTAAGCATTGAGCTGGAGTGAGCTGAAAAATATTATTTTTCCTCATATTCTGAGCTGGGGTTCATGGAGAAAAGAAATCAGTTGAAGAGCCAGATTTTAAAAGTGCGTTTTCCCCACATGTCTGAGTTGTGATGTGAGTCAACTGTGATTCCCTACCCAGGACGATCTGCAGCAACTGTTCAACGAGAGAGAGATGGGAGATGGTCAAGAGAACCCCTGGCTGTGCTCCTACTAGAACAGGACACCCTCCTGGCTCCTCAGACCCTAAGTTTCCTTAGACCCCCAGGGGAAGAAACCTTACAGATGTCAGGGGTTCTGGTTGGGCCCCAGCCTCCCCAATCGAAACCTCTGCAAACAGGTGTAGGGGGGCTTCAGAGCCCCCTACATTGTCATGGGACCCAAGCACGGACCACAAGGTCCCTCGCAGCTCCCCAGTCCTGTGGGGACTCAGAGGGTCCCCCGGCAGGCCAAACGTTCCCTTTTGCCAACACACAGCGTGAGCGGCTTGCCACCCCCGCCCCTTGGAGAGGGTCCAAGTCTCCTTTCCTTCCTCCAAATAATGAGAACATAATTAGCATAAGCTGGAACAGATTAACCTAGAGCTGGAGAAAGGGCTAAATATACATTCTTTGGAAACAGCCACAGACATCTGGGATATTTTTAACTTCTCTGAAAGTTGTAAGTCCTCCCCCAGGTAATGGATGCTCCATGTTTAAAGTACCCAAAGGCCTATCTGTCCAGCTTTTGCCCAACACGTGAGTCCTCTGCACAGCTCTGCATCAACTGGTCACTCACCCTCTGCTTCAGCTCTCTGGTAATGGCGGGGCGGGGAGGTCTCATTATCCCCAAGGGGCAGTCACCATTCCCATCCCCGTAATGGCCATATGGAGGATACAAAGCAGGAAACGAATTCCAGTACGCTTAAGAAGCCCTGATTATTATAACTCCTACTTTCCCAGCATTCTGTTTGACCCAGTTTATTTTTCAAGGCCCAAGTATGGGTCGATCTTCACAAAGAAAACTTATTGAAGACCAGATTTATGAAAACCGACACAGAGAATCAATGGGGTAGAAGCCATTAGTGACAGATGGATGCCGTTTACTGCGATGTGTGGAACCCGGTCTCAGCTGAGGCTACTCTGTACTTAAAATGTTAATGATAGCCCCTCCAGCTTTCTATCCCACATCCTGTAGAAGTTCTAGATGCTCCCCACAATTTCCAAAAATTCCCAAGAGCTTATGTTCCCATGGCCTCTTGTGACTCTTCCTGATTTCACTTCTTGCCTTGTGGGCATTTCTCTTCCCTCGGCTTCTTCTCCCCTCCTCCAGAGTCTGGGGACTAGAGCCCATTGCCTTAATGACTGAACTCAAGCAAGTAACTTCTGAAACTTTGGGGAGAAGAGCAAGGCAAAACACTTCAAGTTGAGCATGAGGTGTTCTTAAAAATCCTCTGGTCACCCTTTCATGGAAGACTTCTCAATGACTCTTTCTGAGTCAGCTCCAGCCTCCCCACTGTGTCTGGCTCTCCACCCTTCCTATCCGCTCCCCTCTTAGCCCTTTTCCACCCCCAGATTCCTCTTCATCTCTGGCATAGAGCTCTTTCCCTGTCTGTTTTCTGGCATCTTCTAATCCCTGTCCATAAAGCTTATCAAGTTTGTTCCCTAAACAAAGAGTGCCTATATATACATATATGTGCCTATATACATATATATATAGGCACTCTTTGTTTTGTCTTATAATGTTTTTATACCCACTATCCCTCCATTGAGAGTGTTGGGCCTGATCTGGGTCTTTCATCTCTCACCAATGATCCTGTGTATAGAGGACCTGGGGACACTCAGTTTGAATTACCGTAGCAGAGAAACGGGGCCAGAGCCTGCCTGAGTCAGGCTGCAAGGAGAGCTTCTTGGCTGACTTTGCAGGATGCCCTCTTTGTGGCGGGCCTGTGTTCCCTCCACTGGAGCCAGCTCAGCCCCTGCATAGGCGGTGTGAACCTAGGAAGGGGAGGGGTGTCGCCTTCACTGCAGAGGCTCCTGCCAGGGGTGGGGAGTGGGCAGGAGATAAGCAGGTGTCCCTGTGCAAAGTCCCCACATGCACCCTACATGGCAGAGGAGTGAGCTATGATCCGAGCCCTTTGAAGTGGACAGGGGGACGCTGACAGCCCTACTCAGCACCCGTTACCAAACAGGGACCAGACTAGGCTGGCAAAGGCATTGGGAGGCACAGAGAATCAAAACACAGACAGCCTCTAGGTATGGCACCTCCGAAATCAGCACCCTCTTATCTGTGGCTTGTCCTCAGGTGTTTGTGTTCTTCCAGGGAAACAATGGGCTCATTAGAGCACAAGTGAAGAAGTTACTTAATAGGTTCGTAAGTCACCCCGTTCTTACAAGACAACAGCCATGCCGGGCTGCAGATGAGTGAGAATCACTGATGAAGCTTTAAATTGATACACTCACTGAAGCGTGAGCTATCAATACTGACCTTGTTTGCAGCTTCGCAAGCAGGCGAGTGGAGTTCTCTGGAACCTTTGAGTAGTGAGCCGTGCATTTAAGCTCATTTCAAAGAACTGCGTTTAACGTAACCAAATAGCTCCATTTAATTGTTTCTGGGATTCTAAGGATGAAGCTCTTATTATAATAGGGGCTCTTAACTTTTATTTTAGTCATCTAGTTTTTGAAAAAATCCAGTTCCGGCAAAACAGCCTACGCCTGAGTCTTCTAAATGTATCTCTCTAGAATGAAAACATAGTTGGAAGGTTTAAGGAGGTCGCACCTGGAGCAAACGCAAAGCGCCAAAGCTCTCTAGTGATAATAGCCAACAGTAATCTACTACTTGCTGCTTACCAAGCCCCAGGACATGCAACTTCACATGTGTCATGCCATTAATCCCCACCATGACCTTGGGAGGTACAGCCGAGGAAATTAAGGATTAAAGAGGCAAAATGACCTACCCAAGATCTCAAAGCTAATTAAGAATTTAGAGTCAAATGCAGAGTCTAAGCTTTTGGCCACTACCCTATTTTGGCTCCCATGTGAGTCCACAAATATGTAAGTTCAGGACTTTTCTTAATTCAGAACATAGCCCAAGAAATAAAAGTTGACTGTAAGTATTCTCTCTCTTGCCGCCTATCATGTAAATGGTAGTTCACCTGCACGGGTGCAGATGAATAAATTCCCAAATATTAAATCCAGCCTCTTCAATAGCCCTCTTAGCCTGTATCTACCAAGGTTGGTCACATCTTCCCCCTTCTTAACACCTGGCAGAGCTTGTATTTTCTACTCTCTGTCGAGCCCAGATTCCTCAGTATGGCTCACGTCGGTCGTGGTGCAGCCCCGGCCTCCTATATATATTCATGTTTTGCCCCGTATCCTTATGTGTCTATTCAGTGATCACATTACCCTTTATTCCCCAAAACCCAGATCCAGTAAACTTAAGTAGCTTACCTACCAGAAGCAAGAAGCCCTACTCACAGATGAACAAAATTTGGTACATTTTCTGGGAGAGACAGAAATTATAGTTTGGGGAATGGAAGAGACCTTAGTGACTATCTATTGTGCATTTTCCTTCTTTTTCAGTGACACATGAAAGTCCAAAGTCAGTGAGTGCCCTGCCTAAGATTGGATAGTCACCTAGGGTATCCTGGCCTACTTATACAAAGCTTTTCCAAGACCAAAACTTTCTGTTCTGTTGTTTCTCAATTTAGTGACTAGAAATCTCCCTGTGCCTCTTGTTTTAAGCCTCACAATTACTATTTTATTTATTTATTTATTTTAGAGAGAGCCCATGAGCAGGGAGAGAGGCAAAGGAAGGGAGAGAGAGAATCTTAAGCAGGCTTCCTGCCCAGCACAGAGTCTAACGTGGGACTTGATCCCATGACCCTGAGATCATGGCCTAAGCCAAAATCGAGTCTGACACTTAACCGACTGAGTCACCGAGGTGCCCCAAGGCTCAAAATTTCTAATTGCATCACAAGCTTGTACCTTAAAGGGATAAAGTAATGGCCACACTTAGAAGGCTTTCCTGCATTAAACAAACAAACAAACAAAAAACAAAGAAAAACTGAGAGACTTCTCAACCCTGCCGTGTTCTGGCCTTCTCTAATTTACCAAATATTTACTGATATTACTACATATTATATATTCCACATGCTGGACACTGTGGACCCAAAAGGAGAAATTTTTCCTTCCAGGAGCTCACCATCTGATACAAGCAAAAATATATACAAATTTTTTATTCAATATAAGCCTTAAAGAAGAGCTGTACAATGTTTTTTGGAAGCCGGACGAAGCGAACAGCTCAAAGAAAGTTTAGCAGGAAAGATGCAGACGTTCGTGTTGACCTGAGGAAGGAGTGGGTCGGTCCAGAGAGATAGTGAGGACAGGGGGTTGAGCAGACACATGGCCCACCGCTCTGAGGAAGGCATCCTTTTCTTGGCTTCCAAAGAGTCGTGAGATTTCAAAACTAACAGCGGTGAGTACTAGCACAATGCTGGTGATGTGCAAAGCATTCTTGGAGTTGCTCTCCATGTACAGATAAGTGATCAGTGATACAGGAAAAATTAAGTACCTTGACTCAGGTCATATAACTGGCAAGTCATGGAACTGGGGTTGGATCCAGGCAGCCTCGTTCCTGAGGTCGTGAGTTCCACCAGTCCACGGCTCTGCCTCTAATACATTAAAGAACATCTTGTTAAAACCTTACACAGGTTGTGGGAGGTGATTACAGTCTCCTCTCGGCCAGGGTGAGGCTTGGTGTTTAAACCTTGAGTTAGATCACTGAACCCCCTCACCCCTCTCAGCCAGACCCAGGCAGAATCCATCTTGGGTTCAGACCAGCGCACGACAAACATTTTCATAAAGGGCCAGACTGGAGACAGTTCAGTCTCTGTGGGCACGTGGTGTTTGTTACAATTCATCGTCTCTGCTGCTATCGCCCGAAAGCATGGAGAGAGGAGAGGCATGACTCGGTTACAACAAAACTTCATTTCAGAGATCGACAAGAATTTCATTTAATTTTCATGTGTCATAGAATATCCTTCTTTGGGATTGTTTTCAACCATTTAAAAATATAAAACCCAGCCTTAGTTCACAGACCATACAGAAAAAAGTAGTAGTCCAATGGGGCCTGTGGCCCGAGTTTGCCACACTTGGTTTAGAGCCTAGAGCAAGTCATGCTCTTTTCCAAGCTCTAGGAATCAGCCCAGGGCTGGACGCCCACTGGGTACTCACTAAGTAGTAGCTCACACTCCAGGGGTCCTTCTAGGTATGTGGTCGAGGGAAACGTGTGATCTAGAGAGAGCATGAGTCTAGGGATTAGGAGAGCAACCTGGAGTCCCAAATCATTACTAACTAACAGTCACCTGAAGACAGTCATTAATCTCCAACCGGGCTATGGTTTCCTGATCATTTGTCACTGCCAATGACTGGCCATGGTATCCGTATTATACTGCATTGTATTGTGCTCACAAGTGGGCACTTTGCATAGGATAACTTGTTTAATCCTTACAACAGTACTATGAGCAATGGAAGAATAATGTCCCCATTTTACAGATGAGGAAAGGAGAGATTATGTAACATGGCTAAGGTCATTCGGCTGAGCAAGCAGCAGGGGCAAAACCCGAACCCATCCTGGCTTCAGAATATGACTCTTAACCCTTAGGTTGTAAAACCTTCTCTTAGGCACAGAAGGAAGGTCCTTCTTGAACAACGAAATTCATGGGCATGCAGACACACACACACACACACACAACTCTCATCATAGCACTGGAATGGGGCATGAGGAATGTTAGCAATGAATTTGAGAAACAGAAGCTCAAAAGTAAAATATCTGTGATCCCATTAGTCCTGCCTGGCATTTATTGAGCACTTACTAGGGATCAGGTCAGGTATTCTACTCTGTGTCTCCTCTCATGTAATCCCACTAACACAGTTTAATGAAGTAAGTACTATTATCAACCCCTTTCATGGAAGAGAAGATTGAGGCTGAGGGAGGTGAAGAAGCCTGTGCAGGGTCCCCGGATGGTAAATAGCAGATTGTTGGAGCCAAGCCACTGATCTCAGAGCCCAAATGTGGCCTTTAGTGCAAAGTCCTTTTTCAGCCATATTTGTATGTGTACTATTAATAGCACAGTCAGCTATGTTCTAGGTTAAATATGGCTTTAGCAGCTGGCCTGAGGGCCTAACCACCACTTAGAAGCCTGCTTCCAGTGGGAAAACGCATCGTGAGTTTGAAACCACCGATCTACCAGCCGATTTTGGAAAACAGCCAGTTGGTGAATTGGGGTCTGCCTATGTGTCTTGGCACAGTTGGAATGAGGTTCTTGCTTTTGGTTTGGTTTGTTTGCTTACACGCATCTCTGTCCTTTCTGCATTTGAGTGTGAGGCACTTTTGCCTGAGGGCGCGAACTTAACCTCATTCTTCTTAGCTCCCTGAAGAGCTGCTTTGCCGGCCACCTATAGCCAGTGATGTGCTGGTTAATTCCCAATCACCAGAGCACCAGACTAAACAATGACACTCTTAATCAGCCTCCCCCAGTTGTGCCTCCACACCTACTGGAGGAAGCAAAAATCATCTGTGACCGCGTCTTCAGGCACACGCGTGCTGTTCCTGAGTGAGACTGGATTGAAAGGCTATAGATCAAGGTCAGTGTGAGTGCTGAAGAGAAGCATAAAGACCGAAGAGTGGCTCTTGTAATCTCGGCAACGTGGCTCCTTGACAAGGACCTCTGTGTGAACCGTGCAGATGCTGGGTAGTAACAACAGTCCTTATTAAGCTTGTCTTGTTCATTTGCTTTTAAGGCATGTGCTGTGTTTATTAGCAATGCTTATGAAGGAGTCTCCTTAATGTTGGATTAGCAACACCTCTCCCTGGAGTATTTTCTGTGTCTGAAACTGTGGAGAGGGGTGAGAAGGAGTTCAAGGCAGAGCTCTGGGAACGCCTGGTAGTGTGACCTTGCCCGAGTCACTTTATCACCCCCCCCCTTCCCTTCCCACCTCCGTAAAAATAACATGCTAATGCCTGCCCTCTTTCTAACTCTCCAAGATAAATCAATGTCTGAAAAGTGCTTTGAGCTTTTCAATATAAAGGCAGGCACTCCTCACCATCATTAATTAACATGAATTAATAGAAAGAATAGTACAGAAAACCCAAAGGTGAGCCCAAATCGTGATGAACAAAGCTGTCATATTATATTAGCAACTGTCACAGAGTTGACCGTGGAAATGAACAGCTTCTCTCCCTAATAATGCAGACTTTTTCTTCCTACAAACTGACTCATGTGAAATTCAATTTAGAAAAAAAAAATCTTATATGCCAAGTTTCATTCGCTTGGAAATTTCTTAGCAAGTAATGTAGTTTTCTGAAAAGGGGTGTGGGTGGGAAATCTCACCTCTTTCTTCCTAATTTTAATGCCATGACCCTATAATAATAGGGCAGGGAACATCCACTAGCCACCATTATGAGTGTTTAAATATGAGAGCAGATGAGTGGTTGTTTTTTTTGTTTTTTTAACGCATTGCGTCTTTTCTCCTTTATATGGCTATTTTGGCTGAAATAAATTGACAGTCAAGCAACCTCTGGTCTTGTCCGAGAGGTTTTGCTGGCTCTCTCTATGCACCTGTGTCTGTCCACGCAGTAAACCCGACTGTAGGACTCCCGTCACCAGTGAACTGTCAGATCATTACCACAGTTGATACGGTATAATCTGTCTTGAAATGGGAATCAGTCTGGCCAGGCTAGGCACTCACTTGCCACAGAGGCTAATTCACTTCTTGAATATGCATTCATGGAGATGTGCCTCGATTTGGAATCCACGGGGAGTACACGTTAAGAGCAGATTTTCTGAATTAGCATGGCGAGAGGGAAGGGCCCTTCATTTGGACGGCTGCAGATGCCTCTCCCTCTTGTTCATTACAATTGCATTTCATCAGCTTTATGATGTCCACACGTCAATTGAGTGTGAGGATTTTTCACACAAAAGAGCCTCAGGGAAAACGACTCCACTAGCTAATCAGCTGATTATCATACCTCAAACGGGCTGCAGTGCTTGCGGCGCCCAGCTTGGACGGGCAGGAGCAGAATTGAAGATTAAGACTGAAAGAAAGAGGGCTCTTCAACCAGTTTAAGAAAATTAAAGAGGAATTTGTCAGTGCGAGGAGGAAAAAACTGCAGGCGCTGAAGTGAAAGCCTTTAAAATAGATGGGCGTTTGAAATAAAATGGCTAATGCTTTTCCTTAAAAGGGGGTTGGTGGGAGAGGGTGAAAGGTTAATTAACTATATTATCTGCCCGTTTATGCCCAGCTGTGTAAAGCTCTGTCCGCCCCTACCCTGGATTTTTAAAACCTACCTTCGAGAACTCAGCCCAATCTCAAGAAGAGTGTCTTGGAGTAATTGAATTAGTTTCCGTCAAGTTGGCTATTCACAACTGCCCCTGGGCACCTCCTCACAGATTTCCTTGGACTGTTTGGGAATTAATTGAGTAATAACAAGAAAATGATCATAAGAGAAGAAAAGCACATCCACCCAACTCCGTAAAGATTGCTAGCTTAGGGAACTATTTACGGCAGTCGTTAATTGGGATTTTGCCATCGGAGGTCTATTTTTATGTTCTTGGAAGAGCAGAAATTAATAGGTGGTCTTTTTTCCCATTTTTGTATGAAATTTGCCAAAGTTTTTTCCCAGCTCCCTGGGGTCTTCCTCAAGTCTATCTAAAATGCAGTTAGAGCAGAGGCTGTCTTTTGCTTCATGGCGCGCCTGCCTTATGCTTTCATCAGAGGAGTCTAACTCACACAGATGCACTATTTAACAATGCCATCCCCTGCTTTCATCAGAAGGGGGAAGGTTGCAGAGCCGAGCCCTGCAGAATAAGGGGGGCAGGTCCCCTGTGATCGGCGAAAGCTGAACATCGGTGCCAGTTTCCATCTGTCATGATAGCCTATCTCCGAACCTTCAATCTGTCAAAAGCTCGCTGCCTGGCTGAAGGCTCCAGGAGATTTGGTGCACTAAACACATTTGACAACAGCATTATCACTGCAAGGAGCCAGCAAAATGCCATCAATGTGTTAATTGTAACTGGCTATGTAAAGTGTCACTTCCCATATCATTTAACACCAGCTTCGCCTCTTTTGCAGTTCCTAATTTTCTACACTTTATAAACATATGGATTGCTTGTGTAACAACAATGTGATCTTCTTAGCAGAGGTTTAATTTTGCCTGGATACCCTGCACCCAAGCATCTCCCTGGGAGACAGCGACATGGAGGGGGCTTGGGAGGAGAAGTGAAGAAGAGAAAAATAGAGGGGAGCGCTTGGGGGAGCAGAGCTGGCAGGGCAGGGCGGGGGAGGGGGGTGAGGAGAGATGGGAAAGGCCAGCAGGAATCAAAGCGCTTCCCACGCGGGCTGCTGTGGTATTTTTTTAGACGAGTGGAATAGTGGTGGTGGTTTTTTTTTTCAGGGTGTGTTCTTGCTAATGGGGAAATAATTCTGTTTCTCCCATAGAGGATGAAAAATGTATATCCAGAATTTTCATAGGCAGTGAGACTTTTTTCCCCATCATACTACGAACAGTTTTATAATGACAAACATGAGAGCAGCACATAAATAAATGAAAAATCCCCCTTGAAGATCTGAATGGGTTTTTAGCACCCAAGTACCTAATATTCAATTTCTGGTACAACCAGGGCCAGGTGTTAAATTTCTCTAGTTACTGTCACTAATGCAAATTAGATTCTTTTTCTGCTCATAAAAAATCAAATCCACATTAGAAATTAGCTATAAAATGTAATGACTTAAATGCTATAGTGTTTTACAAATCTCCCTGCATTTCTATGGTAGATAATGCTGTAAAACTGAGAGACGATAATAAAATATGGTAGGAAGTTGAGTTATTTAAAGGTCTTTTGTGACTGCTTACTTAGAAATGTGATGTATTCTTTTGCTCTTCTCTTTCCCTGTCCCCCTTCATTGTGGGAAATGAGCACATTTATGATTCCAGTTTTTTACAAGCTCAGAAGTAATCAAAATTCATTTTTAAATGATGTTACAAGAGCTGGAGAGATCATTTGCATTATTGAAAAAAATACCCCCCAGAGAAGTTTACAATACCTTTGCAACTTTTAATCATTGCTATTGTAACCATCCTGAGGAGCGTTTGGAGTGGTTAAATAAAGAGCTTAATAAGCATTTTTTTAAAACTCTCCATTAACAGTATCACCAGACTTGCCGGGTGGACTGCCTCATAGTCTGCACCCACAGCTCTACCCCATTCCCCCTGGAAAAAAATATCCAAATGCAAAAGGGAAACTTTCCTTTAAAATGGAGCATTTAAAATAAGTCCTACAATATGCAACAGCAGAATTGAACTGGGAAGCGCTTAGAAAACCCCTTGCAACCCTCCACTCACACACGTGCAGAAGGCAGAGCTCACTCCACCTCTGCCAAATACCAAATTTAGGTCCTGAAATAAAAATCATAATGAAACCTTGGGCCCCAGCTGAATTGGGGGCTCTTACAAACCAAATGAAGTTCTGATTAAGATGAACATTACTGAACTCAGCTCAAGACACTTCTATCACAGAAGAGGTTGATCTGAAGAATGAATTCAACAATTGAGGAAAGCAGAAGAGAACAACAATTTTCAGGCTTATACTGTGTTCCCAGAATGGTTGTAGTGTGTGAATATTTTCACTTTTTTTTTTCCCCCCAGTGGAAACTCAGACAGGGTGAGTAACTTACCCAAAGCCACACAGCTAGTCTGCCCCTCACCCATGTTCTTTCCGTCACCCACCCTCCTTGGAGAGACTTGCAGAGACTACCAATCAAGAGATCTCCCCACCTCCAACCCTCCCCTCAGGGTCAGTCATGCCCCCTCCTCCTCTCCTGTAGCCCCAGGAGCCGTGGCACTGGCCCAGCTCAACTTACTAGGTGGAGATTTCCCACCCTGGCTGGCAGAGCTTCAGAGTAGGATAATTTCACGTTCTTATTTGACTTTCCAAGCACAATAAGTATGGTGTCTGACCTGCTAGTGAAGCAGACCCTCCAATGGGGGCCTGGCATTAGAATCGACAGATACAGGAAAACACACAGCATCGCCTAAGGAAACTCATGATTTTTTTTTAAAGACTCTCATCATCTTGCCTTAGGTCTTTAACTCTGTTGGACTCATTCCAAGTACTTCCTTGTTTTTTTCTGTAACATGTCAGAGGTCCTGCTTCTGCACTATCTCCTGGAAAGTGATGGGTCTTTGTGCCTATAATCAGAAGCCTCTGCCAGTAACAAACAGAAAGCTCTCTTTTTCCAGCTGCTTTTTTTTGTTCTAAGATTCTTGTCTCTGCTCCTTGCATGGATCCACCCAGACTTTCTGTATCTGGCAGCTCTGCCCCTCTTCTCCTTGTCCAGTGGCATTTCCCTACAACTTCCTACTTCCTTACCTTCATTTTTGTGCTTTTTTTTCTTTCTCTGTCATCCAGATTGGCGCTTGGAGAGAATTATTTAGAGTAAGCTATCACAGCTGATACAGTCTATCGTATTTCACCTTCCTAGGTGGTTGAAATTAAAAATCAAGCCTATGCCAGGAGTTTGGGGCTGTTGCTTGTTGTGGGATGGTGAGGCCCTTCCCAGCCTGGACCAGCGGTGCTTGGCCCTGCCTCCTCTTATGTGTGGCCCTGAAAGCATCAACATATTTTAAATTCCTAAACTATCAATGCTCCCCCAAATCTGCATCCACCTGGAATCTGCGAATGTGACTGTCTTTGGAAATAGGGTCTTTGCCATTGTGAGCAAGTGAAGATGAGGTCATCCTGGATTCGAGTTTGGCCCTGAACCCAATATGACTGGTATGCTTATCAAAAGGGGAATTTGGACAGGGACATATGCAGAGGGAAGATAGCTGTGGAAAGAGGGAGGCAGAGACTGGAACTATGCTGCCATAAGCCAAGGATTGTCAGCAACGCTGCTTGGCCTTGCTTGGATTGTGAAAGAGGCAAAGGAAAAGGTGAAGAAAACTCCTTCCCTAAAGCTTTCAGAGAGCGAGGGCCTTACCAAAAACTTGATTTCAAGATTTCTAAGCCTCCAGAACTGGGAAAGGATAAATTTCTGGGCTTTTTTTGTTTTTTGTTTTTAAGATTCTATGTATTTATAGAGACAGAAAGGGAGAAAACACGAACGGGAGTAGGGACAGAGGGACCTGGAGAGGTTCCCAGGCCAACTCCATGCTGAGCGTGGAGCCTGATGCAGGGCTTGATCCCACGACCCTGAGATCACAACCAGAGCTGAAATCAAGAAATCAGACACCTAACGAGCTGAGCCACCCGGGTCCCCACACTTCTGTTGTTTTAAACCACCCAGATTATCGTAGCTGGTTACAGAAGTCTGAGGAAACAAATACAGTATCTGTCTACCAAAGAGCCCAAATGGCAGGCTAGTGTTATGTCCTCCACCCTTCTACCACTGCTTGCATAGTAGGACTGGACTCGTGCCGCTTGTGAGCACCGAGCTCCTACCACAGGCCAGCCCCGGGCCCCCTGAGAGGGATTCGGGATCCTTGGACAGAGATCAAAGGGGACTCATCTTACAGAACATATATCCCAGGGTCTGGGTTTCTTGGAGGACTTCTAAGGGGGTGTATATTCTCAATAATTTCCAGTTATTAATTTCTAATGAGAAAGGTTTTATAACAAGAGCTTGATAAAAATAATCATTATTAAAAATTTAAAAATTTAAAGAATCATTATTATTGTCATTCATGCCAAAGCACTCTACCATTGCTGAGGCTAAGGGGATTCAGACTGGCTCTCTGTGTCTATCATTTATAACCTTACTAATGACTGTGCACCATGGGCAAAGTTGTTTAACCTCTTGGAGACTCTGTTTCTTCTTAAGAAAGGGAAACCAGAATCTCCACAGCGTTGGTTGCGAAGATTAAATGATTTGGAGCCCCACAAAGAGCACGCAGCCAGTAAACGCGCACCCTGCTCTACCCCAACTCAGCAACAACAAACTGCAAGTTTTGTGTGGTTCTTGCCGTTTTAAATTACTATGTCAAGATTCAGCACAAAACCATAAAAACTCCAGAGCAGCATTTTAGAAAGTAACAAATGTTTACTTCCAACGTGTTTTCCTAAAAATGCTAAGAAAGGCTTAAGGGCCTCAAACAAAGGCAAGCTTACACATCTAATGGGTATGTTTTCTCTACATTAAAATGATACACTGCATAGTCCCCATATTTGCTTGGCTTCATTCTTTAGCCTTCGGGGGCTAGAAACTTTAACTGGATTTTTTTAATATAATAAGGATATTGTGTTCTAATGCCAGGACAGTAAGTTCTTTCATTTTCTCTGTACAAGATTTACCAGCAGCTTGACTCACCACCACCCACTCTCTTCTTCCTCCTTCCTCCCTGTCGGAGCTGTTGCTCACACTCTGGTGTTAATGAGACCTGGAGAGGGGCTGCTGGCAAAACAGCATTGAACTCTGTCCCTTCAGGTCACATTCCCTATCTCTAGGGGCTGCTCTCCCATGTTGAATGGCTTCTGCTTTTTTTTTTTTTTAAGATTTTATTTATTTATTTGACAGAGATCACAAGTAGGCAGAGAGGCAGGCAGAGAGAGAGGGGGAAGCAGGCTCCCCGCTGAGCAGAGAGCCCGATATGGGGCTCGATCCCAGGACCCTGGGATCATGACCTGAGCCGAAGGCAGAGGCTTTAACCCACTGAGCCACCCAGGCATCCCTAAATGGCTTCTGCTTTATTGAAGCTAATAGTAATAATGTGTATGTGCGGGGGGAGGGGAGGAAGATTAATATTCAAATTTTCCAGTCTAGTCTTGTAGAAAAAGCACCACTACTCTGAAAAATAGCATCTCACTTAGTTTTCGCTACGAAACAAACCACCCCAAAACTCTGTGGTTTCAAACAGCAATTATTTATTAACGCATGGTTCTGTGCTCCAGGGACAGAGGCTGGGCTCACCTGGGTAACTGCAGTCAGATGACACGCCACGCGGAGACTGGCTAGTGTAAGATAACTGAACTCCAGCTACTGGCTGGAGTAATGGAGATGACTGGTCTGCCTGTCCTCAGCAGCCCAGCCTCTTTACATGATGTGGTCACAAGGTTTCCAAGAGCAGGAAGAGAATTTTTCCTAGAACCCAAGTCTCTGCTCGCACCATATGAGAATCGTCACATTGGCCAGAACAAGTCACATTGCCAGTAGTTGTGTGAGGGAATCATCTAAGGGCAGGGATATATAGAGGGAGATAATCTGTGGCTATTTTTATTATCTACCACAATTAGTATTTCTCATCCTTTCTGTTGTCTGGACAAAGCAGAGACTTTCTTCAAAATGGCCATTTTGTGGAAGGCTCCATGATTTATACCTATCAGAAAAAGAGAAACGGGAACCCAGAAAAATGAAGGAGTCTCCAGCTCAACGGGGGAACTTCGGAAGTATGCTCAGAAATATAGTAACAAGTCTACCTAACAGGAGATAAAATATAATTCTCATTTAGACTCTCCAGGGAGGATTTTGAATGACAGGAATAATCTTTGGACACATAGGTAAATTTTGATATGACTCCTTGAAATGTTTCTTCTTCTGCAAACATGTATTATTTTAAATGCACACTGGACATTGAAGTGGATGCTGAGAATACAGATAAAGTTCTCTGTCTTCATGATGCTTAGAGTCTAGGCAGGAACAGCAACCATAAAAATTATGTATTCGTATTTGTGAGAGTGCTGCCAAGGAGAGGTCCAGGGGACATAAGACAAGGTCCAGCCCAGTTAGAGGCACAATGGAGGTTTTCTCAGAGCCCTGGAGAATGCGGTGGGTCTTCTAGATGAAACGGCTTAGGAAGGAAGGCCTAGGCAGAGGCTGCTGTGAGATGAGGAGCCTGTAAATGGCAGTGTAGAAAGACCTTCATCTCTTCAACCACGTGGATTAGATGATATAAGATAAGAGAAGTGCTATTAACTGAACGAAACCATACACACGTAAGCACCACACTCTCACCAACTGTGTATTACCCAACGTCAGACAATGTTCTACCCTCGAAGGTTCTATCTTTTGAATAGCTGGAATGCCATAGGTGCCTCAATCCAGCTCTCACCTGGTGCTCTGAAAACATGCGGGCGAAAAGCATGTGAGGCCACAGTAATCTCTAAATGTCTGGATTTTCAGGTTTTCCCAAAAAGGTAAGAGATCTGGCAAAATTAGGCTTGCATTCCCGCATGGCAGTAATTGGGGGAAGTACCCTCTTTAGTCTGGACACACTCCACCAGTTTGCCACATCTCTGTCAGCCCGTTACACTCCTGCCTGGGGCCTGGCCCCTGTAAGTATCTGGGTTTGAGGCTCCTCCTAGATTTTTCTGGGCCCGAGGTTTTTATTTGTAACGTAAATGATGAATAATCGCACCCAGGAAATGCTTTTGGATCTCGAATGGCAAATTGTTAGGTCATCCTACAGAACTGCTTTTTTCCTCTCTTCTTCCTTTTATGATGGTTTTCCTCCGCTCTTAGAATTCTGGTGCATCATTGTCACCGAGTGAGAGTTAGTGAGTAAAACACATGTGGCTTATGTCCACAGTAAGTAGTGTTAGGCCGACAATCATAAATATCCATGTTTACGATTTTAGTCATAAGATAGTACTCTTATTTCCTAACAGTATATCAGAGTATTTTCTCTACTTTTGTTGGGTTTCAAATTTGAATTTTCAACTTTTCAGAGCAGTCGTTATAGTTTAAGGCATTTTTAAATATTACACTTTAAAGTTGTGTATCACATCTGTAAGGAGAAACAATTGTGTGGCTACAAGACATATTTTTAATATAGTTATTAAATAATTCAAAACCCAGCTTAACAGATAATTTCTATTACCAGTTTATAATAGATACACGTCTCTTCAATCTTAGGTTACCTGTTTTATCTTCAGACCCTCCTTTCATTTCTTGCCTCAGTCCTATTCATATAAGCAGGGGTTTGGGAGCCTGAAACCATTATTACCTTTTGAGAAGAAATTTTAACACACACTTCACATAATACCTAGAATTTGCCATTCTAGCCACTTTTGTCATGCTTTGTCTTAGGACAAACGACCCCTCTGTCTGAAAGATGAGCCAGGCTTTGTAGCCTTGAAATCTTCCCTTTCTTAGTGTGTTTTTAATGAATCATTCCTATTTATTTTCTATACTTTTGATTTAACAAAATGCTTTAATAAAAATCATCATTCTGATGCTTTGTAGAGCAGAGACAAGGTCCATCTTCTCCAAATAAAAGCCTAGATTAAATGTGATCAGTCCTTTTAGTGATATGAATACAAAGGACAGATAACTGCTCTTCAATGGCAATGGGCATAGAACTCAAGATTTATGTTTCTTTTTTCTCTGTTTGCTACACTGTATCATCATGGTATTACTCCAAAATTCTAATGAAAAAGGAAACATAAAAATATCATCTGAATGTTCTGGAAATGCAGCAGGCTTCTTTTTAAATGTAAAAACACTTCAGGGTGCCTCTGGGTGGCTCAATGGATTAAGCCTCTGCCTTCAGCTCAGGTGATGATCTCAGGGTCCTCGGATCTAGCCTCACTTCAGGCTCTGCTCAGCAGGGATCCTGCTTCCTTCTCTCTCTCTACCTGCCTCTCTGCCGGCTTGTGATCTTTCTGTCAAATAAATAAAATCTTTTAAAAATAAAAACAAAAACAAAAATAAACAAACAAACAAAAAGCACTTCAACTGACCAGAGCCCAGGACGCCTAAATTGCTCAATATGACTTCTTCTGAAGAAGGGCATGTTATGGGTACAAGAGGGTGAAGACTCAGTAGTCTGTATCAAAACTGTCACACACACACACACACACACCCAGGCTGGTCACCATCACAGAGCCCAGGGTACTGGCAGCACAAACTCTTCTCAGCTTCCACACCTAAACCAGCACCATGCTCCTGAGGGAGAATTCTCGCGGTATCTCCACAACATTGAAGAATGACCCAAGAAACACCCCAAAGAGAGGCGTGGCATGTTTTTGAACTGATTTCAGCAATGGATTGAAATGAGACGTGCTTTCTGTTTTGGGGGGGGGGGTTCTTCTTTTTTTTTAATCTTCAGTGAAAAGGACATTTCCATGAGTTAGAATTTCAGTAACCAAGGCTTTGTGGTCAGAGGGACCGTGTCTGAGGTGTTCCAGGTTACTTGGCATGAGGTTGACACGGAGTGCAAAGGTGAGACAGTCTTCCCTTGACCTCACCCAGAGGGCTTGTGGAGCACAAGTGCTGTGGTCCCAGACCCCCACACAAGCTGAAATATCCCGCTTTGCCAGTCTATGGGCTCCAAAAGCCGAGAGCAAGTGAGAGGAGAGTACTCCAGAGGACACATACTGCTGTTCCCCACCTTCTGCGGCACCACTGTTCCCACTCCCTCGGAAGCCTCCTGCCTCACCTACTCACTTAGTAATGATCCATGAGCAATTCTTCCCGATGGCTGTCTTGCCTTGCAGGGACTGTGGCGGAGATTCCAGAATAACAGAATAGCTTTGTTAGTCTGGTAATTAAGACAGGAGTGACATTCAAACACAGCCTGGACAGGACGTGGCAAATTACTGCATTCTTTGTGTGAAAAGCTGTTCCCAGTCTGCTTTGTCTGCCCTCCTGGGATCTCATCATCTCCACTAAAAGTCAAAATGGGATTTTGTACCCTCTATTCCCTTATCTTTTTTCCCCCTAATATATATCTGCTTTGTGGGAGCTATGTTTGTCAAAATGTGCTAATTTATGGCATTATGGGGAAGAAAATGAAACCTCAGCTTTCAATTCTTGTTTCTTCAGGCAGCTTTTACTAAGGATCTCCTCCTTTCTCCCTCCCTCTTATCTGTTTCTGGAGAGGTTATTTGCTAAACAGAACATGTCCTTTCCTCCCCTGCAACATATGAGGCAGGCAAATGGCCACTCGTCATTCCTTTTTCAAGTATGTTATACATACAATTCTCTCCCAGCTAATAGCTCCTTCTATTGTCCATAATTTATCACTGTCAGGGTCCTTTACATTTTATTTCCTCCTTATGTGTTTCACCAGAAATCTCTGCTCCCACTATTGTGGCCCTGGATTTCATTAGCATAAGCTGCACCATATCGAATAAATATATATTCTGCATCACACCAGAGTCCACATTCTTTGCAAAGAACGGGATGTTATTTTATCGGTATGGTTTTGGGTTTTTTTCCCTCATTTTCCTACAGTCTTTTTCTTTTTCCACTAAAGCATTATGAAGTGAGTACCAAAGGTATCCTGGGTAATTAGCCATTACAGTACTGTCACAGAGGGTTCCGCAGTCAATACAAAGATAATTTGGGCAATGGTGAATGACAGTGCTGTCCAGACTTTTGGGATAATCAAGGACACATCCAGCTGTACCAGACATCTGTCAGACCCATGAATCATCTCAACTGGCTCCACAATAGCCAGGCAGCCCCCACGAAGGTAAACACTGCAGCAGGCGGCCCGGTCTCATGGAGAGCCATGCTTGCTCTAGGCAGAAAACCTGTTTCTGCGGCAAAGGCAGAGCCCTGCGCAGAATAGGAACATTTGTGAGATTTTCGTGTTAGTTTAAAAAAAGAGGAGGAAAGAAAGAAAATGTGAATCGAATGGTTAGGAGAAATAACGTGTCTACGATGAGTACACTCATCTTTTTTTCTCCTGGCTGAAAATAAAGTGTACGCTCAAGAAATCGTTGGGATATAGTGGTCATGATTGGGTTTGTGTAATTAACTCCATTTTCAAATCAGTCCAGACTTTTTTATGTGCCCAAATTCCACACTGTTCAGAGTTACTATTCTGTAAGTTAACATTTCTCTTAATGGCTTTCACGTTCAAAGCTGCTCAGCAGAGGTGGCTGGCCGTTTGTAGCACACAGTGGGATGGCCTTCTCTTAAGACCAACAGACTGGGCTACCAGGGAATGGCATGGCATTGAAACTCTCTAAAATAAGAACAGTAACATAACATTCCAATTTGAATTAGATGCAGCATATATGCCTACAATATACTTTTTTAAAAGACTGCCACTACGAGAATGTCTGACATGCACACATGGCAGCTAGAGCTTTTAGGACAAACTATACAGTTGCCATCTGATGGCAAATTGACCTCAGGGGGGTAGAGACATGACCTAATCTTGGTTGGGTTTGATGTGATACTGCCCAGCTTTCCCAGGCTACCCCCAAACTGCCAAGACCTTCTGGGCTGAAACTGGGAGCAAGAAACCTTGTCAATTTATCACTCTTCTGCAACAGGAGAAGCTATTCTTATACAAATCACTTTTATGAGTCACTTAATGGGTTATTCGTTCATAGTTCTTTATAAATCTTTTAAACACCAGACAAGGAAGGGCAGAGGAAGCTGGAATGGAGCAGCTCGGGTGGGGGCTGTGGTAGGGCAAGGGGAACAGGGCCCAATGGGATGCTGCACACTTGGGGTCCAAGGAAACTCACATGTCTATCAAGGACATCAGGGTCAAAGTCGTGTTTGTTTTCAGTGTTTCCTTATTCTACCAGCTTTTTAAAAATCACTTTTTAAAAGTGATTCTATTGAAGTATAATTGAGATACAGAAGACTGCACCATTTAAAGTACATAATGAGGTAAGTTTGACATACGTACCTCTCAACCCTCTTAACCTGTGAAGCCATCTTAACCACCAAGGTAGGGATCATATCCACCAACTTCCAAATTTCCTTATGCCCATTTGTCAGCACTTCCTCCCACACTTCCCTATTCCTTCTTCCCAGGCAACCCCTGAGACATTTTCTGTCACCATAGATTCATTTGCATTTTGTTGAGTTTTACACGAATAGATGCGTTCCATATGTACTCTTTTTGTGTGTATGTGGCTTCTTTCACTAAATATGATCTTAAGATTCAGCCACGTTTTTGCATTTATCATTAACTCATTCCGTTTTATGATCAAGTAACATTCCATTGTATGTATACACCACAGTTTACTTACCCAGTTCACCTGTTGATGGACCTTTGGCTTATTTTCAGGTTTCGGCAACTACAAATAAAACTGCTACAAGCATCCATCGATGTCTTGGAATGGATATATGTTTTCTTTCTACTGGTTAAATACTTAGGAATACAAAGGAATACAATGGCTACAGTACACTGCCACATTGTTTTCCAAAGCGGTCATATCCCTTTGTGCCCCTGCCAGCAGTGTATGAGAGTTCCAGTTCCTCCACCTCCTGACCAACACTTGATATGGTCAGTTGTTTTAATTTTAGCCATTTTAAAAGATGTACAGCAATATCTAACTTTGGTTTTAATTTTCATTTCCCTGATGACTAATGATATTAAGCATCTTTTAATTGCTTATTTGCCATCTATATCTCTTCTTCAGTGAGGTGTCTGTTCAAATACTCTGTCCATGGTCAAAAACCTGTTTTCTGGACTCTCCGTTCTGTTCCATTGACCTGTTTGTCTATTTGACATCAACACAACACTGTTTGGATTCCTGTAGCTCTGTAATTGCTGGTCTTGGTGAGTGGCAGTGCTAGTGCTCCAACTCTGTTTTCTTTTTCTAACTTACTTGGCCTAATCTAGGCCATTCGTGTTGCCATACAAATGATAGACTCTTTTTGTCACTATCGGTAAGAAAGCCAGCTGATATTTGTATTGGGGTTGTATTGAATCTATGGATCAATTTGGAAAAGAAGTAAGATTTTAACAATATTGAGTCTTCTAACTCATGAACAAGGCGGCTTTCTTCATTTATTTAAGTCTACCTTATTTCCTTTCAGTAATATTTTGTAGTTTTCAGTGTACAGATATTGCATCTTTTCATATTGATCCCTAAATATATCCACTATAAATTGTGTCCATTATAAATGCTATTATTTTTCTAACATCGATGAATTAAATTACTGTTATCACTTTAGATTTCTGAATATTGTTAGTATATAAAAATACAACTGATTTTTATATATTGATCTTATATCTTGCAATATTGCTAAATTCAGTTATTGGTTCTAATTGCTTTTTTTTGGTAAATTCTATTAGATTGTCTTCTTAAACAATTACATGGATTTTAAATGAGGAATTTTATTTCTTCTTTTTTCAATTGGGATAACTTTTTTTTTCTTGACTGATTGCACTGGCTAACCCTTTCACATCAGTGTTGAATATAAGTGGCAAAAGCAGACATTCCAGTCTTGTTCCTGACCTTAAGGGGAGAGGATTAAGTCTTTACCAATAAATATGATGTTAACTGTAGGTTTTTTATAGATACCTTTTATCGGGTTAAGGAAGTTCCCTTTCCTTCCTAGTTTGCTTAAAGTTTTTATGGGATATGAATGTTGAATTTGGTCAAAGGATTTTTTTATGTCCATTAAGATGATCATGTGGAGTTCTTTTTATGTTTATTATATGGCAATTGGTTTTCTAATGTTAAACCAACCCTGCAATCCTGGGATAAACCCAACTGATCATAGTATATTATATGTTATTGAATTGATTTGCTAATGTTTTGTTCAGAATTTTTACATCTATATTTATGAAGGATAACAGTCTCATGTAGTTTTCATTTCTTATACGGATCTGGTATTATTTCTTCCATAAGTATTTTTAAAATAGCTTCTTCATTGAGATATAATTCACATATCGTACAAGTCACTCATTTAAAGTGAGAATATTTTGTCATTGGCTGGTAAGAATATTTGGTCATTGGATTCCAGACTGCATCCCCTAGCCAGAGTTTTTTTAAGATTTTATATGAGAGAGAGAGAGAACATATAAGAGAGAGTGCAAGAGTGGGGGGAGGGGCAAAGGGAGAGTCTCACAAACCTGAGATCATGACCTGAGTCAAAATCAAAAGTCAGGTGTTAAACTGACTGAACCACCCAGGCTCCCCTCATTAACATCTCTTATTGTCTGTGGCTGATGAAGTGTTTCAGCTTTTGTATATCTAAAAGTTCTTTACTTCACTTTCATATTTTAAAGATTTTTCATTTGTTTAGTTTTAGCTGGGAGGTTTGATTTTTTTTTCAACACAACTTTATAGATGTTGCACTGTTGTCTTCCTGTTTGTATTGTTTCTGACAAGAAATCTACTGTAAGTTTTATATTTGTCCCTCTATCCATAAGGTGTCTTTTTTCTTTGGCTGCTTTTAAGATTTTCTCCTTATCACTAATTTTGAGAGATTTTATTATGGTATGTTTTGATGTCACTTTCTGAATGTTTCTTATGCTTCTTATTCATTGAGCTTCCTAGGTATGTGAGTCTTTTTCATCAAATTTGGATATTTTCCAGCCATTTTTTCTTCAAATATTTTTCTTTTTCTTTCTCTCCTCCTTTCTTCTCTCTCTTGGGTATTCCACTATTATATTTATCTTGCTGCTTGAAGTAGTCCCACAGCTCACTGTTGCCCTTTTAATTTTTCTGGATCCTTTTGGCTCTGCATGTTTCATTTGGGATAGTTTTTGTAGCTAGGCCTTCAAGTTCACTCATCTTTTCTTCAACAATGTCTAATCTGCTATTAATTGCTCCCAACATATTTTCCACTTCAAGTATTGTAGTTTTCATCTCTGGAAGTTCTATTTGCATCTTTTTCATACCTATCCTGTCTCTACTTACTTTTTGAACATATGAAATACAGTTATGACTGTGTTAATGTCTTCTTATGCTAATTCTAACATCTAGGTCAATTCTGGGTCAGTTTCAATGGGTTGATAATTCTTCTATTTATGTCATCCTCCTCCCTTATATTCCCGGTATTCATTGATCAGACATTACACACTGGATTGAGTTCTTTATAAGAAATCCCTAGTCCATGCTCTTACATGTTCAAGGCAGATGTCTGGTGGGGGAGACCTGTGAGTGAGGTGGGCCAAGATGAAACAAGCTTGTGCATATGTGGTGCTTCGGGGGCAGCTGGGGTTCATATTGGCATCAGGAGACAATAGGGCACAGTGGCAACTGGGAAAAATTGTAGGAATCCCCTTTTATCTCTAAACAACTCACTTTCACCTAAACACCTGATTTAAACTGGTAAACTAGTGGCCCCCAGTCCTGAATGCATGCCGTGGCCAGCTTAGGCATAGAAAGCTATTGTAGGTCTTAAAGGGGCATCTAAGTAAGATACTCCTTGTGATGACCTAAAGAAGATAGGCCTTGGGGGCCTGCTAGCATGTTCCTTCCCTGTCAGTCATCATTCCCTACTCCACCAGTTTGGGGAGTTTTTGTTTGTTTGGTTGGTTGGTTTTTTGCAGCTGGGACCCAAAGTGAGTCAAGACTAAGCTGACACATCTCAGAACTTTCTAACGACATCTTTTATGTCCAGCTTCCATAGTTCACACAACACGGATTATTCACACACACTTGTTTCCAGAGCAAACAAGCCTCCCAGAGAGAAAAGGGAAGGAACAGAGTGGTCCTGGGCTGGAAGGAATAAAGCTTCAATAGCCTGGGAAGTGCAAGTATGAGGACACCTGGTGAGAGCAGAGGGACTAGGTGGAGCAGAAGAGGGGGAAATAAGTCACCCGTGTCCTTTTAAAGGAACGAACTTGGGTCACATCCTCCAGTATTGGCTTTATTTTGATATTCATGTGTCCTTGGGAACCTCGAAACAAAGTGATAGTTATTTGTAGATCAGTTCCACATTCTCACTTGACCTTTTTTCAATGCCAGCAGCAATCTTTAAAACTAAAACAAGTCCATCTAGGAAAGGAATTGGGGTCATGCAGACCATGCTGCTGCTGAAAGCCAAGGCTGCACAGCTCTGAGGCGCTCGTCTCTCAATGACCTCCGAGAATGCCATCCCAAGGGCAAGGGTACATGGTAGCCTTTCAGCTTTCCTAAATCCACAGCAAACAGGTTATCCCAAGAGCTTTTTGGGGGGGTATGGGAGAGAGTCCATGAGTAGCCTCTAAAAGGACATCAGATCTAAAGTAACTGACTTGAAGCTTCCCTGTATCTATAAAGCCACAGCGGGTTCTGCCAAAATAAATTATTCATTTTGTGTGATATTCACTACAAATCATAGATGCTGGTATTACATTGTTTTAATGCACTTGGAGGAGTACACTGAAGGGACCTTTGGGAGTCGGGGGCAATAGCTGAGGCAAACTGAGCGAACAAACCATTTGGAGGGCTGGAGGAGTCGCTAGAAGTAGATACTAGAAGCCCGAAATGGGTAAAACTGAGATGAATTAGTAGAGTGGTTAAAAAGAGAGACAACAAAAAAGGGGGAAACCTGAGTTCTTAGCCCTGATTTTTCATCTTGGGTCTATTATTCAACCTCTCTAAGTTTCAGTTTCTTCATCTGACAAATGGGTATGATATTAGTCCTTCCCCCCATTGAATTCCTGAGGAGACTCAATGAGATAACATAGTGCTTTGCACTGTGTCTTGTTCAGAGTGAGCACTCACTGGATAGCACCTGGAAGCACAGCAGAAGATGAAGATAGCCACAAGTACTAGAAGACCATAGCTGGGGTGGCGGATGGTCATCAGACGAGAAGTGGGCCAGAGGGAAGCCGGCAGCCAGGCCGGGGTTGAGGGCTGGAGAGCTTCACGTCCTTCACACAGCACCTGAGCCCAGGCTCCTCTACGCTGACTGCACGTTAGAATCAGGTTTAAGAAGCTCTCATTCGTTTGTTTTGGGTTTTTTTTTTTTTTTTTAGTACCCATGCCTGGACCTCACCCTCTGCCTCATATTGAATTGGTCTTGTGTGGGGGCAGAGCACTAGTATTTTTTTTTTAACGTTTTTAATCTCTCAAGTGTTTCTATTGTACAGGCAGAGTTGAGAACCGCTCTTAAGATGATGCAGGTCTAGGTCTTGAACTCTGTGCCAGAGCACAAAAAGTTCACAAGGGAAAGGAGGGAATCTAGAATGATTCCTGGGATCAACCATTTCCTGAAATAGGACTGACATGGGAGCATAGACACAGCGGTGAAGCCCTGGGCATATGGAGTTGTATATGAGGTCACCCCTGCCTTTCTGGAAGTCACTCAGGGCTGGGGACAGCAGCTGTTTTCCCAGATCAGGGCAGAGCAGAGTGATAAAGTCTCAAGAGCCAGGACGCACTGCAATGCAAGAGACTAACTCTCCCTTGGGCAGATTTTCCAGAAAGATCATGTGCTCAGCAGTGTGTGGGATACCCTGAGAAGACAGAAAACTGTGGGGAGAAGAGAGATTGGGCTGGAGGCCACCGGCCAGCAAGCAAGGATGGAGAAGAGAAGTCTCAGAAGGAGGGATGGGGCCACATGAACCAAAACCAGATGGTGCCTTGGGCAAGCCCTGCTTGTTACCCAGCTGCTGAGTTAGGCTTTCCCTTCTTCCAGAGTCTCCCCATAAGCACCTTGCTTTGCCCCTTGCCCCAGTTCTGTGTAGACACCACACTGCCTCTCCTGGAAGTGGCAGTCATTCTCCCCTTCCCTGTGTGGCCTTAGGAGTCTCTGCTGCTGGGGGACAGAATGGCTGCATGGAATATTTCTCACCTTTCTCTCTGTAGCAGACTCCTCCAAAGGCTCAGCCCCTCTACCAGCAGCATCTGCTGCGTGGCTTTCCAAATCCTGTCCACACAGACACTGATTCACCAGGCCTTTTCTTTCTTTCCCCCTTGATGGCCTCCACTGAAAGGCTGGTTTTTCCACAGACATAGAAGTTACATAGTGTCACAAAATTGGGATTCACATAATCTTTGGGGAAAAGTCCTTACATCTTGCCAAGATATTAGGACAGGAATGCATCTTTATTCTGCTTAGACCCTGTTGCAAGGCATCAGCCCAGATAAGTAATTTTGTTTTGTTTGGTTTGGTGTTTTTGTTTTTTAGTTTCCCTGAGACTTTCTTGTGAGGACAGCGATCAGCTTTGAGTTCCAGCTCCAGAATTCTCTAAGAGTCCAGCAATAGCTATGACATGATGGGTGGACAGGAAAGGGCTTACCAGTATACCCCGAGAAACAACCCAACATTGATCATGTGGTGCTGATTTCTGGAATGTATATCCACACACACATTTCACAATCCTTATAGGCCAGAAGTACACACACACATAAACATACATGTAGGTACACACAGATGTGTATGTGCATGCTTATATAATTCATGACTACGAGAAAGTATTGGCTGTGCTTCCAAACCTTGACCCAATCAACAGCCTTGAATTATCCTCCCTGGCAAGCTTTGAACCCAGTCCATGGAGTAAATTTCTACGTGAGAGTGTTTAGCTCTGTTTAAATCAAGTCCAAAGATCTCACTATCCAGTATTGCCTTTTCATAATCTGCTTTAATTATTATTGATTTGTAGGTTTGGAAAGTGCCTGGTGATGGTAAAGGCCTCCCATCTGTTTTGCCACTAACCATTTGCTGGATGATCTCTCACATGTGTATTTAAAGTATTAAATATGAAAACATATATTAATATTTTCTAATATAGATAATATACTAACATACTAATACTAACATATATAATGCTCATATGTAATGTAAGGTATTAATATATGAATAGATATTATATATTAATATATATTCTAATACAAACACACCAAAATCAAAACAGAACAATCAGGGAGAAATTTCTGCCCCATGCTTGACCAGGGCAGGGTGCTGTGTAATAACCCTTTGCTGCCGATCTATGACAAATCCTATTGTCTCACATTGCCTAGGTGTAGGCTCTCAAGTTTTCAGTAGGGGTCTGAGAATTCTTAGTCATCTTCTGGTCTCTGGGAGACTGACAATGACAGAATAATAGCCAGTTGTAGTCATGCTGTAGGGAAAAGGCTGGGATTGTGGTGGAAGAAGTTAAAATGTTATAGAACTTTTGAAATCTACCAACTAGTTTATAATTACCATCAGTAACTTCTCCTCATAACATCATCATTTATACTTATCCATGTGGAGAAGCTAAAGTTTAAAGCTCATACCACTTCTTAGGGTTGAGAGATCTAGTTCAAGTCCTCCCCTCCACAAGAGGAAAAGAACTCAGCTGTTGTGTGACATAGAGAACAACAAGAACTTGAGTTTTGTAGATCACTATCAAGTTTTAAAAATAAAGAATAGCAGGACTTAGGAATATGTGCCAATAAAATCCCTCTTTTTCAGTAAATTGGGTAGAAACCATTCCATATCTGGGTTCTAAATCTGCTCTAGTTCATTTAAATATAATTAAAAATGGAAATTCAAGGGGGAGGAAAGAGAGGAGTAATTTCGCCTCTCAGAAATAAAGCAGCTGGGGAAATGTTTACATGGGACAGTGAAAATACTTAACAAATTAATGAGAATTAGCTTTCTATAGCTTAAGCTTTAAGGTCAGCAGGAGATCGGTATTAGAGTGAGTAGGCAGGGCTGTGTTCCAGGGAAACCTTCTGTTTTGGAAAGGGAGGTCCTGGAGCCAGTGGATGTGCAGACATTTTAGAAACATAAGATCGTGCAGATAAATGCAATTTATCAAACTGCATGTAGCAAAGAGCTTCCTTCAAGGCAAAGATGATTCATTGGGAGAAAGAGGTGGGAGGTTAGTGGTGCAAGGAGTGAGTCATTTAGGAGGAAATTCAAGTTGCCCTCAAACGAATAGAGCAAACAAACAAGAAGAAACAAACAAGTAAAAAAAAAAAAAAAAAATGTGACTTCTTTCTTATAAGTGATAAGGAAGGGTCCTCTGCTCTGAATCCCTGAAGCCCTGAAATCATGCCTGGCTCTGCCCCAGAAATACTTTGATTCTAAAGGAAGTCCCATAATGAATCTCCATGTAAGTAGGAGAGAAACTTACAGCTGTTAACATTTTCTCTAAATCATATGTTTATTTTAGGTTTTTATATGAAGATTCCTTTTTGTTTCTCAATCTGGAAAAAGGGAAATATCTTAATTTTTTCCCCTTGATATTGAATAGTCATTCCCCACATAGGATTTTCTGTGTGTGTTTATTTATAGAACCCACAGATTTAAGATATGGGACTCAAAGTGATTAAAAATTGCTACATTATGGTGATTCAGCTACATTTGTGATGGCCTGGTAAAACAAAACTAATAGACAAACACCAACCAAACAGAAAAAAGGCAGCTTAAGTAACTTTTTGCATTACTTGTTGCTTTTGCCTCTGGGATTTGTTTGCCTTACCCTATTGGTTCCTAAAAATGAAAAAATATACTTTAGATCCAATAGAAGGACCCAAATCAACCTTTTCTTATACTCTTTTTCTTTTATCTCTGGTCTGTTTAATGACTATGTAACCATGCTTGGAAACATCTGACAAGAATATCAACATTCTCTGTTGCTATGCCTGGGCAGACATCACTAATGGATCATGGCTCTCTCCCCAGGGCGTTTGGACAAAGTCAGGCAGTTTTATGCCATGTTTTCAAGCAGCCATTGCAACTGGTTGGAACATGTGAAATCAATCCTATTTGATGCCCCAGGGCCAGTACCTCAGCTTTTGAAATTTTTAAATACTTAAGGCAGGGTGAGAACCATGCCAAAGCGGCACTTTTCTCATAACTTATATATACCAGAAACTAGAAGGAAACAATAAAGGAAGTAGCAGCATTCATAATCTATTATCTATTTTGTTGCTGTTCACCAAACGAACTTGTTATACATTGGTTGCTATTTAAATCCAACATAATTACATATTATGGAGTGTGTGTGTATACTACTTTATAGAGGTTATTATTTAGTCTTTGTCATAACTATTTTTGTTTCATTGGAATACATAAATACTTTAGGGAAGGGAGGCTTTTTTAAGATGAAAAGATGGTTTTTAATTGTTATGGCTTTCTTTGCTTGGAGCTGATTTTCATAATTAACACATATTAGAGTCAAAGGCAACCATGTATTTTATGCTCACTGGAGTATACAAAATTTAACTTCTCTCAATGGGCTGTTTGTGCAGTAGAATTTTCACAATGGCCTCTGTACACTCTGGTAATGGTAATATTATATTAATGTGCCGATCTTTACCATCCATACCATCACTAGCATTAGATCAAATTTTTGCAGAGTTTACACAATGTCACATTTGCTTGATGAAAATGTCCACAGTGAAATTTCATTTTAGCAATTCAAGACTCAGATCAGGCAGACTGATCAGCAGGTACAACTTGAAGGGCTAGAATCAGAATGAAAGGGGTATGGAACTGTGTCAGTGACTTTTTCAAACAATACAAATTGCAGACCTGAAGTTCTGTCCTTCTAAACACCTTAATTTGGCTACCGACGTTTATCGGAGATGGACTAGCCCTTCACCAGACCCATTTTCTCTTCTTCCCGCTCACACAGCTGGACTGCATCTTCCAGTCTTACTTGTACTTTAGTGCAGCCCCGTGGCTCAGATCCAGCCCACGGAATGTGAACAGAAGCAGTGCAAACCACTCCCAAAGCTAGCTCGTGAAAACTTCTCCAATGCGTTCTCCATGCTCTTTCGCCTCCGCCTCCCACCAGCTTGACACACACAAGCACAGTGACCATGGAAGTCAAGACTGAGATGATAAAGCCACAAGCTGGAAGGAGCCTTAGTCTCTGAATGAACACCAGTTAGGATTACCCATTTGAGCTTTACAGGGACGAAAGGCAAACACGTACAACGTCTGAGCCATTATACACTATTGGATGTGCTGATTATAGCTGCCAACGTTTCAATGAATATATAGTTTTTCCAAGCAATTCTTTGGATCAGTAGTTTTCTCTCCAGGCATAGGGTGGAGAGAAGAAAGTAGATGAGGAGAAGGTGTTATAGAAGAATATCATGTCGAAGAAGCTGAGACAAGGAAAGGTTGAGTAACTTGTTCAAAATCACACAACTGGGAACTGGCGAAGCCAGGATTCAGATGTGAATGGTCTAACTCAGGGGCCCACATTTGTAACCCCAATGTTAACCTGTTTCCTGACTCCAGCTTGTCATGGTCAGAAGACTTGGTCTTTCCTGGATTTCTGTAATGTAGTGACCTCTGAATTGTCAATAAGTACACTTTCTACTTGGTAGTTTCTCTGGAATAATACCCTAATATTAATTTGCTATGCCACATTCAACCAACAATTCTACAAATATTTCCCCTCCATAAAAGTGAATGCTGTTGTCCGGGACAGATCTAAGGGCAGCATCTACTGGGGAGAGTATCACTGTAGACTCCAAAGCAGTATCCATGACCTTTGAGCTATCTAGCTATTATTTTCTTAAATTATCTGGTTTGATGAGAGTTCATTAATACATGAAGGAGAAATGGCTGGTTCCAGCACTGGAAGCATGTTGGTCCAAGAAAGCCTAGGGATAGCCAATTGGCATGTTTTGCAGAACAATTGGACCACCGGGAATACTCCGACACCCTTAATGGGTTCTGATAGAGTACAGTGGTTGAAAAATGTAGGCTTAGAGCCACACTATCCAGGTTCAAATCTGAGTTCCTCCACTGACAAGATTTTTCTGTGAACAAGTTATTTAACTTGCTCTAAGCCTCGATTCCCTCAGTTTTAAATGGGATGATGATGATGGTGGTGGTGGTGGTGATGACGATGATGATGGTGATGATGACAGTCATTTCACCGAGTTGTTGGAGGTTTAATAACATATGAACATGTGGGAAATTTTCTAGAAATATTAGCTATTGCTATTATTTTAAGGACTATAGAGCTAAGGAGCTAAAAATAATAAAGCCCCCCCAAACCAATTTCAATCTGGAAGGCCCTTGAGAATATATCTTCAAAATAATAATAATTAAATATAAAAGACAAATTGGGCAAAGCCACATAATAAGGGAACTTAGAAATTGGCAAAACAAGGTGCAACTCCTCTTTCTGACACTAGCTATCTGGTCTAGAGCAAATTATATAATCTCCACGAACCCCATTTTCTTCCCATAGAAAATGAATTAATAAATTCAGAGGTTTGCCTTCCTTGTCATCCCTTTATGCCTATTTTCTTCTATATGTTGCTCATTTACATGGAACACATTTTTCTATACTATTATGAGGCTAAGTCTAGCTCTTGGTAAGTTTAGCAACTCCACTAGCTAGGAAAGGAGAATAGAGAGTTGATGTGGAAATTATTGAATTGTTTCATCCTTCTTGACATCTTCAAAAGTTAAAGAGGCAACAAGATATTTAGATTTTCAATTTTTACCCTCCATCCACATCAAGCCTCCCTCACGTGGAGTTAACAGCCTGACTGACTCCATCTTGGAGGCATGTTTTTATGGCTATTGCCATAATCCCCCATAATCTTTTAATAAGCACGTCACTTTTAGGTAAGAAAAAAACATAATTATAGTCCTCTTTATTATTTGTTTTATTTATTTAAAATATTATGTATGCTAAGGTCTTGCTTACTAAATAATAACAGAAATTGGATCTCCTTCACAAAATAGGGTAAAGAAAATACAAGACATACAAGTCTAGAATAATTTGGGGGTTGGAAAATATGGAAGTGATTGAAATATAATGCAGACATGTCAAAAAAGATGCAGGAGCTAGCTTGCAGGGGTTCCAAATGGCCGAGTCTAGGACAATTTGAGCATCAAATTTATAAAGAATAATAAATAATGAAATCTGTGAGAATCTAGAGTTCATATTGATTTGAACAAATGAATGAATAAAAAGTAAATGAGGCAAAAGGAAAAGCTCATCTTTACAGTAGAATGAAAACTTATAAATGTAGGAAAATTGAGTTTAAAAATCACCATTTGTAACCATCATAGCAATAATAGGTTTGAGCAAGAATTATCAACAAATGCTAAAAGTAATGAGTAAAATTATGATGAAACATAAGATATTTCATCTCTAAGTATCCCTCTACAAACTATGTATAAATTACAAAGGGAAAATTAGCAGTTTCACAAGGGGAAACCTGGTAGGCACCACCTGAATTGTATTGACGTTTACATCACCAATACTGGGAGAAATTGGCATCTTGTGATTCTCGGTGTGATTTGCTAAGAAGAACACGATGTGCCTCGAGTGGTATCCCTGCCAAAAACACACAATCTGAATCTAATCGTGAGGGTACATTGGGTAAATCTGAATTTAGGGACATTCTGCAAAACAGCTGGCCTGTTCACTTCAAAACTCCAAGGCTGTGGAAGACAAATAAGGCTGAAGCACTGCTGCAGATGAAAAGAAACTAAGGTTAGAGGGCACCTGGGTAGCCCAGTCAGTTAAGTGACTGCCTTCTGCTCAGGTCATGCTTCTGGAGTCCTGGCATCAAGTCCCACATCAGGCTCCCTTCTCAGCGAGGAGTCTACTTCTCCCTCTGACCCTCTCCTCTCTTGTGCTCTCTATTTCTCATTCTCTCTCTCTCAAATAAAAAATAAACTTAAAAAAAAAAAGAAAAGAAACTAAGGTTAGAAATGGCAGCTAAATGCACTTGGTGACCCTGGTTTGGAACCCAGGGTAGAGCAAGAGGGAAATGGCAAAATTTCCATAGGACTATAAATTAGATAAATTTGCTGCTATTGTCTATTGTACTTTGGTTACATAAAGAAGGTCCTTGTTCTTAGGAAAGTCATGCCACATCCTGGGGATGGCACTCTTCCATATGCCCTCATACTCCAAACCTCCATGGACCCCACCGCGGAGCTCTGTCTCCCACAAATAACCCATAGAGACTTTGACATCATCTGAGTCCAGTTGCATGCTGCTGATTTTCAGATTCACTGAAGCCAGATTTCACCCGTTTGGAAGAAGGCTAGGTGTTGGGGAGAGGTTCTTATGCCAGAGCCGCCCAAGGATTGCAGCATGGAGATGCCTCTGGCTCTGTTTTAATCGGGGTGATCTTTCAGCAAGCTGTTAGCGTAGCTCTTGCCAGTGGCCACCATGTGTATTAACAGGAGTTCATGGGAAGGGAAAGACTGAGGAGGGAGATGCTGTGAACCGACAGAAAGGGCTGAGATTCTCATGTCGAAAGAGAGTATATACCATTGCTGCCTGGAACTCTGGGAGCTTCTGCAAAGTGGAATTCTGCCAAGGGAAACCAACCTCTTGGATGAGCAGACAGATGGCATCATGGCTTCTTCCTGGTGCACTGATGATAGGGAGACGATGCTTCTAATCTTGAAACAGCACCTGTGTTAGTGGGTGAATTTATGTGTGCTGTGGGGTTTGCAGAGCATCATGTTTCATAAGACAGCTCTGAGGGGAGGAACCCCTTCCTCTTATTTGCTGGCCGGCACATATTCATGACGACCCTCTCACCCCCACTCACTTAACTCTCCCAGCTTTCCCAGGAAAGGTGGCCTTGCTAAAAATTCCCATCACTGGTTTGGCATGGAGTTGAATACTGAAAGCACCTTAATGGGAAAAAAAAAAAAAAAAAAATGGCAAGAGCACCAGTGGACCAGCTGTAGACTGAAATCCAAACAAAGCCAGGTTTCTGAGCCCCAAATTTTCTTATGGCTAAACATGTTCCTACTCCTATCAGAGGGGAGTGCGTATCATAAATCCACCCAAAGCTGATCTGTGTCTGTATGATAGCACTCCTCTTTGAAACCACATCAAGAACTTGCCTCAAGGTTGGAGAGATCCCAGAAACATCTTCCAGAAAAGAACACAAGCACTTTTCATTTTGAATTTTCTTTTAATGAATGGAAACTGTACAGGCATTAAAGGAAACATAGCAACCTTAATTTGTATTGTCTTTTGCTTCTGTCAGTATAAATTAAGCTCATGATATCTGAGCACAATTTCCTATATTAAATAATACATAAAGCAAGATAATTAAAAGGTAAGTACACATGCTGGGAGAGAAACACTGTTGAGGAAAACACCAACTTTGATCTCTGCCTCTGTTGAAATGTAGTGGAACCAAGCAACTGAAAGCAAATAAACACAAAGGACACAGGCAAGGACTAAGCTTCACACTGGCTCTTCTTCCTGAGCCGCAGACTCCCATCTCCAACTGTTTACCAGACATGGCACTTGGAAGTCCTTCAAGTAGATTCCACGACCAACATTCAAGACAAATTCATCACTAAGCTTCCCCCACCGCAGCCTTACGCGTTCCTTATATTAGGAATAGGAACACCTTGACGCCAGTAACCTGGGGAGTCTTCCTTCCCTTTTTTCTCTTCTTCAACACGACCAATCACAAGCTCGCACTCATGAGCGCTCGAGATTCCTATCCAATCAAGCCCCACCTCCCCGGCTAGCACGCCACCCGAGTCAGGCAGACGCTGCGGTAGAATCCTGCCTGCTCTCTCTGGCTTCAGTTTTGCCCCTTTCCTATTCATTCTCTGGACAAATCTAAAGTGTTCTTTTTAAAACACAGACTTGATCATGCGGTTCCCTGTTTTAAAACATCAATAGAGGATGGGTGGCTCAGTTGATGAAGCATTAGCCTTTGGCTCAGGTCATGATCCCAGGGTCCTGGGATAGAGCCTCACACCAGGTTCTATGCTCAGTGGGGAGCCTGCTTCTCCCTCTGCCGTTCTCCCTGCTTGTGATCGCTCTCTCTCTCTCTCTCTCTGACAAATAAAATCCTTTATTAAAAAAATTAAAAATAAAAAATAAAACATTAGTACCTTACCTTAGGAAATACTTAGGATAAATCTTAAATTCTTAAACTTATTACTATTATTTACAAGTCTTACTTCTCCAGCATTCATTGCTCCCACATCCTTACCTTCTCTAAATTAGTCCTACCGAAATTTGCTGGGTTCTTACAACATGCCATACTGCACCCCCCATTCCCCATGCCCAAAGTACCCCATTCACTGCTCGTTTTCCCTTATTTCCCAGTCAATGTGGCTTTTCAAGTCTGCGAGTCCTTCTGCGTTCTCATTGCATGCCAAAGGTATTTCTACCAGAAAGTTTTAGTGCCTTTCTACTTATCTATGTTCCCCACCAGCTTGCAAGTTCCGTGCAGAATCACATATATCATGTTCCTTTTCAAATCCCCAGGAGCTGGCACATAGCAAACATTGAATAAATAGAAGGACAGAAGGAATGTATGGCCGTGGATGCGTCTTAATTAGTCCTTAGGAGAGAGTGTCCTACCTGTGAACTTAGGGCAGGGATTCCTCGGGTACTGACCTAACCACACGCAGGGGCTGGAGCAAGTCCTCCGAGGTGTTCCAGTTAAAGGAGGACTGCCTGGATCATCCAAAACCTCCCATTCTGCCCCCTGGGACCAGAGGCTTACATTGATAGGCTGATCGTTTCTTACTAAGCTGTGAGCCCTTAGATGGCGAGATCCATGTCTCATTCATCTTTGTGTTCCCACAGCACCCAGTACAACGCTTTCTGCAAGGAAGGGATTTAATACATAGTGGTTGAATGAGAAGCCAGAACTGAGGGCCCTACACGGGGCTCCTCGAAGGCCCGCAGCTAGGACATTCCTCCCGTAGTATCACTAATGAAGAAGATTGCCTGCCAAGCCCGCGAGTGTGCTGGTCACCTGCGTTCTCACCATCCCGGCACTGTGGTGATCCCAATTATTGGCAGCCACAGGGTGGACAGCAAACTTTCTGGGCAAGGAAGGAAGTCAGGTCAGCAGCTACCAGAAGCTTTGACCTCTAAATTCTCAAATGATTCCTCCCTTATGCAAATCAAGTAAAATGTACAAATACTCTTTCCCTGTTTAGCAGAGTTCCCGGGGCGACCAAGACGGTGGGGTGGAAGATTTGGGGCACACTGCGGCAGGCAGCTAGAGTCTATATGTTTAACTTAGCATTGCAGAACATTTTATTTTAAGCCAGTGTATAATTAGGGAGGTTTTGTTTATTTATTATGAAAATGAGCAGTTTTGTTTATTTATTATGTAAGTATGCCTTTTATTAAAACGACTTTGTGAAAATCTAATTGCCACTACAGTAATATAGCATAGCAGTCCCTTACATAAATACATGATTATTATGTACAGTCACTTATCTGTGAACGAGTTCTGCTACTACTTTCCTTAATTAAGGATACAAAAGGGCTCCTTCATCTTTGCATATTCCCTTGCTAGGACATTGATACTCATTATTTCCTAAGTCCAAACACTGAAACTGTGTCAAGAATGCATCCATCACTGCATGGGTACTTAGAGTCAGCGGAATTTTCAACCCCGTCAGCAATTTCTGCAATTTGCAATTTCTGTATGTCTGACATGTGTTTTTATTGGTGAAGATCACTTTCAAATACCAAGATCATGAGAATGATTCTTCCGGTAGTCTCTGCTGCAGCCTAATGTAATGACAGTAATTAACAGCCTGTGATTAGCAGCCACTCCAGAAAGTGTTTGAATGTTAATTTGCTTCAACTAATATGCAGCACTTCTGTGTAATGAGATCTAAGCTATAGGTTCATGGGGAAAGCAAATTATTTTCCAGCATTTAATCATACAAATGATTCTTAGTTAATCACTTGAACAGTAAACCTCAATGTTCTAATAAGTGACATTTGTTTTTCTGTCATTCAGTTTATTATGGGATTGGCCAGGGCAAAGATACTATTTTTCTTAACGGTCAGGTTCCCACTTGCCAGCAACATCACTTTTAAATAAAGGCTTTGCAATGTAGGGAATGGAATGGGATTGTGGGTAGGTACAAAATTCAGAGTGAACCTATGCCATTCCACATTTTGCCTTTCTGACTGCAAATGAGTGTCATCTTTACCTCAGTTTACATATCTGTGGAATGGCATGAATGACCCTTTTCTCCATAACACAAATATCCTGACACTTAATGTCTGCCAAGACATTGAGAACAGGGTGTTGTTCGTTAACCAAGCATTAATTGCTTGAATCCCTACAGTTATAAGGTTGAGTAGGAAAGCAAAAGTCACCAGAACATGAACATATTCACTAATGAATTGACTTCTTCAAAAATAAGTGCCCTCTCCACATTAGCCTGGAACGGCTCAAGTCACAAAGCGAAGCCATTGACAAGGGACGATTTGGCCAAGTTGTACGAGCTAAGAATTGACAACACAGTAGGCATTTTAAAGACAATGATTTAAGTATCCAAGAATAAGAAGAGGCCTTTGGAAAACTGGATGATACCCTAGACTATTTTTTTGTAAACGAACTGACTTCACATTTACACTGAAAAGGTCAAGCATGCCATAAAAGACACTGAGTCATGTTGTCACAGTGTCACCAGAAAAATTATACCAAAAATCAACTCTCCCTTGGTCCTTCATTTTTAGAATTGGCACATAGTTTGCGAGTATGATCTGAAGGTGGTCAGTCATGAGAGAAAAGATGTTTGTTTTTATAATTTTGGTTTCATTTTTCAGTGAGAATTTCCTATATTCGACAAGTACTATGAAATTTGAGTCTTCGTTTTCTACAAATTTACCTCATGTAAACTCCTCCCATTAATTACTACCTTTGGTTGGTGTTAAAGCTCATTTTCAGGGGTCCTGATTATTAATGAGAATAATACTTCTGTAAATTCTTAAGGACCAGAATTAAGTGAGATCCCTTTACTATATGAGTGGAGTATAGGTCTTATGAACTTACATGAAGATAATCATCAAGGCCTAGCACCTATCAGATCCATAATCTCAAGTAGGCACGGTTTCCTCACTGGGAGTCGGGATCTGCCTGTAAGGTTTGATGTAAAAGCACTCAGAAGGGTTTCCTGTTAACCTCTCCAACAGATGTCTGAACCCCAAGCTTAGATGTTCATTCTTCTGATTTACCAAAACAGAGGTTTCATCCCTAAAGTAATTATTAATAATGGCGTATCAGTCATTTAGATCTTAACTAATGGACTCACTGGATCCTTTCCTAGATTAAGTTTCATAACTTAAATACACTGCTTTGGAAAAGGAGAAAGTGGGTTTTTGAAGAGAGGAAAGAAACAAAAAAGGAGCTTGAAAACAATGGGAGAAAAAAACCTTTACCTCTCACATCTCTATTTTGCCCAGAACTATCCCAGGCCTGCATGGCATTTTGGGTGGAAGGAACACCAGAAAATCCTGACATTTCCCAAATGTCTCTCCCAACATTTGGCATTGTGCTTGAAGTCTGCCACTTAAGATTCATCCTATCCTCTGACTCACTTTTATATAAATTATTTTAAGGAAAGGATTATGGATGTGGCAAAGATTTAGCCAAAAAAAAAAAAAAAAATGCTCATGGTAGCGTAGTCTGTAACAAAACACTGAAAAAAATTTGAAGGCCCAGCAACTGTGGTTTATCTCTACAATGGAATCTCTATAGAGCCACTAAAACATCACTGCAGAGGAACGTCTGATATGTGAAAATATGCCTCTGATATTTTGTCAATTGAAAATCCATTTACCTATGATCCCATTTTGTAGAGAAGTAGAACTAGAGATACTGTAAGAGAAGAAAAATAAACATCCCAGAATGATTAGCCAGACAAAAGCAGCTCACAACTCACAAAAGCCAAATGTAAGCTGGTGGCAAACCAAGAATGGGAGGAAGGAGTGCTGGGTCCTCTCTTGAGACACAGAAGTGGGCAGAGTGGCTCTCCTACCAGTCAACTCTGAGACTCAATATTTGCTCCGCAAAACATAGAGCATCTGTTTCCCCAAAGGCACACAAGGAAGTACATAGGATCTCTGTGTAAGAGGATTCTTTTGACAGTGCTGTAGTAGGTAACAAGTGCTCAAGAATGACTTTTCTAGAACCTCTTGTCATTTCATTTATCCATTGATTAACCTATTCAAGTGGCTATGAAGCACTAAGCTCCACGAAATGCTATGCCAGCACCTTCCATTCACCCACTCTCCCCACCTCCACTGTTGCCACCCTAGAAAGAGCCCCCTTCCTTCCTTCCTTTCTGGCTGCCTTATTTCGTGGCTTCCTTTTTGAATCATTTTCCCAGAAGAGCCCATGACCATAAACTAGCTGTGTTTAAAATGTTTCTGTGGCCCAGAAAAATGAAACGGCTGGGATTCCAATGCGATTACCCATGTATTAGAGTATATCTTTTCACTTAATGTTGCCTGACCATTAGTAAGCTAAAAAGATATTCTCATCACTGCACTTACAGAAGACTTTACAGTCACTTATGACCCAAAAAACAAAGGTTCCAAGATCTACTGCTAAGAGTGTATTTACATGTCCCAAAGCATAGAGAGAGGGAACTTAAATCAGTATGAAAAAATGAACAGGATAAATCGGAAAAAAAATAGTTAAGCCAAGGGAGAAAGAGGCTTTTCCTTAGGGCACTTGGCTCTCCAGTGGCATCTCATTGTTGACAAGGCTGATTTGAAATTGGCCAGAATTTCTAGCCAAATGAGTAGCATTTCTTGTCAACAACATCCTTAGGTCATTCTTTTCCATTACTCACTATGGGTTTTGGGTTTTGATCTTGCTCATTCATTTGATCTTCTAATCAAGGTTTAGCTCCCTCCTCTGTTTTCTAAATTGTCCCTAACTTTAAAAAAGAAATAAACTTCTTTAAAAAACAAAAACAAAACACTGAGGGACTATGAAGTTGCTCTCAATGTTAAACAGCAAAATATGTTACCGGATACCTATTCGACCTAATTATCCAGCCCAACAAAACTATCCTCTCCAAGCAAATCTCACTAAAACCCTCTTTAGGTGATGCTTTTTAACTTCCTGACTGCTGTCTGGTTCCCTCACCCTCCTCCCCACAATGTTGTACACACCCGCAGTCCCCTCCACTTGTAGCAGTTCTGACACTATCTTGAGAATCACCAGTGATCGTCTGAAAATGCCAGCCAAAATCTATCTGCAAGAACATCTGCTCAACAGTGCAAAACTGATGTAATTACCAACCATCATCTTTTCTCCTCCTGCTGGGGTAACTGCTCCAAAGCATGACTTTTTGCCCTGAGCTAACAAGATCCAGAAACTCCCTGTTATGTACAAAACCTGCCGCTGAAAACCCATGTAGCTTCAACACAAATTATAACCCAGTCTCGCAACTACAAGAGTCGCTCACACCCCATGCCACCGGGTCTCAGAGAGTCTTGCTCAAAACCTTGTGAGTCCCAGACCTCATCCTCTACCCCCTACCTGGTTTTGTCTACTATAAATGGTCTTCTGAACAGTATCACAGGGGAAGAGAGGCTATATCTGCAGTTCCAATAACATTGTTTTAAATGTACAACTACTGAAAAGAGTAAATGCCAAATGTCTGAACTGGAACTGAGGCAGAAAGAGGAATAAAAAGAAAAAAAAATCTTTTTTTTTTTTTTTTTTTTTTTTTTAAGGAGGCTCCAAGCCCAGCATGGTCTTTGAATGCATGACCCTGAGATCAGGAGTCAGATGCTCTACTGACAGAGCCAGCCACGTGCCCCAAGGAGTAAAGAAATCTTTATTGAGCATCTACTATTTGCCAAATATTGTCCTGAATCCTTTTTATATGGGATCTCATTTAACTGAGGTTTTAAAAAAACACTCTGATAATCAAGAAATTCCTTTGGACCCATTAAGATTAAGAGAGACATTTAGGCTTCACCTCTGCTTCCTAATGATGCAGAAACATTTAACCAATAATGATGAGAAAGTCTAAATTCTAGTATTTATTTCCATTTATGTTAAGGGAATAAGGGTGAAGAGACCGTGTTAGTTCAGAGCATGACATAAACAAGTTTTGGAGCTTCCAACAGTTGTCAGTTTCCACAATTACAAAATGATGGAGTTGGATTTGCCAACAGCAAGGGCCACTAGTAGTGCTAGAACATCAAGATTCATTGATCCTACAAATCAAATTTCATTTCCAAAAGCTTTTGAAGTACACACTTATTCCTCTCTTTTTTATTTCTCTTATTTTTTTAAAGATTTTATTTATATGAGAGAAAGAGACAGCATGGGAGAGGGAGGGCAGAGGGAGAGATGCAAGCAGGCTCCCCACGGGACTTGATCCCAGGACCCCGGGTTCATGACCTGAGCCAAAGGCAGACACTTAACCAACTGAGCCACTCAGGCACCCCATTTTTTTATTTCTCTTAAATTCATGATGAGGGTGAGAACAGATGAAACCTGGTATCAGAATGACTAAGAATAATGAGATTCTAATGAATTATTTTGTGGGATTATTTGATGTTTTTGTTTTTTAAGAGAAGATTGGCCATGTGACCTGTCAAAATAAATGCACTCAATCAGGCGGAACTGAGATAGAAAAGGGTACACCCATCCCGGAGTAGAATTGTGTCCACCGTGCATATAAAGTAATTGTAGATGGTGAACAAAACTACTGAGAACATAGCCTCTACCTGATCTTTTGAGAGGAAATTTTATTTTTACCTTGCTAAATGAAAATAATGTTGGGGCGTGTGTCTGTGCCAGGTAGACGAAGGTATTTGGTATCAATGGACGGAAAACTTGCCTTTTTTAGCATAAGTCATCATGAAAGAAATCTCTGTCACTCTGGCTTGGATGTATGAGGCCACTCTCTAGCTCTTAGACCATGAAAGCCTCTAAAAGTCAATGAATAATTCATGAACTATTTGCCACGTTTACCTTTTGTGTCTGCGTACTGTGTCAGGCACTTGAGTGACTGGCTGGACATCCCAAAGTAAGACAAATGGCTTGATCCATTAAGACAGAGATAGAGCAGATGGTGGAAATACAGAGTGGAAAAAACTAACTGCACACAGAGGGGAAGGAGAGGCACAAGGTGGAGGGTAGGCCCAGCACCCTGGCCTCGGGATCTCCTGAGGGTGACGGACAGTTTCCTCCACAGTGCAGTTCACCACGGTTCGTCAGAATCCCAAAGTACACCAGACCCCGTAGATCTTCGCCACATTGGCAAAAGTTGTCTGGCCCATGAAATGAGGCATGTGGTTTATTTAGCCAATTCCAACTTCCTATCATATGAATAGTTTGAGCTCACTAGCCTCCATGACTCTGTGCTTTTCTAAAATAATAATGAGCTTGGGATTTAAATTACTTACTAAATTCTAACATTTCTAATCACAGAAAGTCTCGCTACTCAAAAACCAAGTCATCCTCTGTACTAATGGTTCTAAATGCTTATCAGTGAAGGGAGGACATAGACCCACAAAGGAGCTTTCTCGGGGTTCAAAAAGAAAGCTGGGTAGAAAATCCATAGCTGAGGATTGTGGGCTTTTTTTTTTTTTTCAGAGCCCTGGCCCTTAGGGGGCCAGTTCAGATATTATCTTGTATATCCTATTATAGACTTAAATGCTGAAGTGATTATGTTCTGCAGAACAGAGGTCCCTCGCTGGCCTGGCAATCTTCTCTGAAACAGAATATGTGATTGAAGGGCCCTCTTCCCAGTCACCCGAGGGATGGTCAGAATCACACAGAGAGATGGACACCAGAGGACTTCCCAGTGTTTCATGAAGGTAATTACCCACTTGCAGGCCCAGGATTAGGAGATCTTGAGTATTCCCTAACAAGTGAAGAGAAAGAAGAAATGCAGATGACCTCCTCTGTGCCAGGCACCTGTTGTGTGCCAGGGTTAAAGCCTGACTTTTTTTTTTTTTTTTTCCCTCACAACATCCAGGTTTGAGATTCACTGACGGAGAACAAGGAAAGCAAATTGGTTTGACTCCATGCCAAATCCTTTCCCTTGGTTGTAGTGTATGGGAATAGGTACTGAGAAGGATTCGAGACCAGAGCACGACTCGGTAGGAAGAAGTGTTGGCATAAACTACAGGTGTCTTTGACAGAGCAAGGGAGAAAGCTGCAGCACTCCTGTCTTATGCCTGCTGTTCCCGAGGGAGCACGTTCACATATGGCCACACGCAAAGCTGTGTCCTCAGAAATGAGTGGGATGTAGACAAAAAAATACTAATGGTTATCACTGGACTTAAGGATTTGTGTCAAACAGCGTTTCTCAAAGTAGAGACAGTGAACCAACAGCCTTGGAAACCTTGGGGGTGCAGCTCCCCAGATCATTTTTATGAACATAAAATTTTTTTGAAAGTCTTATTTATTTTTAGAGAAAGAGAGAGAGCAAGAGCAAAAGAAGGAGGCGGGGCAGAGGAAGAGGAGAGGGAGAAACTCCAGCAGATTCCCATCTGAGTGTGGACGCCCTCCTCAGGCTTGAACTCACAACCCCAAGATCATGACCTGAGCAGAAATCAACAACGGGTTGCTTAACCCTGACTGTACTGCCCAGGTGCCCTGAACATAAAGGTTTAGAATGACCACGAGGTTCCTTAGGATTGCTTGATTTCAAGGTATGTGGGCTTCCTGAGCAAAGAGTTTGCCTTGAGGTCAGCATTTTCAGGTTCAATTTCTTAAATGTAATTCTCTTACTTCATCTAAAGTTGATCTATCTACCAGTCTTCAATTTCTGCTGGTTCTAACCTTCACCCTAGCCTTCGGAGGGTATGTGCTGACGTGAGTGGGGCAGGCACAATGTAGGTGTTTTCCCCACCCTGGGGTCAACCACCATGTAGCTCCAATCAAAAAAAATCAATAAATTGATAAAAATCAAGAAAATAAAAAAAAATTTTTTTAAATAAAAATCAATAAATAAAGCAAAGGGAACTGAATGTCCTTGAGGGATATTTCTATCCTGTACTGAAACACATACCCTATCTCAGGCTCTAGAAGAGAATGTATCAGACCAAACACACATACCAGCCACATTGAGCATCTGGGACAGAATCGCTAACCATCTTTTCATTTAATGCCTTTCCAAGTTACCAATCTGTCACTGTGTTTTTTTGTATCTAAGATTGATTCTTACTTTAACTCTATTCCATTTTTAGACTGAGGTATTTAGGGGAGCTTCTCTCATCTTATCAGTAATATATTTGCAATTCTCCTTACAAGGTGAGTTGCTTAAGGGTGATTTCCAGAGGCCACTAAACATATTTTGTTATGTGGCTTCTTTATTCTAGTTATCATGATCCCTCATGATCTCACCTCCCAATTCTGGAAGTGCAACTTTTGGGGGACCACAGAAAATCTATGGTGACTAGAAATAATACCTCTGAATTAATTTTGAAGATGATGACATACTTAAACACTTAATTTACCCAAGGCTCTCTCAGAAAAGTGGTGTAATAAAAATGATGTTTGAGGTTGAGGTTGGGGCAAACAGAGACCTACAGTCCAGAAGAAGTTACCACTGACCAACTCAGTTACCACTGTAGTAATTTCTAGACAGGATAATTAGTATGGGGAAAGAGAACAGATAGGGCCAAATCAAAGAAATGGAAGTTTCAGTAGAAATGAGAGGAATTGGAATGGAAATATAAAGAAAACGGAGTTGAAAACGACTCAAAACTAGTTCATAGAGAATGGCGGCTCTCTTGACGTCAGCTGAGAATGTGAAAAGCAGAGGCCTTCTCTACCCTTAGGAAGTCACTTGTGCATTAAATCTCTTAAGAACTTCGAGTTTTTCACAACTTTTTTTTTTTTTTACTAAGAACTTAAAATTGAATTTAATACTTCCATAAGATCCTGTCCCAGTACCAAAGTAAGGAAGAGGGGAAGGAAGGAAGGGAGGAAAGAAGATTAATTAATAATACATGTATACGAATATCTTCCTCCCTCTCCCACTTCCTATCCTAATGAAATGATACACAATTAAATAAGAGTAAATCACTGCCTGACAACCCGTATCCATCCTGTAATTCTTCCTGCCCTCCAGCTTCAATTCTTCCACCTCTGTTTGCTCTCCTGTCCGTGACTTTCTATGGGACAGCAGTCCCTTGTATCCGTGCTTTGGAAGAAAGATGGACCCAGAAAGAACAAACTTGAACACTGTTAGGGAGATAATAGAGCAAGATGTGCTTCCGGAAGGGAAATTCCAAATCCCAGTGCTTCATGTGCATCATAACAATCGGGCCTGCTTAACATTTGGGCTAATTTACCTCAGGCTCTGATTCCTGGAGTCGGTTCCTTTTATACCGCACTGCACTGCTCTGCCAGCATTCATTAGATATAATCTGCTGGCTAATATCTTTGTGGTGACTGGAAGGTCTACTTAAGGGCTTCATGGTGAACATGGAGAAAGGAAGCTTTTTTTTTTTTTTTTTTTTTTCCTGTTAAGGAAGACTTTTCAAAAGGAAAACTTCCTTCCTGGAGCTCTTAGTGGTTTGGCCTAAAAGCTTTTCAAAAAGACAGCATCTTCCCCCTTTCACTCATGTATCATTCCAGTTTCAAAAAGCCATTTCTACAAATCAGCTTCTCTCACTTAGTGCAGTGAGGTTCCAGGAGGAAGCCTGGTGTTTATCACCATGAAGAGGGTTCTGGACTGCAGGGCAGCGGTGAAACAGGCTAAGCAAAGAGCTGAAGAGATGCTTGGCCAGAAACCAAAGAAGATCACTTTGGAAGACACTTTTTCTACTGAGACTCCTGACCTTTTATTAATAGTTAGAGACTCTCTCTTTATTCCAGAGTCTTCCCCCATCACAACTTCAGCTTCTGCTTTAAAATATAAAGCAGAAGCTTTAAAATTTCTCTTCTCTTCTTTTTCTTTTTCCTAACTTGAGTCTTGAGTGTCTTCCTGACTGAAGGCATGATTGCATGGGGCACACATGTTAGGGTTCTTTGTTGCTACTAATCCAGGTCTCTGTATCAATTCTAGATCACCACTGTCTAATTCATTCACCAGTTGCTGCATGACCTATGTGGCCAGAGTGACTCAAGGGCATTGGGGAGTGCTAACAAAATCATTTCCAAGTGACATAATAGTTCCTCAAGTGTTTTCCAGGGCACACCAAGTTTTTCCTCTAGAACACAGTATCTGATTCTCTTGCCACTCTCCACTACCTGACCGTTTATAAATCAGAGGGTTTGGTTAACAGTGCAAGCAAAGAACACGAAATATCTCAGAGATAATTAAATGGCTTTGTTCGTAGCAGGAGAGCTTCAAGCGAAGGACTTCAGATTTTCAGAACTTTGGGGCGAGGTCATTTCTATTGTAAGGTTATGCATCAAGTTATGTTGATCTGGCATAATTAAATTTTTAATTCTTTGGACTTTGTTTTGATTCAACATTTACTAAGTCACCTTCTGACCACAATTTGATTGTCTCAAGGGAAAAAGTAAGTCTATCTTCCAGACTTGGAATAGATTCATTCCAGGAGCAAATACATTTCCGCTACCAAGGAAGTAGAAAATTAGAAGTTATGGTTTTATATATCAGTCTCATGAGTTTGATTACTATGAGCATAGTCCTGAGAGATGAATCTATTCTTGGTGTGCCAATAAATTCAAGCTTTTATACTTATAAAAGAGAATTAGCCTCTGGGCCATGTAAATCCACCAAGGTAACAAATGCCATTCCATCTATGATGGATGCTGACACATGAACCATCTCCGAGGCAGAAACATACTCCCTCTGTACTAGGCTCCTTGACCCCTTCTAGTTGCTTTCCTGAAACTCTGCTAACCAGACAGGAACTTGACAACATTTGATATTCACAACTTGCTTGAATAAAATCTTCTTTCCAGAATTTACAGACCAATTGCCAGGTGAGCTTTCCTCAACTATTACCAATGCATCTTGGCTGTAGGAAGCATGTTTCACAACCCTAGACCAACGACAACAGCTTTCCACTCCCCATTTGTTCTGTGACTCTCATAAATGAATGACTTCTGTCATATCTCCTTGTCCTCCAGTAAGCCACCATTAAATTCCTGATGCCACTCCTTCAGTTCATTGACTAGGATAGGGTTGTCCATTTTTCAAAATAAATGATGCTGTGTAGTTCTCAATACTGTATATTTTTTGACATGATGGAGAAAAAAGCCTATAAAATCACACCTAAGTACTGCTACTGACACATGATCAACCATTTGACCAGTGACCCAACGTAACACATCTCATGTGGAAACGTTTACCTCTGGCTATCTCAAGGTCACACACGAAGCTGAAAGAATCTTTTCTACAAGAAAATGTTATTAGTTAAGATACTCAAAGCTGTTCATAATCAATTCTGTCTGCTTCAGATAACTATCGTTTTCCTTCAAGGAACTCAAGACAGTAGGAAACAGTTAATTTCCTGTCTCTTCATTTCTGGATGCCCAGGCCCTAATAATGCCTGGCATTTAACCCAACAAAAATTTGTTGATTGAATTCATTAATTGATTAATTATTTTAAATTTTAGCTTTCTGTCCCCAATTCTGTTTTTCTATCCGATATTCCTACTTCTTTTTATTCCCCTTTCATCTTGAAAGTGTACCTCATGTCACCTGCCTGTCGTAATTTTATGCCTTCATCTTTTTCAGGGGTAGATGATAAAAATAGTAATAATTAGAAATGCATAAACCATCAAAACCATAGGTAGGCTGAAAAGTTCCCACGGAGCACTGAAGGATCAGTCTAAGTTAGATCCTAAATGACGTGTAAGTGGAACACACTTCGTACACAGCACATGAGTTACAGAGTATTTTCTTTCTTATTTTAAAATATCATAGTAATATAAATAATCACATATTTGTATAATGCTTTATAGCATATGAGCACTTCCATAAACATTCTCTACTGATGCTTTTAAGAACCATATGGCTCTATCTGTATGCATTGAACATGTTTTTTGTAAAAATTCTGACGTCCTAAAGCCTATCATTTTATTCTTAAACCCATTTTATTTTGTCATCCCATTGTCTCCATTTCAAATAGCAAATCATAGTTTCATCTTTGCTTGTTCAGGTGTTACCCCCTTTTGTTTCTTGGCTTTGAGGTCTGCATTTCCATAAAGCCTCTATATTTACGATTGTGTCATTGGTTTATATTTCTTGAATAAAGAACAAATGGCTTAGCAAAGAGTGAAAATAGAACTCATCATAGTTTCATGTTATGAATAAATTTTGGAAGATATGTACACCAATGCTTCATTACACTTATGTATTTGCTTAAATATTAAACATATGTTTTCCAACCCAACACTGCACCATGATAGAACTCCGCTGTATCCAAAGGTTGTAAAATTCAGGAAAATCAGAGCATGCTGTAAATTTCTTTGTTCTTATTGGTATTCTGGGTGACCTTATAAACTCACATATACAAAAAGCATCTTAATTTCAAATTCATTGTCCCCGGAGGGGGACAGAAAATGTTCCCGACATGAAATCCAGGGTTCCTTGGATAAGTGAGCAAACCAAGGGTCACCTTTGCAAACCAGCTGCATCAATGTTCTTTCCTTTCCTGTCTTGGTGAAAGAAAACGCCACTCACCGTTGAGACCTGCCCAGATCCTATAGGTTAACTCCTTACATTTCAGGGATCTCCACATTTCAGACAACAAATTCTCTTTTCTGATAAGAATTGGAAATGGAGTGTGGGAATGTTGGAAGGTAAGACATTTCTACCATTGAAACAAGGTTAAAATTGCAAGGCACAGGCAGCGACAGCCTCTCCTTTCAGCCAGGCTCTCTGGCTACACCCAGTGCCATGCTGCATGGCTGGATGGGGGCAGCCGAAGTGCCACGGTTATGCTTACAGCAAGGTTGAGGTCTTGGGAAAGGCTTGTCTATATATAATGGGCTCCTCATCCAGGTGCTTTTTTACAGTGCAAGATTTTCTCAATAGCTGCACTTATACTACCTAACAGTGCGAAGGAATGAGAGAAAGTTTAATTCCCAAACACTTTAATATTATCAAACTTAATCACAGATGAGTGGGAGAAGATAGAGACTTGTCCACAGTAGCCATGGTGGCTTCTTGGCCATGTGGACAAGCTGAGCCTGAGGCTGTCTGGCCCAGAGTTCCCTTCTTCCCATCTGTGACCATAACTTTGACAAGGTTTCCTAGGAAGCTTTTGGTAAATTCTCAAACTATTGCATCTCAAATTACTATGAATGGCAAACCTCTGTCTTACAAATGTGTTAAAACTTTTGAATCCCCTGTGATTGCCCAGCAATCCCTTGTGCTCCCCCAACATTGAACCGTTGCAGCATCCCCGTGTCTGTGCTGTTGGATACGCCGCCTTCTCTGCCTGATCTCCGCCTGATCTCTACCACTTCCTTTAAGAGGAACATTTTCGCATTTCTGAGGTAGGAGGGAGTCTTAAGAAAACTGCCAGCTTCTAGGCAAGTAGCTTTATTCTATGGGCATATGTGAAATCAGGCTTGCTTAGGAAGTATTCATGTATCTAATTATCATCTCAATTAAGTGATTTACACTGATAGCACCACAAATGGATGAATTCTACTCAAATGTGGCTCTTGAACTGTCCTGAAAATATCTTTTAAGAAGATTACATTGTGAAGCAGCATTGAAAGGAAAAGTTATCGGGAACACAGAAGGATGCTTGTCCTGTGCTGGGCAATATGACTTAAGATGATCAAACTCGCCAAATCACGCAGTGACATTTAAGAATGACCAAAACTAAGAGAGGTTGATGTGACTGATTCAAGCATCATAAGGGTGTCTCAAGAACCAGATACGTGTCTGTCAGGGCATTCCATCTGACTCTCAAGAAAAACTACTTAAAATTTCTTTCAGCTAAGCAGAAAATGCTGCATGTTTAACCAAACAGGACATGCAAATGAAAACACGGTTTTCTTCCATAACCCTCAATTCTTAGATTACGAGTCCTAAAGGTGATAACAAGACCCAGGTCATAAGTGTCAGCTATGGAAAGCCACCTGCCACTGTCTTACACAGAACCACTGACTACCAAAAGTAATTTAAAAGGCTCTTTATCTCAATATGGGCAAAGCTAGGTTGCAAACTTAAGAGTATGATAAGATAAAAATATATGTTTATAAAAAATAAAAAATTATATTAAAAAAAAGAGTATGATAAGAAGGAAGTACATAAATACATGCCATTAGCAGGTTTCGTCTTAATGTTCGTATTTAATAGCATGTTTCTTCTCTTGCCTCCAAAGCCATTTTTCGATCAAAGGAACATTGTCCAACTGCTAACATCTTAGACTCAAGGAAATCCAGTGTTTACATCCTAGGACTTCCCATGAGCCATTCCTTTCATCCTTAGGGCAACACTGTGAACTAGATCCCTCACCCTACACATGAAAAAACTGTGGCTCAGGGTGTCTAGGTCACTTGCCAAAGCATATAGCTAGGAAAGTAGTGAAGCACTTGAACTTGTTTGTAGTCTAATTCCAGTCCCAAAGTCCTTGACCATTGGGCTCTATGCCCCCCCTCTCCTTCTTAGCACTAAAATCACAGTGACACTGTTGAGGGTATGTCAGCCATCTCTTCTGAATGCCGAACTGTCTGAGCTCATTGGCTTAATTATCAATAGAATGGGCCTGAATGGCCTAAGAACACAGAGACATCACTAGCTGAATGAGTTCCTATGGCATGACCAGCTTTAAAGGAAGGCTGCCATCTTTCCATCTCATTTTCCCCTGTGCCATAAGCTTCCCAAATAGATGAAAACTCCTTATGCACAGAACTCTGGCTTGTACTCCTCCATCTCACCTACACATATTGGGCACCTAAGAAGCAATCCATATATACTAATTAATGAACTAATCATCACCCTAAAGAAACCGAATTGTAATTTGTTTCTGAAAAAAAAAAAAAATCTGGGCTTATTCACCTGCTCTTACTGTTGTTCAGTATATTGGGGGTTTGGAGTCAACAGTTAAGTATTCATCTTTGGTGGACACCTGGGTGGCTCAGTCAGTTAAGCGTCTACCTTTGGCGCAGTTCATGATCCCAGAGTGCTGGGATCAAGTCCCACATCAGGCTCCTTGCTCAGTGGGGAGCCTGCTTCTCTCTCTGCCTGCTCTGCCTGCCATTCTCCCTGCTTGTGCTCTCTCTCATTCTCTCTCTCACTCTCGCTCTTGTTTGCTCGGCAATAAATAATAAATAATCTTTTAAAAAAATCATCTTTGGGTCCACCTAAAATTTGTTCTTTTAACTTCTTTCTCTCTTCTCTCTCAACACTAAAAGTCATCATGATTTAAACTCAGTAATTACAATATCCTTATTTTATACCTGGGACATTTGTAATACCCACTGATCTAGGACTTAGCAGCTGGGTCTAGGATCTCCAAGAAGAGTGTCCCATCCTCTGCACCCAGACTATGAGCCCTCATACCTCAGTCACCCCAAAGAGGCCTGGTGGGCAGCTGTCAGTGATCTCTGGAGGAGCTCAGAACCCATTCCTCGAAGGCAGGAAGTGACACAGACAAAAACTATTTTAAGAGACTGAGCCTTTAGAGTTGAGCTATATGGAACCAAATGCCAAACTCCAAGAAAATACCATTTAACTTTGGCCTGTTTTCCCATTCAAAGGAGCAGTTGTGACAACTTCTGTTGCTACATCCAATGAGATTCTTCCTTCTTGGGTTGAGAATGGCAAAAAGTATCTGTGAAATTTTGTATCTGTTTGGATGTTAAAAGAAGGAACATAATAAATAACCCATTTTTGTGGCCAGGGAGCTCTGACCTTTATTGACTTCTGAAATTAAAAACTGCTTAACATCCCCATCTTTGTTTTTCTCGGGATTAGTATTTCTATTCAAAGTAGAAGCTGGAATAAAACACTCCTTTAGAAATCATTCAAATTAGCCTGCCATAAAAATCCTAAAGGACCTAGAACATGTTCTAAAATTATATTTCAAAATTTGATTTATCTAAATTTTAAACACCTAGATTTAACCTTGTATTCTCTCATTTTGAGCTTTAACCACTATTTGGTATTTATGGAAAACAGCTCTAAGTTAATGAAAGAATATATACCATTAAAAATCTATATGCCGATTAGATTTATAGAGCATAATTCAATAATTTTTTATAAAGCAATAAAAACACTTGCCAACTCTCATGAAAAACAACCATATGTTTTGGTTTTAATAATGAAAATGTTTTATAAATAAGCTCCAATTATGGTACATATTATTTAAAAAGCATTGAATCTTTTCCTCTTCCAAGTATATTTTTTCTCTATTTTTTGAGGCACCTGTAATAATTTACATGTAAATTTATAGTATTTCCAGATTTATTCATTTTTTTCACCACAAAAGTAACAGTCAATTTTTTCCCTTTTAGTTTCCAGTGTGCCTTAAAAGGACATTTATCGAGATAGATAACCAATGTATCAATTAAGAAAACATTTTAATCTTATAAGAACTACTTTTATTCATGGATTTCAAAGCAAATTAATTCATAAGCATAGATTCTTCTACCAAATTCAGGGACAGATTCATTCCATGAATTAATATGCACACTTAGATTATATGAAAATAAAACTTTTAATGACTTTTATATATCCCCATATCATTTATGTGTAAGGGTAAAATACTGTCTGATTCTTTCTGGAAAGCAATTTGGCAATGTGTATTAAGAGCTTAAAAAATTCTTATCCTTGGACCCAAAGTCTATCATGAGGAAATAATCACCAAGGCACACTACAATTTCTATATAAGTGTGTTTATTACAGTGCTATTTAGACTAGTGACAAACTGGAAATATCATCAGTGTCCAACAATATAGGCCTGGTTAAACAACTTACGGTCAATCTATTTGATGGAAACTGAACAGCTATTAAAATTTAAGTTTTTAAAGAATATTTATTATATGGAGAAATGCCTAAGAGAAAATATTGTTTAAAAAAAGGCAAAACTGTACATGCTTCTTTTTAACATTTCCAAAATTAGACTTATAGTCTGTATACTGTAAGTGTACAAACACACAAGAAGGGAAGAAAACACACACAAAAATATTGGTCTTGATTTTCTTTCTGAGTATAGAATTATGAGCAATTTAAAATTTCCTTTCTATTTTTTATATTTTCTATAATGCATATGTACTATTTTTACACTCAGAAAGAAATATGTTACTTAAAATATTACCAAAAAATCTAACAAAATAGGGTAATAGTTAAATAAATGATATTGAAGAAAATGATTTGCTAGACTGAAAAGTTGTTTACATGTAAGTAAAAAGAGGCATCTCCAAAATATTTTGTGTGATATGATTGGATATGATTGCATAATATGATTATCTAAGTATTAATACTATTTGTGTTTTACTACACTACTAACCTATGTACATTGTAAATTATACACAAAATGAAAATATTAAGAGGATGAGATTGAAAATACAAATGGAAATTCTTATGCAACTTATAAAACTATATAAATTTATTCTCCCTGTTTGTTCCCCAGAGGAACCACTATCCGGAAGATATAAAGGAGCCTTTATAACTTTATCATTTTACTTTGTAACATATCTACATACCCACAACAAAACAGAAGTATCTAGTGAATTTTAAAAATTGTTATTAATAGTTTCAAAGTGTATATATAGATCTATTCCTCTCAAATTGCTTTTATTCATTAACTATGTGTTTTGGGGATGTAGCCACGGAGATAGATCTATTCTAATTGATTCATTTTAACCACTGTACACTGTTACTCCATTTTATGATTTTACCATTTCTTTTTCTCTTTCATCACTGATAGACATTTCTGGTGTTTCCAATTCTTTACCATTTCATTCTGCACCAAATAATCTTGTATGAGACCCCTTATATACACAAACAAAAGTTCTTCACTGTACATAGTTAGACGAGGGATTGTTGGAATATGCTTAACTTGAACTGTAATGGATCTTGCCAGATTATTTCCAGAGGGAGAGATTTACAGAACCAACACTTAAAAATTAATGTTTGTACACACACACACACACACAAACACACACAGGATCTAATCTTTTTTTAGTTAGATGTATTGCAAATATCTAGTCCACAGCTCATTTCTAAGTTTACATTTTTAATTTAGTCTAATTCATCAATCTCTTCCACCACAGTCTGCACTTTTAACAAATCCTTAGCCCATTTTATGTAGATATTTTCCATTTTTAATCCTAAGAGCTTATTTTTTTCCTTGTCACACATTTTACATGTATTTTTGTATATGCTATAAGATAAGAAACCCACATCTCTACCTGTATATCCATTTGTCCAAGCAACATCTTTTAAGTTGTTATGCCACTGAGATCTCATGTTATGTTTGCCAACTGCTCAATGCCCATATGTCTTTGGGGGCTTTTTGCTCTATTTCATGGTCCATTTATCTGTCTTTTAGACAATAGCCCCCAACGTCTTAATTACTGTAACTTTATAAGAAGGATTGATGTCTTCTAGGATGAATCTCCCTTCTAATCTTCTTAAAATGTGCCTTGACTATTTTTTGATTCTGTATCTTCTGTGAAAACTATAAGAAAATCAGCCTGTCAAGTTCTGTCCGCCATCTTTGTGAGTAAACTATTTCCATTGCAGGTGGATGAGTCCACCGTTGCGCCATTGCTACAGTGCCTTTCTCAGTACTTCGTTACAAGTCCAATTAGCTAAGTGCTAGAAAGCTGACTAGTCTTGTTAGCATTTATTTCACTCAAGGATATCTTCCTTAGAATGCCTTTTCCATCAGGCAAATACAATTGCATAAATAATTGCAAGGGCTTGCTTTGAGTGTCTCTCTCTCCAACGTTCCAACACCCCCACGCCCCAAGAAGCGATTGTCTACTTTTTGAACAGCTTGTTGGACTATGGAAAGAATGATCATATATTTTCCAAACCCCAAAACAGTGTACATGGTCTAACCCATGGTCTAACACTTAGCAAAACATCTGTAATCAAAATGGACCTGGCGAAATCCAAGATGAAGAGTTTGCAGAATTATATTCTCCAAAATCTTAGTAAGACTAATCATTGGGTCGTACTAGAAGTAGCTCTCTCACAGAAGAAAAGAAAGAGAAAAAAACAGCCATTTGCTGATCCAATTTTTGCCAATCAAATTTATGACTCTTCTCTGCAAGATTTTTCTCCTATGAAATGTCCTATTTATAAATGTCCATAAGTACTATGTAATTTATTTTTATTATTGATTTATAATTAATACATAATTTATTTTTAAAATCATATTGGAACTCATGTTAGCTGAATGTAAGCACCCTAACTGCTTCACCATGCTCCTCACCTAAACAAAAAAGAGGAAAAAAATGTGTGTTTGCCATCACTTTTAGGATTATTTTAAGGAGGTAATTTCCATCGGAGATATTTGCTGTCATCTTATACTATATCCCCTGAAAATGGCTAAGGAGTACTTTCTGGATCAAAAATACTATGCCACGGGATGGAATACTAGGAAAAAGACATGGTGGTTGTCACAGTTTCAATAGACGTTCTCTAAGTTTTCCATGAGACCAGTGCTGTGGCTGGAGTCTTCAGCCAAAAGTCACCCAGGTTACAGCTCAGGATGACACTTCTGAGAACATCTAGTCTTTCAGACATTTTGTTGTCAGAGTCTTTTACTTTTGGGACATCACCTCTTGGACAATCACCGGTAGCTCTAGGAGCCATGGTCGGTGTGTTTCTTTAACCTCTTGAACATGGCAGAACACATCAGGCGACCAAAACCCATGGTGGAAAGAACTCAACCAATCAAAAGATGGAGAAAGAAGAGGGAAATCAAGGTCACAGTGGAGGAAGGGGGAAGCTCTTTCACAAGCGGTGGGCCTGGCTAATGGACTATCCCTTGTTTGCTGAAGCTGGTACTCTTACTTTTTTCTGAGGTGAGGAGAGCTTTACTGGCTTGAGTCCAGGCTCAAGCACCCTGGCTGAGGGATCTATCTTTTCACGAGGCTCTGTGACAGCAAGAAGAATCGGTTTTATCAGACCCGTACCCGCAAGTAGAAGCGCATGTCATCATTCCAGGCCAACAGAGGGCCTCGACAAGGCCAGTCAGGGTGGGGGCAGGGGACAGGCCAAAATGGGGAACCTGTGTGTGTGTGTGTGTGTGTGTGTGTGTGTGTGTGTGTGTGTAAAGCACTTCAGTGAGCCAGCCGGATGTTTCTCTGTCAACACTAGCACCAAACGCTTGAGCACAAATAAAAGTTGGCTTCATGGAAGGTGTTTAAATGAGTGCTAAAACGAATCCCTAGAAATCCAACGGTCCAGACCTGGGTAGGAGCTCAGTGTCTGCAAAGTAGGCTCTGCATGCCAGGGACTCCTCGATTATCAAAAAATATCCAAACAGCCCTATTTAACATTTAAATAAGTAAGAGGACCAATAAAGATTTCTCTTGCTTACAAGTGCTAGCATTTTACAACTGTAAAAGGCTCCACCATAGTCTATATGAAGCCCTGATTGCACATGAAATGCCCAGTTAAGCTTGGGGGTTTGGCCCACACTGTAATCTCGCCACAGTCCAGGCCACATATTACGGAATTCAGCTCTCAGGCTTTCAGACTAATTAGAGAGGCACCCAGTAGCACTATGCGGGTTCTGTCAGCGTTTCCACTATAAAACCCCTTTTCTGGGGTTTATAATGTGGCCAATAAAAGATAGCCCCAGGCTGGAATGCGCCACGCAAAAAAGGTTCAACACAGGAACACAATTTTTTGTTTTAAACTAAATTTCATTTAAAATCAGTTCTTGTAAGAACAGAGCAATAAAAATATGCTGCTTTCATTATTTCTGATGTTTTGAGCTCCTTGCTTTGTTTAAAAATAAAAAGGAAAAAAATAAATGCACTTTCCAGGCATCAAGTAAGTCTAGGGTGCTGTGTGTTTTAATGAAAATTTTTGAGTTATTGGAGCTTAGGAAAAACTATTGCTTGCCACACATTACTTTTGTTTCACAATGTGGGTCTCGGATTTAGCGTGGCTCAAATCAATGTGGAAATAAAGAGTGTACAATGCTTTCAATCATAAGGGTATTAATGGTTTTTCATGATTAGCGCATGTTAACCACCATCGGATTATGGAGTAAAACCTAAACATGAGCAGGGCTTACAAGAGCAAAGCTTTGCAACTATAACCGTGTTTTCCATTACCCGTTGATGCTTACAAATGACAATTGCGTTTTCTGTATCTTGGCAAGAAGTGGGGAATGCGCAAACTCCCTACTGACCATAGCACGCCCTACATACAGATAAAATTCAACATTATCTCCTTAGCTTTGGTTTCATTTTACTCGTGCTAATTATAGTTTCGTCTTGTTTGTAGACATTGCATCTTAAAAGGTTAAAGCAGCATGAGTGTTTTAGTTTCTCAGAAAACCAAAAGGAAAGGAAAAGGATGGGGAAACCAATGTCTAGAGTGCTGATTCTCGTGCCCAGTCCTGTTTTAGGTGCTTTATATATGCGTTTTCAATAAAATTTCACAGCAATCTCATGAAAATAAGGCTCCAGGAGGTTAAATAGGTTTACCCAGAGTCACAAAGTTAAATGGCAAAGCAGATAGTCCAACACAGCGTGTCAAGCCTCAAAGACTATACTCTGCTTGTTGTCATTTACTGTACCATTGACTTTCATTCCTCTCCTTAACTCGTTTTACTGTGGAAACTATGGCTTGGTCACTTCTTTGGTTTCTACCCAAATAATTCTCAAATTTGCCTTTCTTATTGTCAGAAGAAGTGTCTAATCCTCACAAAAATGAGGAGAGTTAGGTTTGGCTTCCAAAGCACCAGATTCCCCAGATGCCCTCCTCCCATGGAAACCCCAGTTGGTGAAGAGTCAGATGGCCTCCAGCAGAGAAATGCAAAGGGCCCTTTCCAACGGAACCGCTGAGACGGGTTTATGCAACTGAGAATGAAACGAGTTTCTGAATCATCTGCAGAAGAGGATCATCCAGAAGTCATGTGGGCACTCTTAAAGAGATCTGAAACTGGGTCTCAGTCTACTGTACACTGTGGAGGTACTGTCTGTTTAGCTTCAGGGGCTCTGCTTGAGAAAGATTAATTTTATGCTTTTTCGAAATTTACCACTAAGACATACCTATCTGTTACACAACCTGCGTTTGCTTCTTGGGAGACCATGTCCCTTGAGAAATCCCCTGTCCATTCATATTATGTATACTGGGAAGGATAACTGGGGAGCCACCAATCCGTCTGAGGACTTGACTCTTGGTCCTGTTGAGTCCTCCTCTTGGTGGGGGAGAGGCAGTGGGGAAGGGTCAAGGGGCCAAGGAATATCCTGCCTTGCAACCAACCTTCCTCTCCATTTCAACATCACCAGTCCTCCATCAAGCAGCACCTCTCACCACGGAGATGAAAATCTGTGCCATCCATACATAAATGAAAGAAGTCAGGAGCACCTCCATTAGGAACATCCGTGCTTCTGTCTATTTAAATTAGAGCCTTGAGGGAAAGACCACATGCTTTTAATGGCCTTTAATTGGTCAAAGGGAACAGTGAGTTCCCTCCCAGAAGCCTGAGAACAGAGCACCCTTCCTTCCGGATTCATTTCTTGGTTAACCAGACTAGGGTACAAAAGAGTTGTAAAAATATTTGTTAGGCTGCAAAGCTTAACAAAGAAATGTTAAACAACACTGATGACGATATTGATATCCTTCTCTCCATTCCTGCTTACTGCCTGCCGCTAACTCAGACTTAACTGCCCTTGGCTTGTGGCTGTTTGGTTGCATGGGGAATAAGCAAGCTCTGGGAGAAAGTGACCCTCACTGACCACTGGCTGCAGAATCAGTTCTGCCTAAAAATTCCTTGGCAGAGTCAATTTGCATTTCCTGCCTCTTTGGTCACTCAGACTCACTAAGAGGCTCTACACGTGTGGACACAGATCTGTGCATTCAGCCCTGTTTAGGAAACCCAACTGGCCAAAGTTCAGACTTAGAGGACAGGAAATTTGCAACAATTTATCCACACTAAAAAGATCCTCCTCTTCTTGCTAAAAGGAATCACAGCAGGATTCCTTTAAATCGTGCATTTCAAATGATTCTACTTACTACCAACAGTTCAACAAAACATGTATAATGTAAAATGAAGAAATGAGGTCTACATATATCTTATGTATATTGCATCGCTCTAATTGATTATAATTTTTCAGACATATATGTTCCCTCTTACATTCTTTTTTTTTTTAAGATTTTATTTATTTATTTGCCAGAGAGAGCGAGCACAGGCAGACAGAGAGGCAGGCAGAGGCAGAGGGAGAAGCAGGCTCCCTGCCGAGCAAGAAGTCCGACGCAGGACTCGATCCCAGGATGCTGGGATCATGACCTGAGCCGAAGGCAGCCACTTAACCAACTGAGCCACCCAGGCTTCCCCCCTCTTATATTCTTGAGGGAGAAAGATAGAATTATAAAGTTTGAGAGCTGATTATCTTTAACATTCTTGACAATTATCCACAGTGTCTGACACAGTACTTTTTACAGAATGAGAGGGAGCGCAGAAAGACACCATTAACTTAGGCTTGCAGCGTGTGGCTCAATGTCTATTAGGGTCATAAATTACTTGAGTAATGCTAATTATTCTCTGCCTTCAGTGCTTCTGATCGATATATTTGTGTTGGATTTTGTTGGTTATTTATTTATTTATTTATTTTACTTTAAATGTATTTCTTTGTATATGTTAGATTCCCCAACAACGAGCATAGGACCAAGAGCAGAGACCATGCCTGTCTTACTTTTCATTATTTCTTGTGTACCTGGCATAGTAAGGAGTACATAGTAAACACTCAATAAATATTTGTTGACTGAGTAATTGAATAATTGAAAGGGCTTGCCTTTATTAAGGCAGGGTTAATATATTTGTGTATATTCTGTAGCATTGCTTTGAAACTCTGAAAAACCAATGAATCGCAGAGGAATCACTGGGGGTTCTTCTAAAACAAATGAGTTCATAGGAACATGATTCATTCTTGCCTGCTCCTAAGCTATCAGATCTTATCCAAGAGTTTACATTCCAGGAAGAAGACCCACATAAAAAAGCCCTTCGGCTTCAGAAAGTTTGAAAAGCATAATCAGATTGAGACTCTCATGAATACTAATTCACTTTATTTTAAAAGATCACATTTTATCATAAATTGCTACAATGCTGAATTAAGCACCAACCAAACAACAGATCTACCAAACCCAGGTTAAGGGCAAATTAAATTCGCCATCTCCCTCTTTAGATGTCCACAACTTTGATTTGTTTGCTGTATCATTTTTTCAGTACTGCTGCATGAGACCAGTGACTCCAAGAAAACGAACTTTCTGTGTTCTCACCCACTCGCTCTCCTCTGCATACCTTTCCCCACAACTTTGAATCCTCCAATCAGGAGCACAAGCTAAATTAGATAAAGTAAAATGGACTCCATGCATGCCTTGTGGAATGCAAGCTTCCACTCAGAGGAAAGAAATACACAAATGTCACTAATTCCCCAAGCAAGCACGTGGTCCTGGATCCAACAGAAGACATTTACATTTTCAGACCACTCTCTTTCATTCACCCACAAGCCTGTATTAGCTACTTTCCTCTCTGGCTGTCAGCCTTCACTCCTCTCTCTTATGTGAAAGAATAATAATAAAACAATGGGGAAAGAATCTGGAATTTTGCTTGAGAACACAGATAACATAGGGAGTATTATATAATTTTGAGGGTTTTTTTTTTTAATTTCCCAGTGTTTTCTTCTTCCTTCCTCCCCTCTTCTTTTTCCCACAAACCCCCCACCCCGAAATTATTTTGAAGTTTCATTTTGCTGGCTGACTCTGCCCTGAGCTCTCACTTCCTAGTACTGATGTGACAATTACAACCCACATTCCCCGTAATAAAAGCAAATAAGGAAAAGGCTTTCCTACACCATGCCGACCTGGGAGAGAGAGACACCGTAATATATGTCTTAGCAATAACACAAACACACCCTCCTTTTTGCATACATATTTAGCCAATTTCTTCTGGAGGTCTCATGTGTTTCAACTGCTCATTTATTCTTCAACCTTGGATAAAGAGACCAGGAGATGAAGTGGGCAATGGGTAGCAGGGGGTGGGGGGGGGAGACAGACAGACCTATAGATGACAGATCTGTAGACAATGTTGTTAGCATGCCAGATCTTATTACAGAACCGTGGGAGGTCATGTACGCCACATCCCGACTCCATGGGGACCACCAGATTTAAAACAAGATGAAAAAAAAATGTGATGTGGGGGAAAAAAAAAAAAAACCCTCATGGGCAGCCTTCAAAGGCAGAGACAGGTTGTGACTGGATTAACATTTATTGACTGTTTAAGCCTGCTTTTTTGCTCCAGGACAGAGATACACGAGTTTAATTGCTGGGGCTGTTCTGCCAACTGATCACCGGAGTGGCAACCAAAGCTTAACTAATCGGTCCTTCATTAGTGAAAAGTCTCTATTACAAAACAAATTAAGTATGCTCTGATCCTAACCTACAGGTCCAATAGCATCACGGCAAAGTTGAAGCTGTTAGAGTGCCGAAAAACTTATTAAGGGTTAGCGCTGAGATAGCACTTTGCTATTGATTTTACAATACACAGGTATTATGATTTATGGAGTGCTGGTGTCACTCTAACGAGCTGAAGGACACACAATATCATCTCCAGCATCATTAAAATTCAGAAGCCTCTAGAACTCACTCATCAACCACTGTACATTGTCACTGACTCTGGGGCTTGGCTCCAGTTTCAAAATGTCCTCAGCTTTTGGAACAGTGGTCTCTCTGCTCCGTTGACAATCAGAAACATGCAGCCGCCCATCGCGTGCATCCCATGCCTTCAATTCATTATCAGAACCTGTTTCTGTTGCTGAGCTGGCAAATGCATTTTGTTATTTATTTATTTTTAAAGATTTAATTTATTTATTTGACAGAGAGATCACAAGTAGGCATAGAGACAGGCAGAGAGAGAGAGGAAGGAAAGCAAGCTCCCTGCTGAGCAGAGAGCCGGATGCGGGCCTCAATCCCAGGACCCTGAGATCATGACCTGAGCTGAAGGCAGAGGCTTAACCCACTGAGCCACCCAGGTGCCCTGGCATTTTGTTATTTAATTTAATTTTGCCTTATAACATCTAGGAGTATGTCGTGCACACCTACTGCCCGACTGTTAAAGAAAGGACAAGTCTTACCAAGATGGTACATAATTCCAGCACAGCTCTAAGCCATCGGGAAAAAAAAAAAAAAAAAAGATTGCCTTAGATTTTTAAAATACCGGCAGCCCTAGCCGTGGGTAATCCATCAATAGACATTCAATGAACACACCAATTATGCTCAAGTAATAGTAATAGGAGCTAATCGTTATTGAGCATTTATTATGCTTCGGAATTGTTGAGTCCTGCCATTTTGCTAATACGCTGAATCCTTACAACATCCTTTGAGATAAGAACTGTTCTTTTTCTCTATCTCACTGATAAAAACAGGGAGGCCCTGAGAAGTTAGGTCACTTTGCTTGGAGAAGTTAAGTACATAGCCCCTGAGTGGAAGAGTGAAAATTCAGTGAGTCAGTTTGACATCCAAGAATTGTCGGGGCCAATTCCTGTGCTTAATAATCATTTCTATTAACAAACTCAGCATTCTTTGAACTAACTTCGATGTCTATAATTCTGTAATTTGAGGATGTTGCAAGTTAAATCTAATCAGGTGAAGAGTTAAAATCGATTGCTCGTTTTATTAAGATCCCTTCTAGAGAGAGTAACTGAGACAGACTTTTTTTTGCTCTCCTTTTTCTAAGCTATATAATCCCAATGAGTATAATATCCTTTCAGGGGACCTATTTTCCATGCCTTTAATCATTTTTGATGCTTTCTTTTATTTCTACCTTCCTACTTTGCATAAACTGAAAGATAACCTAATGCACAGTACCTATTTCTTTCTTGTTTTATACCATTCCCTAATCTTACCCCCATTCCAGACTAAACACTGTGTTGAATTTTATAAGAGCCGTGGTATTTACAATCAATGTTGGCTTAAACAAGTTGAATTGCAAACTTATAACAGCTTTAGATTCATATTCCTCCATAACAATGTTTACCAAAGAGTAGAAATTGGTAAGGGCCATGTCTATCTTGTACCTCAAACTCAAGAATTTGGATGGCGTAGCGAAAGAATCTTCTTTCAAAGCTCCCTCACCTTTTAGGAGACCCTAATGCATGGCCGCCAGAATGTATACAACTATTTTATTGATTTATCTTCAGCTTTATAACCCCAGATCATTTCCTATCTGATGTCCACAAATCATTTTCTAAATTTCATTTGAGGTTTCTTTTCTTTTCCCACGCACATTACATATATGTATATTTATTCCTGTTAAGTGTTGTCCCAAATATTACTTGAAAGGTTACTAAGTTGCAAATTCTTTTTGTCATTTTATCTCACCATCTTAGTGCTGTTCTATCATTTAAGACCCCAAGAATTTCACAGACGTTACAGTACGCTAACTGGCTCCTAAGGAAGACCATTTGCTTAGCCAATATTGAGTTAGAAAAATCTTTATTATCTATCCAGCCAAGTAGGTTTCCTCTGCTTCTGGAGGTAACTTGTCAAACCCAATAAGTCTCTATGGTTCTGGTTGTTTTCTGGTCCTGCTGGTCCTTTCACTCAAAGTGATCTTCCATCCACTTTCCACCTAGAGAATCACAGTTCATTACTAGTGCGAGGGCCCAAGAGTTCTCTCTTCTGGGAAGCCTTCTGTGACTTTTCAGGTTAGAACTGGTCACTCCACCTTCGTTCGTTTCCCTGTATTAGCAACTTAATTTTGACTGAATCAAAAGGCTCACTGACAGGAAGTGATATAAGCAGTTGGTTTTGCCCAAGTACAGTTCTGCTGCAGTTCCTCAGATGATCTCAGGGAGCTTAGAATCTTCCACAGTGTTCATCTCTAATGTCCGCATCTCATTTTCACATCTTGCAGTATTGTTTTCTGAACTGGGGCTCTTTGGTCATGCTGTTCCTCCATGGCTTCTCTCTCTCACGTGAGCAATGACAGCATTTCTTAAGTATCCTTAGTGGTATTTCCTTTAAAATACACAGCTCTTCTGAACTCCTTTGTCTTGTGGGATATGCCTAACTATGTGTTCAGACTTATTTTGATCCACAAGATCCTTAAGAGCTGTTGGGGACCTCAGCTCAGGTGGGTTTCTCCTGGAACTTGATATTCTATATTTACCTGGGTTCCTTTCTTCTCCATCACAACCTTGAACTTTAAATTCAGTTCACCTTCACCTAGGTTGTCTATCCTTTAGAGCTTCACCTCTTCTCCCTTCTCAGGAAGAACAACCGAACACATCTCATAAAGTTTACTTTCATTTCTGCCCATGACTTGTCATCCAATGAATAACCTCCAAGTCTTTGCACATGGAATCTTCTTTTCCTCAATACCGACCATCGCAATCCTAAACTTCATGCAAACTCATCTGGAAGGCCGGCTCATCTTTTGAGAACCCTCAACTCCTTCCCTCGGAATTAATTGCCTAGTCTTCTTCACTCTCACAATGCCATACTTTTGCCTCAATGCTAGCTCTATTCTTTTCTATTAAGATTGTTTCTTCTTTATCATTTACTAGACTGCATTCCCTGAAGAGAGATGTTTTCCTTTAGGTACTCAGTAACTTCACAAAGCATGACCTGGGCAAATGTTTGTTGAATGAATAAGTCATTGATCACAAAGGGATTTTGACTCTCTGTTGACTTCTACACAAATGGCACTAACCCCCAAATTCCAGAAATGCCTTAATTTGTTAGTCAAGGGTTTTAAAAACTAACTTCTTTTTTTTTAAGATTTTATTTATTTATTTGACAGAGAGAGATCACAAGTAGTCGGAGAGGCAGGCAGAGAGAGAGAGGAGGAAGCAGTCTCCCTGCCGAGCAGAGAGCCCGACGCGGGACTCGATCCCAGGACCCCGAGATCATGACCCGAGCCGAAGGCAGCGGCTTAACCCACTGAGCCACCCAGGCACCCCTAAAAACTAACTTCTCACAGAATGGATGGCACAAAGGAATTCTGTGATGCATAAAAAGAAAGTATGTTATGACATACTTTGTATATCATGAACCAGTATCCTTATTTCTAAATATGGCCTAAACTTTATATTCAATTATGGTTAAATCATAATTATGCTCCCTGGATTTCCTTACCTAATTATCTACTTTTAAAAGTGAGGGAAGACAAGTTTAAACACCTACAATCTCACTAAATACAAATAACTTTATAAAACATTGTTACAAACCAGTTTCAGAGTTGATATTTAAAGAGTGTCAGCTCATTTCCAAGAGGTTCCAGTGAGAATCGAGAAATTATTCGCTCTTTTGGGTGCTTCATCTGAACAAAGACCCATATTTAAACATTTGGAAACACCAATGTAGCTGCCTGAATGTTCTTTCCTCTCTTTGAGGACCAGTCAGCCTGGGTCTGCACACTTAGGTTAAAGGTGTTCGCACACCAAACCGAGACATGTCTGTGCTTCTCCTCCTCACTTAGAACTTGTGACGTCACCCTTTCACTCCTTGAATAAATCCCGTATCAGCCCCAGCCCTTATAAATCTGTTCTGCCCCTTTGCTTCTGTCTTCCTGTACAGCATACTGTAAATAATCATAATGGAGTGGCTGTAAATAGTTCTGTGGTACACTGGAGACCCCTATTGGTGAGACAGGGGCATGAACGAACAGAAACTGGGTTGGCTTCTGCTCTGCTCCTTTGGGTTCTAGCAGAGCCTAAAGCGACGACATTGACAATTTTTGCATACTGATGAATCAGTTTGTGAAAGTAAACGTGTGTGTTTACTGTACTTTCTGTTTGTATGGCGACATTCCTAAATAAGAAGGCAATACAGATGACAAGAAAAACAATATGTGACCTCCTATAATTTTAGGGCAATTCATTTTCGGTAGAGAATAGACACCAGGGATAAATGCAACATTGCCGTTTTAGAAGTAACCATTGATCAATGGTGAAGCCGCTACAACGTCCCAATCTCTCTGAGAGTTAGGCAGTACGGTATACACTTCATATGTCCAACTTCAAAAACAATATTGTATTGCTTCTTAATATTTCTGTGATAGAATTTAATTAATAACTAGGCTTTTGCAGGACCCTCAGAAGGTAATGCATTTAACTTAAATTGAAAGTTACTAGTTTGAAACCCCTGAATGCTTAAAGTAAAATTTTTGTTTCAAATCATAAAGGACAACTTTATTTATAATGAAAAAATTATTATCGCTCGACCATCTTAGATGAATTTTTCAATGTGTATATTGTAATTAGTTTGAAAGATGAAAAGATGAAATAGTTAGAGTTTCTAATATAACTATAATACAAAAGGTATTGTATGATGCTAAAGGTACCATAAATCTTCATTCATTTGGACTGGGGGATTATCTGAGAAGGCTGTTTTGTAAATGTTGCCTGGCATTTTTCCTCTTTATTTTCTATCTACTTTTAAAGCAAAATTTTTAAAGAACCATAGCAAGATGAATGTGATAGGTATTTATTTTAAACATTTGCTCTAAAAAATAATTCAAAACTTCTACCCTGTCCACAGCATCCTAAAAAAGCAAAGCTCATCGCTTGCCAGATGAAATATGTCTTTGAGCTGAGTCTTGGACTATCCACATCCTTTAACTGGCATATTAACATAATACATCTTGTTAAACAAAAATACTGCTAATAGGACAAAATACTTCGAAAAATTTACACAGTAAGTTCTTGACTACTTTGTTATTAGTCTTACTAACATTTTCGTACTTGTCTTCTCCATTATTTTTCTTTGCAAACTAAATTGCTCATTCTCCCACCATCTCTCCTCCCACTCTTCTGCCCCTCAAAACAGGCCCACACGTGCGCACATTCAGACCCTCCTCTTCAGAACACAAGCCTTTCCTCACCTTTAGCTGATTCACCTTGCACAGAAGAGAGCCTGGGTGCGGAGCATAAAAATCTGGGGTCTGTGAGCTCAATGGAAAATACAAATTCCTGTTCACACCTTGTGATCACTGATGCTCACTCCTTGCTATGCCACATGCAACAATCTGTCCCGCACGCGGGTGTAATTTATTCGTGACAAGATCCTGATCCTATTGGAAATGGAAGAAAATATTTTTACTCTGCCGCACACAAGTGCTGGCAAACTGCTCAAGATGGCTTATTTACACACTCAGACACAGCCCCTCAGACTGAAGCCTGGGAGGGGGCATGTTTGAGGAGGGAGCTCTCTTTTTAGGAAACACGCTTATCTCCCTCTCCCTGAAGTTCCCGAGTGAAGGCGGCCTGACGGCACCAGCACCAAAGAAGGCATCCCTGGCATAGAGTTCTGAGGGTGGGACTGCGGTGGGGTGGCTGGCTGGAATTTTTAGAAGGTCAGAAAGCTACAAAGCCTAGTAATGTAGACACTGGAGAAGAGAAACACCTGAGTTCTAATTCCAACACTGTTGTCTCTGTCACCCCCTTCCCTGAATGGGTTAAAAAAAGGGGGGGGTGATTTTCTTGAAATGAGTGTGCTACCTGAACTGCTGGAATTAATAACTGATCGACAGTGTGTAATACAGAGTACATGAGGAGACACTCCGTGGCAACTTCGTAGGCTACTGGGCAATGCCCCACCAAGTACAGTTCTAGGATACGTACCTGTGGTTAGATAATGATCCCACAAAGAACAGACTTGAAGTCGAACATCTCTACCCACTCTCTGGGCTCTTGACAGCTGTTTTATCAAATTCTGAGAGATGCGGGATGAATGCCCTGTGGAGGCAGCACTTCTGCAAACTTTAATAATAAAAAAGAAATATTATTATAAAGAATGCCAACTTCTTTATTCAGAGAAAAGAACCGAGCGCAGAAGTCAGAAAGTTCAAAAATCAAACGTTCCCAGCTCTGCCTTAAGCTAGTTCTATAGCCTCCTTCCTTGTTTTCTTTCTCCCCACCTAGCAGAGGGCATTAGAATCCCCCCTCTGCCTGTATCAGACACGAAAATCAAGGAGTGTGATACGTGCAAAAGGGCTTTGAAAAGCTGTTAAGCCCTGTCTCCGTGGGTGGGGTCATTATCATCCTTACTACTGTCAAAAAATGCCAATGTTGCTGATTGTTATTAGCAAAATCCAATTCCTTTTGTTTGAGTTTTGCCTATAGAAAGCAATAAAGTGGAATAAATATCCATTAGTCAGTAGTCAACATCTATTGGAACAGCTGAAACACCAAATCTTTTCCCCCTAGAAGCAGAATGTGAAACTAATGTTATTTCAGGAGTTGTGGGGGACGAGAGGGGGAGACATGGCAGAGTCGAGCCAGGAGGTAGTTAGGGGGAGATGCAGCTGGCACAGGGCAAAAGACAAAACAAAACAAAAACTCTCTTCCTCATCCCAAGAAAATGTCTCCACTAAATGCCGCTCGATCTAATCACACCTAAGATAAAAGTCAGCTTGAATGGAGGCCTGTTATTGGTCAGCATTAAGATGGTATTGATAGAAAATGTAATGCAATACATTTTCCTCTGCCTCACATTTCTGAATAATAGCAATTTGCCAACTAGCTAACCACCTCAGCATAAACACTGAAACGCTCCTGCTGAGTTTCAGAAAGCCTGCTTGTCTGCAAGTGCACAATATACAAGGAAAATCACCAGAAAGCTCTGTGCCACCATTCAATGCAAACAGTCCTCAGGTCCTGCTGTGACTTGGCACACCCCGCTGGACAGCTGGAGACTGGAGAAGAGGGGACACTGCCAATAACATGTAACAAGGGATTTTCGAGCAATTTTCTGGAAACCAACAGTCCTGTGCTTTATTATTTCATGGGCAGATATTGCTATGAGCTACATATAGATCTATTATTGTGCAGTCTACTGTCTATTTATACCTGATATGATATACAATAAAACACTCCAACACTTTCCAATCCCATTTGTGAGCTCGAGCAGGAAAAAAATAGGGAGACAATTTGCCACAGCCTTATGTTATGCCTAATATAATTTTGGAAATCAGCTATTGCCCCAAACAACATTTTATTACTTGCATCAAAAAGATTTAACTTGCGAAGGGTCATGGAAGTGTACTCAGAATATGCTTCAAAGGCAAGAAACACTACGGATAGATGGTTTATTGTACATCTCCTTCCTTCCCCCACACCCCCCCAAGATCGTTGGCAATGAAGTGCTACCAGAGATCATTAAAAAAAGATTGTTCATTTTATGTAGCTTGAATGTATAAAGTGATAGGTATCTACATTCCAGCGGCAAGAATGTTTGGGAAGACAATGCCAAGAGATAAATGAAAGTGAGTTAAATCGGGAAGACAGGCTCTGTGGCAATTAGTCTAATGTAATACCATTTTTAATGTAAAGAAGCTACATTTTCTAATTTTCACTAAAAGCCCTAGGTGCTGAATGGGTGATAATAAATGCATGCAATGAAAAGCAGGTACACTCATCTTATAAAGCAGCCTATTAAGCAGACTGCTAGTGCTGCAAAATCCAGTACCCAGTAAACAATACTTTTTCTGTTAGAATAATGATGCATAGTTTACTCTTTTATACCATGCAGCACTTGGGGACCACATCCATTTACCAAAATAATACCAAATTAGTACTGTAAATATTGAAATCAGACCTTTCAGGCTAACCAGTGGCCTAATTTTCTCTTCAATCTGCTCTTAATCTCAATTCATCAATAACACTACCTTATTATCGGACTTTGACAGCAAGCTAAGGCTTTTGATAAATTATACATCTCGAGCCAGATTTAAAATTTGAAGCTCAAGTGCTAATTATCTGTACAGGCCTAGTTAATAACGAGATTTCTTGTTAAGTATCTGATCACAGCATGGGCATCATTTGTCAAGATCCTCAAGTCTACCTTAGAGACCAGCTCTTCGAATCCTCCCTTGCCTACCATATGTAAAATTGGGATCTTTGTTTCTATAATAACCTTTTATTAGGAAGCTGACATAATGATTAAGTTCGCTGTAGACACACACAATGAATTAGACAATTACCCTTGCTGCTTTAAACCACTCAGACTCCTAGCAAGACAAAATAATTAATATTGAATTTTAATTTGATGTGTTCCACATTTAAACCCCAATTTGCAAAGTACACCTGGAAAGCTGCCGCTGCTTCTTTGCAGTGTGTGCTGAGGAACCAAAGGCCCCCGCAGTTTGAATGTAAAAGCACAGAAGGCACGATGCACCACGATCACTTCTCAGTGGAGCACAGAATTTTCTAGCATTAATGGGAAAGGTAATTACCTAGGTCTAACTTTATAGCCTTTTCTCTAATGAAACTATAATCTCCCAGGCCTATACCCTTGAAGCATTTGCATGATTTTAATGATTTCGGTGCCATAACTGTTGGTATACCCAGTCATTTTGAAATGAAATGTCTTAAACACAAAGCTGTTAATTATATTTCCAGGCTATTCTTATTGGCACAGAGTAAGGCTGAGTCAGAGGCAAGCACTGTTGTAAAAACAACCAAGGGCAGCAGTTCTAACATGGCCCCCAGAAAGATGAGCCCCGAGCATATGGATCTGTTTTGACCACTTCATCCTCGCCCCCCAGACTTCTCCTGGAATGGCAATAGGGCATAAAAGCGTTAAGTCTTTTTTACTTTGTTCCCATTCCTAATACTTCCAGAGAGGGTGTAGAATGGGTGTAACATGGTAAGACCATGAAATATTTTCACCTTCTAATTGAATTTCCTCTTAGAAAATGATCAGCCATCCTGGCTGGGGACATTTCAGTCTCGTGAGAGGGGCTGGGAATTCATGTGGTTTTTCTTTCATGGAAAAGTTGGAGCTTGGGAGAGGAAGGGTGAAATGTTCTTCATAGCATCACACAGTGCCAAGACCAAGATGACAGATTAAACTGAATTGTCTTTCTTAAGCCCAGTTAAGGCAACTTACATAATTACAGAAAGGAATAAAGATCCAAAAAGCCCATATTCATCCAAATGGAGCAGCTTAGATGCTCCCGAGTGGGGTGGCCCAATCCAGGAACAATGGCTTCTCTTCTCTCCTCAGGTTTCCCGTTTACCCTCCATCTTGTCCAAGGATTCACTAGCCCTCAGGTCCCTCCCCAAGCTGAGTGGCAGCCAGAGGAGGATCCGATACTGCTGGATATGGAGGGGTACCACGAGAGGTTTGCAATTCTTGGGCTTCCTGGTCTACCCGGGGCAGGAACCGATCCCTACACTCTCCCCCCAGTGCTGCAGTGTAGCTAAGATCCTCAGACTTGCTTCTGCCATCCCTCCCACCAGTTCCCTGCAATACCCAGATGACCACAAAGTCGTGGGAAATGGCTTTTCGGCTTACGTTTGATTCTTTGTTAAGTTAGAAACTAGAACAATTGAACTGACAGCTTACAGTCACGTACACGCAAGTCTGCGAACTCCTGCGCTGACTCCCCAAACTGTAAGCCAGGTCTATGTAAAGAGAATGAAAGGATAATCACTTTCTGATTCTGATGCATATTCTGGGAAAGAGGCAAACGTCCAAGGCTCTCAAACCTGTGGATGAAATTAGCAACACTCCGTGTCTTTTAGAAGTTTCTTCTTTTGATTATTCCCATTAAACTGTTAAGCCAAAGTATTTAATAATACTCCCTTCCTGGTTCATCTCTTATTTTAAGAAAACTAGGTATCAGTAAATCTAGCCTCTTCAAGTTCTGGACTAGGAAAGCCTGGGGGACTTAGGTAACTTTTTTGAGCCTCAGTTTTATCAGGAGTAAAATTAGAATAACCAGGGCCTGTTTCCAGAGTTGTTACAGAAATCAAATGAGATCGTTTATATCATACTCTCAGGGCAGCTGTTGACACTTAATAAATACTGACCACTGCTAATTGTGTTGTTAGTCGTTATTTAGAAAGATGTTGCAGACTATTATTTAGTAACTCTTAAATGGATTATTTGCTTTTGGGGGTCTGGCCACCACACAATTTAAAGAGAATTACAAGAACCTCATTTCTAGGAATAACAGATCAACAATCAAAAACATTTGCCTTCCTCAGGCAGGATTTGCAAACAAAGCCACAAGTCCAAGTAAATATAATTGATGGTTATGAAAAGAAAGACTATATGCTAAGAAAAAGGCTAAAAGAATATTTTTTATTGTGGTAAAAAAAACACAAAACATAACAATTTATCATCTTAGCTGTTTTTAAGTGTACAGTACAGTAGTATTAACTAAACACACATTGTTGTGCAACAGATCTCCAGGAATTTTTCATCTTGCAAAACTGAAACTCTATACTCATGGAACAACTCCTCCCTTTCCCCCTCTGCCCAGCCCCTAGCAATCACTAGTCTACTTTCTAAGACTCTAATTTAGACATCTCATGTAAGTGGAATTATGCAGTATTTGTCCTTCTTTGACTGGCTTATTTCACTTAGCATCATAACCTCAGAGTTCATCCATGTTGTAACATATGACAGAATTTCCTTCTTTGGAAAGGCTGAATAATATTCCATTTTGGGCATACACCACATTTCTTAAAAATACTTGTTAGTCTACGCTCAGTGCTGAGTGCTGTCTCTGGCAATTCACTGACCTGTACCCGTGGGGCCAATAATACATTATATGTTAATAAAAAAATAAATTTTTTTTAAAAAAACAAAGAACTTGTTATTTTCAGTGGGACTACAAGTGACCTACCTGATTTTTACAGGTTGTATTTCATAAGCAAACATTAGAAATGAATATGAGTATAACTAGGGAAGAGGAGGAAACATCCTTTATTTCTTAACTGTGTTATCTGGATTCCAAGTCTCTTTCCGCTAATTGTGGAAAACTTAACCCTGCTAATTTCAGATACAGCTGGTGCAATAAAATGATTTTTCACCTAAAAATGATGTTATCAGCCCAGTTTCAGAACAGCACCTAACACCGTCTCCAGCCAGTCTCTCTTCACCTCTCCTCCAGTCAGCAGATGTTGGAAGTGAGGAGAGGTGATGGGTGGCAGAGGGAACTGAGAGATCTCTTACCCAATGGTGTCCCTGGACAGTCACTGAGCTCCACCCCGGGGCTGGTCCCTGAAAGACAATACCTGATATTTGTTCTGACTGGTCCGTTGGAATCTCCTGGCTTCCAGCCCAGCTTTCATGGTGCATATTATCCCAGAGATGCAAGCAATTTTCTGTCCCATCTCCGGTAAAAAGTCCTCATGTATATTTTTAAATGACATCCTTTGGCTTTGCCAGGCAGCCTCAGGGACAGTCACATTAACTCGGGCTCCTATGTATAAGAGTCAATACCCACTGGGCTCACAGGACCAAACAAGGCAGAATACCCTCCAAAAACTGAGAGGGGGAGACCAGCTTTGCTTTTTTTAATTATTATTATTTTATTTAATTTTAAATTCCAGTATAGTTAACATACAGTGTTGTCTTAGCTTCCTGTGTACAATGCAGAGATTCAACAGTTTCATGTGTCACCTGGCGTTCATCACAAGTGCCCTCCTTAATCCCCACTACCTGTTTCACCCATCTCCCCCACCTCACCCCTGGTCACCATCAGTGTGTTCTCTATAATGAAGAATCTATTTCTTGGGGCGCCTAGGTGGCTCAGTGGATTAAAGTCTCTGCCTTCAGCTCAGGTCATGATCCCAGAGTTCTGGGATCAAGCCCCGAATCAGGCTCTCTGCTCATCAGGGAGCCTGCTTCCTCCTCTCTCTGTCTCTGCCTGCCTCTCTGCCTACTTGTCTGTCAAAGAAAAAAATAAAATCTTTTTTAAAAAGAGTCTGTTTCTTGGTTTGTCTTTCTCTCTCTCTTTTTTTTTTCCTTTGCTCATTTTTGTTGTTGTCTCTTAAATTCCATATAGGAGTGAAATCATGTGGTATTTGTCTTTCTCTGACTTATTTCACTTAGCATAATACTGTCTAGCTCCAACCGTGTCATTGCAAATGGCAAGAGTTCATTCTTTTTTATGACTCAGAAATAATCTGTTGTATATATGTACCATTTCTTCTTTATCCATTTATCTATCGATGGCCCCTTGAGCTGCATCCATAATTTGGCTATAAATAATGCTCCTATAAGCATAAGGGTACACATATCCCTTTGGATTAGTATTTTTATTATTTTTGGATAAGTACCTAGTAGTGCAATTACCGGATTGTAGGGTAGTTCTATTTTTTTTTTTTAAGATTTTTATTTATTTATTTGACAGAGAGAGATCACAAGTAGGCAGAGAGGCAGGCAGAGAGAGAGGAAGGGAAGCAGGCTCCCAGCTGAGCAGAGAGTCCGACTCGGGGCTCGATCCCAAGACCCCGGGACCATGACCGGAGCGGAAGGCAGAGGCTTAACCCACTGAGCCATCCAGGCGCCCCTAGGGTAGTTCTATTTTTAACTTTCTGAGGAAATTCCACGCTCTTTTCCACAGTGACCACGCCAGTTTGCATTCTCATTAACAGTGCACAGGGGCTCCTTTTTCTCCACACCCTTGCCAACACTTGTTTCTTGTGGTTTTGATTTTAGTCATTCTGACAGATGTGAGATGATATCTCACTATAGTTTTGATTTGCATTTCCCTGAAGACGAGTGATGTTGAGCATCTTTCCACGTATCTATTAGCCATCTGGATGTCTTCTTTGGAAAAATGTCTGCTCATTTCTTCTGGCCATTTTTAATTAGATTATTTGTTTTGGGGGGTCGTATTTGAGTTGTATCAGTTCTTTATATATTTTGGATACTAAGCCTTTATCAGATATGTGATTTATAAATATCATCTCTCTTTCAGTAGATTGTCTTTTAGTTTTGTTGAGAGTTTCCTTCACTGTGCAAAAGCTTTTTATTTTGATGTAATCCCAATTGTTTACTTTTGCTTTTGTTTCCCTTGCCTTGGGAGATATATCTAGAAAAATTTTGCTGTGGCCAATGTCAAGGAAACTACTGTCTATTCACTTCTGGGAATTTTACAGTTTCAGGTCTCACATTTAGGTCTTTAATCCATTTTGAATATATTTTTGTGTATGGTATGAGAAAGTCATCCAGTTTCATTCTTTCCCATGCTTCTTTGAATCCTTTCTCTCTCTCTCTGTCTCTCTCTTTAATGAGTCTGGCTAGAAGTTTATCAATTGTGTTGATCTTTTCAAAGAACCAGCTCCTGGTTACATTGATCTGTTCTACTGTTTTTTAGGTTTGGTTTTTTTTTTTTTTTTCGTTTCTATATCATTTATTTCTGTTCTAATCTTTATTTTCTTCCTTCTGCTAGGTTTGGGTTTTATTTGTTCTTTTCCTAGATCCTTTAGGCATAATGTTAGGTTGTTTGAGATTTTTCTTGTTTCTCTCTCTTTTTTAAGACTAACTTATTTATTTTAAAGAGAGAGAGTAGGGGGAGGGGAACAGGGAAAGGGAGAGAGAAATTTAGCAGACTCTGCACTGAGTGCACAGCCCAGCACAGGGCTCAATCTTACAAGCCTGAGATCATGATCCCAGCTGAAACCAAGAGTTGGGTGCTTAAATGACTGCACAACCCAGGCGCCCCAAGATTTTTCTTGGTTCTTACAGTACTGTATAAACTTCCCTTTTAGAACTACTTTTGCCTCATCCCAAAGATTTTGGACAATTGTGTTTTCATTTTTGTTTGTTTCCATGTGCTTCTTTATTTCTTTAATTTCTTGATTGACCCATTCATCGCTTAGTAGCATGTGATTTAACCTCCATGTATTTGTGGACTTTCCAGGTTTCTTCTTTTTTTTTTTTTTAAGATTTTATTTATTTATTTATTTGATAGAGAGAGAGATCACAAGTAGGCAGAGAGGCAGGCAGAGAGGGAGGGAGAAGCAGGCTCCCCACCAAGCGGAGAGCCCCATGCGGGGCTCAATCTCAGGACCCTGAGATCATGACCTCATCGGAACGCAGAGGCTTTAACCCACTGAGCCACCCAGGCGCCCCTCCAGGTTTCTTCTTATGGTTGATTTATGTTTCATAATGTTGTGGTTAGAAGATGAATGGTATGACTTAAATCTTTTTTAATTTATTGAGGCTTGTTTTGCGGCCTAATATGTATTCTGTTCTAGAGAATAGAATGTCCTATGCGCACTTTAAAAGAATATGTGTCCTGCTTTATTATGATGGAGTGTTCTGAATATATCTGTTAAATCCATCCGGTCTAACGTGTCCCTCCAAGTCACTGTTTTCTTGTTTATTTTCTCTTTATTTTTCTTTCTTTTTTTTTAATTTTTTATTTCTTTTCAGCGTAACAGTATTCACTGTTTTTGCACCACACCCTGTGTTCCATGCAATCCGTGCCTCTCCAATACGCACCACCTGGTTTCCCCAACCTCCCATCCCCCGCCCCTTCAAAACCTTCAGGTTGTTTTTCAGAGTCCATAGTCTCTCATGGTTCATTTTCTATTTGGATGATCTGTCCATCTCTGTAAGTGAGGTGTTAAAGTCCCTTACTGTTATTGTATGGGTATCGACTAGTTCTTTATGTTTGTTATCAACAGTTTCATGTATTTGGGTGCTCCCATGCTGGGTGCATATATTTTTACAATTACTGTATCTTCTGGTTGGACTATCCCCTTTATTATTATATAATGTCCTTCTTTGTCTTTTTCTACAGACTTTGTTTGAAAGTCTGTTTTGTCCCATAAAAATATTGCTATTCTGGCTTTCTTTTGACATCCATTTGCATGATAAATGTTTTTCCATCCCCTTGCTTTTAATCTGCAAATGTCTTTTGGTCTGAAATGAGTCTCATATAGACAGCATATAAATGAGTGTTGTTTTCTTATCCACTTTGTCACCCTACGTCTTTTGATTGGGACATTTAGTCCATATATATTCAAAGTATAGATATGTATTTATAGCCATTTTGTTACTTGTTCTGTGGTTGCTTTTGTAGTTTTTTTCTTATCCTTTCTTCTCTTTCTCTTTTTCATTTTGCTGGTTTTATTTAGTATTATACTTAGATTTCTTACTCTTTATTTTTTGCATATCTGTTACTGTGTTTTAATTTGTGTTTATATAGAACATCTTCTGCATAGAGCAATCTGTAATTAAGCTCACTTAATTTTGAACTCATTCTTTACTCCTTTCCCTTCCACGTTTCAGATATTTAGTATCATATTTTACATTCTTTCATTTTGCTCTTAACTGGTTTATACAGATATGGTTTTTGTTGTTGTTGTTTTGCTCTTGTGCTTCCTATTTTTCTTACTCTTACTTAATGGTTTTTGTTTTCCACACAGAATCCTCCTTAATGTCTCTGGTAGGGCTGGTCGAATGGTCATGAATTAATTCAGCTTTTATTTATCTGGGAAACTCTTTCTCTCTCCCTCTATTCTGAATGGTTGCCTTGCTGGATAGAGCATTCTTGGCTGCAGATCTTTCCCTTTCAGCACTTTGAATACATCATGCCACTCTCATCTAGCCTACAAAGTTTCCACTAAAAAATCAGCTAATAGCCTAATGGGGTTTCCTTTGTATGTAACTACCTTCTTTTCTCTTGCAACCTTTAAAATTCTTTATCTCTATTTTTTTGCCATTTTAATTACTATGTGTCTTGGTGTGGACCTACTTGGGTTTAATTTCTTGGATATTCTCTGTGCCTCCTGAATCTTGATCTGTTTCCCTCCCCAGATTTGGGAAGTTTTCAGTTATTACTTCTTCAAACACATTTTCTGCCCCCCCCTTCTCTTTCTTCTCCTTCTGGGATCCCTACAATGCAAATATTATTATGCTTGATGGAGTCACTGAGTTCTCTAAGTCTCTTCTCATTATGTAGTATTTGTTTGTCTCTCACCTGTTCAGCTTGATTGCTTACCATTACTTTATCCCGCAGGTCACCAATACATGCCTCTTCTTCCTATAGCCTGCCATTTACTCTATATATATTTTTAATATCATTTTTTGGGTTCTCATCTCTGATATATTATTTTTTATCTCTGTCAGTGGTGTCACTGATGTCTTCCACCCTTACTGAAGTCCAGTGGATATCTTTATAATCATTACTCTAAGTTCTGCATCAGGCGTATTATTTATTTCTCTTTTGCTTAGATCTCTCTCCTGCTCTAATTTTTGTCTTGTTCTTTCATTTGAGACATATTTCTCTGTCTCCTCATTTTGTCTACCTCACTGTGTTTGCTTCTGTTTGATAGGAAAGTCAGCTACTTCTACTGCTCTTAAGAGTAGTGGCTTTATGAAGAAGAGGCCCTGTGGTGTCCTGCGTTACAGTGGTTCCTGTTCCCCAGAACCTGGCACTTCAAGGGAGTCTCCTATGTGTGTTGCTTGTAACCTCCTGTTGTGTTTCTGTATAGATGTCTACACTGACTCTGCCTGTCATGGGCTGTGCTTGCTCTTTGTAATGTTATTGAGACCCAAGCAGTCTGGCTCTGAGGAGGGGTGACTGCAGAAGAGCTCGGTGGTGGGAAATAAATCTGTGCTGAGCCACCAGTCCTAGGCCAGATCCCCAAAAAGGCAGTGGCCACTGAGGCAATGCTTCCAGAGGCAGTGGCTGGGTGGGGCGTGCACCACATTAACACAATTTTTGCTCAGCCCAGGGTCGAGGCCAGCAGGCTTGAAGTAGGCAAGTCCTCAGTAGAACTTGTGGGTGGGACACACTGCTAGCAGGTTAGGAAGCAACTGTCTGTGAGGCACAGTCTCCTGCAGGTGGCTCTGTATTGATGCTGGGGAGCAGGGGAGGAAAATGGCAACAGCCAGCTCCTCTGTTTATGGAGAAGTCCCCCAACATACTCCAAAATCAGTATAAACAGATCTCCTTCCCATTGTGCAAGCTGTCATTTCTATGTTGCCTCTCCTTGGGTTATTGTCTTTTAAAGGGCCTGGACACAGCTATCACTAGTCCTCCAGAGTCAGCTTCTAAAGCTCCAGGCTGGGGGAGGCCAACCTTTGATGCCCTGCCATCTCTCCCTTGTCCCATTTGGCAACAGATACATCTATATGAGCTAATGCTCAAAAACAAATCCCTCTGGAGAAGAAAACCCTAGACTTACGCCGTAACTACTCCCTGCTCCCTGTTGCAGATATTCCCAACCTCAAGAAGAATGTGATGGATTGAGCTGTGTGGGGGGTTGGTGGCAGGGAGGAAAATTACAATATAAAATTTAATATTTCTCATTACCAGTTGACAACAAATAAAGAATTCATTTACCATCCTGATAATATTAAAGAAAAACAATGACTTTTAGGATTCCAGTTAAGGGACACTTGGGTAGCTCAGTCAGTTAAGGGGCCAGCTCTTGGCTTTGGCTCAAATCATGATCTCAGGGTCATGAAATTGAGCCCCATGAGGGGTTCCATGCAGGAGTCTGCTTTAGATTCTCTTTCCCTCTCCCTTTGCCCTTCCCCCACCAAAATAAATAAATCTCTTTTTTTCTTTTTTTTTTTTTTTTTTTTTTTTTTTTAAGATTCCAATGGACCTCTCTTCTGAGCAAAATCTGAGAGGGAGTAGTAGGATGAGGTACACTTCATTGCTGCAGCTAGTCTTTGGGCCATGGCTGATCTTCATCATTTCCCTCCTTCATTACCCATTCTAAATTTGCTTCACTCTAGCTACCACCTTTGCTAGTCTCTGTGACTTCCCTGGTGATGTGACCTAGAACCTCATCCCTGAAATACCTCAACAATGGTCACTATGCCCTTCTGAGGCCAAGGTTGCTGCACTAGTCCACTTACTATGAATTCTGATCTAGTGAATACCAGGAGGAACTCAAACGGATCACCTGATGCCAACATATTACTCTTACCCCCAATGTGTAATTGCAACCTGCCACCACCTGAGGTTAGGGGCCAATGACCCTCCCCCCTTCTTTTTCCTGGACATCAGAAGGCCAAAGGGCTCAAGTAGTAGCCATAGTTTATAGTTCAGTGAGACTTTTCCTTGTAGACCCTTCCTAGTAGACTTGTTCCCCCTTTAGGGACCACAATCTCTAACCCTGCAGAGTCCAGATTTGTGGAGATGAGAAGCACAAATTCTCCAAGTAGTTCATTGAAAATGAAGGTAAGTGGGATCTGCTGCCATTCTGTAGTTCTCAGTCCAGTATATTCTTCCTATTTAGGATGCAGCCACATATAAAGTTCTTTGATTCCAAATAACACATCTTGTATTCTTTGATACACTGTGTCTTGGAAGATGACACCACCCTCTAAAGTATTACCTCCAAGCTGGCACTTTAACTGTGCCTTTAGTAGTTCATTGCATTGTTCTATCGGCTCACCACAGTAGTGCAATATGTAATAAGATCAGTGAATCTTATGGTCATGGATCCTCTCCCACCCTTTCTTTGCTGAAAAGCGGGTCCCTCGATGTCTTAGTATGTATGACCTCATACCAGTGAATCAAACTCTTAATAAGCCCCAAAATAGCAGTTCTAGTAGAGATCCAGGAGGTAGGAAAAGCAACTCCATACCCAGAATATGTGTCTATTCCTGTATGAATCACTGAATCACTATCCCACTATAGAAGGGATCCAATGTAGTCATTTTCCCAGAAAATGGCTTATTGGTCTCCAAATGGCACCATGCATAGACTCAGTTAGCCAAAGATTCCATGCAGGGTCATGACCAAGTGTGTCTTTCACAATTATACATTCAGGGACCAGGAAAATGACCACAAGATGGATCTGCAGACCCAGTTTGCCTACTGGGGAACGTGACCCAACCTACCCACTGTGGCAAGAACTTCGTGCATTTATTACCTGGCTCCAGTATGCCCACACTCTAACAGGACGCCCATGACAATGCTCAGGGGCTCCAGGTATATACGTCAACTAAGATTCTATGTCCAATAACTCTTGAAATGTTTAGGTGCCCAGTGCTTAGTTACCCAGGTAAATGATAATAGACCCCTCTAACAAAGGAATAGGAGGATCATTATTGTGTACACCTTCTGTGGTGTTACAGGATCATTCCTTCAACCAGTATATTCCAGACCCCAAAACTGGCTCAGGTCTAGAAAATGGGAAAGGGACTGTGACTTTTGTTATGAAAACTTTCCTCAGCCTTATGACCATCCTTCCTTGATTGAATACTATACCCCCAAAATTCATGCCCTCTTGGAACTTCAGAAAGTGACCTCATCTGGAAACAGGGTCTTTGTAGATGTAATCAAGTTACAATGAGATCATACTGTACCAGTGTGAGACCTTAATACAATGACTGCTGTCCTTATAAAGGGAGGGAAATTTGGACTCAGACACACATAGAGAATGCCATGTGAAAGTGGAAACATACATGGAGGAAGCCATGTGATGACAAAGGTAGATATCAAAGTGATGCATCAACAAGCCAAGGAACACCAGAGATTCTTGGAAACCACCAGTAGCTAAGAGAGAAGAATGAAAGAGCTTCTCCCTCAAAGCTTCCAGAAAGAATCAATAAACCTTGACAATATCTTGATTTCAAACTTTAAGCCTCTAGAACTTTTGAGAGAATAATTTTCTGTTGTTCTATTGTACCCAGTCTGTGGCTTAATACAGCAGTCCTAAGAAACTAACACACTATCCATCCTTGATTTATTTTGATGGTACAGATTTAGTACCCTTGTCACTGCTCATGCCCATGTCCCTAGTAATGCTGTGTTCTATTAACCATACAGAACTCTCCAGATTAGCAACCCCAATCCCTTCCGTACTTGCTATTCATTATAATAACTGTGTCCACCGGGCTACTGGAGCTTAATCACTGGCACCTGGGCTCTATTGTTTTATAGTCTAAGATTTTGCAACCAAGGTGCCCCAGTTCTGTAACAGCATCTCCTACCATCAACCCTGGCCTCCAGAGGAGAGTCATCACCAAATTTCTTGGTGATGCTTACATCCCTCCTACCAGTGAATTCTTCATGGTCTTGTTAAATACTGCTTCCTTTGAGCCTTAACATAACCATAGGGTGAGTTTTCTAACCTTTCCCAGTATATCCACCTTAGCATGCTGAATTCTCTGAGCTCTTGAACCCCTTTTTCTATTCATTGTCATGACAATTCTGACACTGCATCTTACTTAGTGTAGGTCATTGCTCATTTCATGCTTTAGGAGCCATACTAGCAATGAGTTTGCACCATCTCGTGGAGTTTGCCAAGGTGGCAAATCCTGTATCAGTAACACTCCCTCTTCCAACCTTATGTTCTTGGATCAGACATTTAGGGTGAAACAGAACTCCCTGCCTCAGGATCATCACCATCTTAGCTCCCTTCTGATAATTCCCTTGTTAAAACCCATTTCTTCTGAGTTAGCCAGAGTACTTTCTATTGTCTGCTCTGATCATTTTGCTGTTGTTGTTTTGTTTGGGATTTTTTTTTGGTTTATTTTTCTTTTTTTCTTTATTTTTTGATTGATACATCTTTAACAAAGTTATATTAGAAAGGGAAGAGAAAGGAGAGACAGTAGTTGGAAAAGGGTAAGGTCAAGGAAGGGCAGAGAGTAAGGGTGTGTTCACGGTATTTAAATACCATGGTAAGGTCCCTCACCCCACCATCAGAACAGGGGTGGGTAACTCCGTAGATGCCAGGCCACAGGAAGATCCATGTGCCTCCAGAGGAGGTCAGGGACACTCAGAGAGCATGGGAGGGGTGTGTACAAATGAGCTGAATTCTTTCCTATTTAAATACTGGTGTTAAAGTACTAGAAAGCCCAAGAAAAAGTACAAGAAAAACACCTGAGAACAAATATAGACTGGGGCAGGGGGGACTCACGTTTGGGGACTTGTTGAAAATGAAACTTTCCGAACCACTCCCCAAAGATTCTGATCCAGTAGGTCCAGAGTAAGACCCAGGAATCTCTTTTCACCAGTGCTTCAGGGGATTCTGAGAGAAGAGATCCCCAGAACATATTCTGAGAAAGACTAGTCAGAGGACAGAGAAAAAGAGGAAAGAGAACACTGTAGGAGGAGCAGAAGCAGGGTGCCAAGGCCAGAGAGTGGAGTTGGTGTGGCTCCATGACTTTCTTTCCAGGAGGAACCTGCAAACCAAGCAAAGACAAGCATGTCCTCAGTCATGGGAGTCCAGATTTGAGAATTTTCTGGAGCAGTCTCCTGAAAGGAGGCAAGTAATCAGGGATTATGGAGAAAGAAAAGTTCAAGCTTCAGTCAGCTGGAGTGTCTAGACTAGGTAGGAAGGAGGAAAAGCCAGAGGGAGTCAAAAGATTGGGAGGAAATTAAGGATTCCACTCACCAGAAGTCTCTATGAGGCCAGAGTGCAGGTGTGGGAGAAGCTGGGGTGAGACAGAGAAGGGAGGAGACTGTGGTCAGCCTTGTAATGTGGAGCAGTTCTGGCTTATGATGGTCCTCAGAGTATGTTGTCCAGGAACTGAGTAGCTGAACTGGAACAGACAGAGGAACGTGGAGATGCCAACATGCAGAAAATGCAATACTAGTGTGATGGGCTGGAAAATGGTGCCCCCGATTTATCTACGTCCTGTTCCCTAGAACCTGTCGAGGTCACCTAAAATAGCAAAAAGGAGGCGATGGAGTTTTAAAGGTGTGATTAAAGCTCTTGAGATGAAGAGATTATCCTAGGTTATATGAGTGAGTCCCAAGTGGCATCACGTGTGTCCTTGTCAGGGGAGGCAAAGATATTTTACATACTCAGGAGAGGAGAAGGCAGTATGACCACAAATGTAGAGATTGGAATTATGTGGCCACAAGCCTAGGGATGCTGGCAGCCACTGGCAGCTGGAAGAGGAAAAAAACACATTCTTCCCCAAAACTTCAGGGGAAGTGTGTCCCTACCAACACACCTGCCACCTTGATTTCAACCCAGTGATGCTGATTTCAGGCTTCTGGACTCCAGGGCTGTGAAAGAATAAATTTCTGTTATTTGAAGCCACAAAATTTGGGGTAGTATATTGCAGAGGCCACATTAATACAGCTAGGTTGCTGAGTATGTCATATGGCCATTGAAACATCATAGACTCACCATGGGTTGAAGTCTGACGATTCTGATGGAGTAAGTAGAAAGCTCTGTAATGACATGAAGGAGAGGACAGAGTAGGTAGAATGAACCTCAAAGAGGGGAGCTTTTAGAAGATGGTGGAAGGTAATTGTCTAGAAGTAGCAGGAGAAAGAGAGACGAATACCACCCTCTCTGGCTTCAGGATGCCAAGAAAGAGCACTGTCCCCTGCAGGCAGCTATAGGGAAAGACCAACCTAGAAACTGAACAAGTAGACTCTAGAGTTGACTTTTTTTAAGGTGTTAGGGATGTGGAGATAGGAGGATAATTTTTCTGCTGTTCTTCATTTCTAATTCTTTATAATACCAGGTGCATTAAACATAAAAAATTTCAACTTAGGATTTAAGAGATCGAATACTGCAAGCCACATATAACTGGGACAATTATACATCTTCCCACATTGCAAACAGTGGCAAATCCAGTTTTGAGGGAATTGAGATTTTTACTGTTTGAGGAGCCTTCAATAAAAAAATTAAAAGAGGATTATCTAACATCACAAACACCATAAAATCCAGAAAAATACATATATTTTCATACTTGACTTTGTGATATACCTCCATCTTTCCTGTATATTTGTCCACATATTCTGAAAAGTTATACAATATTCATCTTAAGGCATATGTAAGAAAATTAAATACATTTTTTAAATTGTCACTATATTATATTGAAGTATAATCACAAATCAATCAAATTATTCATATATCACATGTTAAATATATGTAGTTTTTTTTTTCTGGCTGTTTGTTGAACCAATCTTAATTTTGTGTGCCTTTTCATCTGGAACCATCAGATTTTAGTAGAGCCATGCACACTAACACCTTAAAGGTACAGTGCAACATTCCGGAATGTGCAAAGCATGCAACCTCACCTAAGATGTATGGACGGGTAGTAGTACTGCTACAGATTTTGCCCTACCATATGGTAATTCTCATAAATTTGAATCCCCATCAAAGGAGAAAATGTAATGTACAGTTTTAATTGTAACAGCATTATTAGAGAGCCACGCTGACAAGGAGAACTTCTGTTCTGACTAGGCTTTAATGAAGAGCAAACTCTCCCTTCAAAATATTTTCTCATCTAGCTTTTTATTTTTTTTTAAGATTTTATTTGTTTATTTGAGAGATAGAGTCAGAGAATCTGAGCATGAGTTGGGGAAGGCGGTGGTGCAGCAGAGGGAGAAGCAGACTCCCCACTGAGGAGGGAGCCCAATGCGTGACTCAAACCCAAGACCCTGAGATCAAGATCTGAGCCAGTGACCTGAGCCAAAGCAGATGCTTAACTGACTGAGCCACCCAGGTGCCCCTCACATCTAACATCATTAAAGGCATTTCTAATCATGCTCCTTCTCCACCACCCACCTGCTATTTGTGTCAGACACTGCAGGGCACATCCACATCGTGATACTACTTCTAGCCCTGAAATGAATATTTCACAAAGTTGGGTGTGTGCCGCCCAGCGGGCAGCCAAAGTATTCCTAGAAGTCATTCTTTCACCAGACTACCTAAAAATAACTATACACAGAAGTGACTGCAAACCACACAACTCTATCCCTCTAAACCCAAAATAAATGCATCCCCAATTCACCTCCCCTTGCCAGAACCCCAAAATCCTGACAGTCATTTCAACACCCCCCAACTCAAGAGGAGGTGCAACAGGAACGAAGTCAGAGTGGAAATGGACCATGTTATTTTATATATTTATTTATTTTTGCAAATTTTTCAAAAACCACAACCAGGTAACCACATTGCTAAGTTTTAGTTGGCTTCAGAGGAAATCTGCCTCTGGTTGTAGGACTCAACATGCTCTATGAGGTCACCTTCTTGCCAGTAAAAGGGCATTTGCAAAAACCTACTGGCATTCAGATTTGAGATCTGTTCTACTGTAACTAAAGGATTTCTGGTTAGTCACATCCCATCCCGGCAAACTTCACAGGACAACAGGTCTTTTTGGCTGTCCTGAAATCTGGCAGGCTTTGGGGTCACTGATATACATGGGTCCTAAAATGGAACCTAGAAATGTTTGTGATTGTGAAAGCCTTGTTAGTGGTATGTGCATTGTCCTTCCAAGCTCATTTTGCATCTTTGTTTGAAGTCAGTAAGTCATGAAAACAGGAAATGGATACTGACCAGAATGAGCACCAGCTCTTTCTTTGCATCGGGTTCTTAAAAGAGTCAACTTTTGTCAATAGAAATGAAATGAATTGTATGAGAATGCAGCATGGGTGGCCAGGTAGAGTGTAGACAGTTGGCAGGAACAGATCATAATGACTTCAAAAATCATTAACTTTTGTCAATTTTGTTTCATCATCTGTCAAATGAGAATGCCATCATGTCCTTATGGAATGCCTGTTCACAGCTGGGAGAGCAGAACCCAGAACTGCTGCTTTATAAGCCCGTAGGTGAACTTTGGGGTGAGTTAAAGTATCATATGCATCATGCGAGATTAAAAGACATGTTTCCAGTTATAAACCCAAGCCTTCTTCTTTAAAGAAAACTAAAACACTTGGGTTCTAAATGAGAAAAAAAACCTAGAGTTGAAATGAATGGTGAAAAAATGGGGCTGGAAATGCAGGGTTTCTGGAAATAAGGGTAAGGACTGCTCAATGTCAGATATCACTATATTATTCTTTCTAGGAGAAGAAGGGACATGCTTTTTAAAATTAAAAAAAAAAAAATGCTAGTTCATATACCACAGAGCAGGATGGGACACAAATTTCAGATTCCAGTCTTTGCAAAGAGATTGCCTTAGCTTTAAAATCAGCCTGGAAATGGCAAATCTAAAAAGATCAAAGTTTCTTATTATCAGTTTCTGTTCCTTCCAGGGATGACACTTTGTCTCCCTGCCTAGAAGCAGGAATATATGTGGTTCATATTTTTATTTTTCCAGATTTCATTTTCTCATCCTTTTAATCCTCCAAACCCTTCATTCTTCTTTAATCAAAATTTCAATGATAATTTCACTAATTCACTTTTAATGTTTCCCAGTGACCTTTGAGACATGACATAGCAAATCAGTATCCAAATGAAAGGAAATGTCCTTACTTGTATTCCAAAAGCCATACTTTGGTCCCTGGCCTCCAGAAGCTCACACTAATGGTGGAGAAAGTGAATGTTCTGGGGCAGGTAGCGGGGGGTAAGATACCACAAGAAGAACATCTATCACAGCCTGATTTGTTATAATCAAGATTGCAAACAACTTCACTGTGGAAAGTAACTTCAGAAATATGAAAATAATTAGTAAGCCATGGCATTGCCATATGGTAAAGCATCCTATAGCCCTTTAGATTAAGGTTCATGAAGAGTTTAAATAAGCTAAGAAAATGCCTATGTTTTAATATTAAGTAAAAAATGAGGACAAAATTACATTTGCAACATGGTCACATTATGTCAAAGAAAACGTAGGGCAAAACAGAACGAAATTTGATATAAACAAAATTTATTGTCTTGGGTGGTGAAATTACGGGTGACTTTCTTTTCTTTCTATTTTTCTGTATTTCAATAATTGTTATTTTTAGAATAGCGACATCTAACTTGACACTATTTTCAGTGTTTTACATATTTAATTCATTTAACCTCTCAAAAACCCTATGAAATAGGTATATTGTTATGCCCTGTGTGTAAAAAAAGAGACAAAAAAGCAGAGTTGAAGTACATTTCCCATTATCACAGAGCTCTGAAGTAGTGGGATAGAGGTTTAGTATTTGAATTTGCCTGCAGAGCTGTATTGTCTCCCTGTAACAAATTTGTATTGCTTTCTATTGGAAGCAATTTAAAAAAATAAATAGTCACATATAATTTACTGTAGAAATTCAAAGGAAGAAGGCCATCCAGCCCGGAATCAGGGAAGTCTTAGAGAGGCCGAATGGGATTTAAATATGCACAACTTGGGGTGCCTGGGTGGGTCAGTTGGTTAAGCATCCCACTCTTGATTTTGGCTCAGGCCATGATCTCAGGGTCATATAGAGAGCCCTACATTGGGCTCTGTGCACAGCGTGGAGTCTGCTTGAGATTCTCTCTTTTCCTCTCCTTTTGCCCCTCCCCCCTCTACGTGATCGCGCTCTCTCAAAATAAATAAATAAAATCATTAAAAATAAATAAATAGGCACTACTTAAAGGAAGGGCCTGTGGGAGGATGGAACAGTAGGAGCTAAGGCAGTCAAACTTGCCATTAGTGGCCTGCACACTATGAAGATGCATTGTTTTTATACCTAGTGTTTACTAGTGTGTCTTAGGTCACGTTCCATCTCCTGGGAGAGTTTATTCTGCTCCTGTGTAGAACCTGCTTTTTCCCCAAAGTCAAATGCCCTTTCAGAAAATGTCAACACTAGAAGGTACCATTCAAGCAAGTGTCCCTTCTGCACTACTCTTAACAGGAAACTCACCTCTTTCCCTAAAAAACCCATTTCCCTTTCAGAAAACCATAATTAGTAGCAAGTTTTTCTTTATAGTTGGACTTAAGTTTAACTCTCTACAACTTTTCCCCATTGGTCTGGTTTCCCCCCAGAAAGTATTCAAAGTAACACTAAAGTATTCAAAGTAACACTAAAGGCACCTCTGTTCCAGGGTGCTATGTTATTGGACTCATCCTGATTTTTTCTTCTCCAAGATAAAAGTCTTCAGTTCATTCAGCAATGTGCCGTGTACTTGGTGCTCAGACTTTTCCCATCTTACCCATTCTTTTCAGAAATCACTGCACTTGGCAAATGGTCCTGTTAAAATAATTGCCCAGAACTGAGCAAGACTCTCCAATGACAGAATGATGAAATGATTCCTAACTGTCACCTGGGCTTCATCTATTACTGTAAGCCAGTTTAGGAACCTCTGCACACCTTGCCTCGTATGAGAAGTCATCAACCAAATTGCCTGGACTTTTTCCATATAAATCTGTGTGCAAATAGGTATTCCCAAGTCTGTACTAATACAATTAATTGTTTCTCACCTAAAGAGATAATAATATGCTGGTCAGCAAACTAGAAGTTGGTCCTGGTATTTGGGTTAAAAAAAATATCCAATAATGAAATTTTATAGTTTTACTTTTCAGAATAGAATCAACACTAAATCATTTGGCATGGATCTTGAGGAAAAGATAGAGGTTGTGTCATGATGGTGCAGATACAGAGGTTGTGTGTTGGGGTGCATGAAGAATATTCTGGAGCCATATGGGAAGATTCAAGCAGATCTGACTTTCTCTAGTAGGAGAGAGGAAAGATCTCTTCGATCAAGAGCCTCCTGAGCCCGCAGAGAGCACTAGACTATATCCCGTTTGGTGAGGGGCAACATCTATCCCAATGTCACGGACACACGCTCACCCAAGATGACAATGCCACCAATTCAAGGCAAAAGTAGGGGGAAGATTAGAACAATGCAATGACTTTTCATGAAGTTAGATGTAGTCAGCTTACAGGATTAGTCTTCATTCTGAGATTCTGTCCTTCTGACATGTTTGGTATTAAGTGTTCTTTCTTTTGTGAAGTCAATGGCTGAAACTTTCTTTTTTAACAAATGTAAATATTTAGCAAATGAAAAGGAAGGTAGAGCAGAGAAATAGAAAGAAAATGAAATCTTTCTGACATCAGTGTTTAGCTTTTAAGATCAGCTCGGCTGAACACCACCCCATAACCCTGCATAATCATTTTGTAAGCCAATAACTTTCCTTATTGTTTAAACCAATCTGAGTTGTATTGTCACAAGGCAATTGCAAGACAGTTGCAAGACAACTGGTACAAGACGCAGAGAAAGGGAATTCAATGATTGGTTAAATTAATGAATGATCTCGGCCAAGTTCTCCATGTGGCCTTTGAACACAGGCACAGTTCCCTGGCTTGTTTGGTTGGCAAAGCCCTGCACTAGTTACTTCCTTCTGCTTCCTTTTCTATGCCATCTTCCACCACCCGAGTTCTAGCCGCATTTCCTTGATTTGTAACAAACATCAGGTCTCCTATTATTTGAATAGCTTAGCCAACGTTGAAGCTCCAAACATTCATTCAGAGTCATTCATTTCTATTTTACCTTACCTGCCATCCACAGGATTCTCTTCTAGCCACAGGCTTGGAGACCGTGGGACTCCTTGTGGGACTCTCCCACAAGGTAGCAGAGACTGGCTGAACATAGCTCTCATGTTCTTCTCTTTACTGGGCACACAGAGAACCTGTATTGTCTTGTTCCCCTTTTGTTAGGGGTAAGCCCATAGTCAAGGTCTCTCAAAATATGGCTAGAAGTCTAAGGCCTTCAAGAGGGAGGAGTGTGTGTGTCCTCCACCCTCTTGGTCTCCTTCCACTGGCTGGATGCAGAAGACAGTGAGGCCACAGATGGAAGGACGTTGGGTCTTTGAATCGGCTCATGGAAGAGAGCTACCTACCCACCTGAACCATGTGGCTTGGTTTGCTGTCTGGGTGAGAACTAAACTGTCCTACCTGAGCCAACAGCCAACAGCCAACAGCCAACAACATCCTAACTAATAAATCTAACGGGCTCACTATCCGTCTCTGCCCACAGGCTTAGTTTAAGCTGTTCTCTCTTGGTTCTGTGTTTCCTTGGAGAAGCAGCCTCTTTGATGGCCTGAGCATCCAGTTTTTCTCCCCATCAGTTCAATCAGCAGCCCCATCAATTCAATCAGTGCACCTCGCATACGAAACTTGCCCCAAGGCAGTCTCCAGTTAATGTGTCCTCTCCCTGCTCTGTGGGGCAGAGTGGAACCTCAGAGATCAGCCAGCAAACTTCCTGAGGCTCTCTCTTCACTTCTGTGCATTCCTTCCCAAAAGCAAATGGAGTTAAAAATCAGACAGGGCTGGGAGAATTAAGAGCACCACAGCGGAGACTCACAGAAGCCTGTCCACGGTCCTGGGCTGAGGTTTCCACAGCAGCATCGCCTGGGAAGAATTCTGTGAGACAGAGATTCACACTCAGAGATTTTGATGTGATGTTTCTGAAATGGGTGGCAAAGGTCTATTTCTTAATGTATCTTTGTGACCCTGATGCATCAGCTCTGTGCCAGGCGATGGCGTGTCAGGGTGAGCAGCAGCGCTGGCCATACGAATAGCCAAGCATCCCATGATGGTCAGTAGGAGCACAGCAGGGAAGAGCTTGGGATTGGAAGTCACGTTTGGGTTTGAATCCAGGCTCTACCACTAACAAGTTACGTGACTGGTAAATTTCTTTAATGTCTGAACAGCCCTGAATTTTCAAGCAGGTTTTATAATGCCACAGTAATAAAACTTACATGAAATAATGACTATAAAATCCCTGGCATAAAGAACAAAATAAATAGTGGGGATGTAGGGCTGGGTGGCTATGCGTGTGTGTGAGAGAGAAACAAGTCTGTCTCTAGAGAGACGACAGGTGTGATGGCTTCCATGTCCAGGAAGAAGAACATCCCTCTCATGGATCTCCTGACCATGAACTATTTGGGGCGCTGGTTCTGTGCTGCTGCGGCTACTAGAAACAGACAGCAGAGAGAGCTATTTTGCCCCTGAGATTTTGAATCTAACCAGAATTTGGGTTTTTCCCTCTATCCTTCTTTATTTTTTTTTTAAGACTTTACTTATTCATGAGAGAAAGAGAGAGGGAGCAGCAAGCTCCCTGTTGAGCAGGGAGCCTGATGCCGCAGAACTCGATCCCAGGACCCCAAGATCATTACCTGAGCGAAGGCAGACATTCAACCATCTGAACCACCCAGGTGCCTATCTCCTTCTTTAAAGGAAAAGAAAGTGGAGCCCACCTCCTGCCCCAGTCTATTCCCTGATCCCGTAAAGCAGACAAGCCATAGGGAGGTCTCAGCACTCCCTGAGTACAAAGCAGGCCCCATTAAAGGCAGTTGGCCTCCTGCCCTCTGCTCTTCTCAGGGAGGGGTCCTCCGGCCTCCCTGCTTCTGGAAAAAGCTCTTCCCATCACCCAGGACCTCAGATACTTCTCCCTCTGGCCCATCCATTCTCACACTCAGCACCAGGCCCTGCTCAACTGCAGAACATTCCTGGGTGCCCCACTTAACATCTGAGCCTCCATCTCCTCACGTGCCCAGCATCAGTTAATTCCCAGGCTTCTCGGGAGGAATGACGAGATGACACACGTGAAAGTGCTTATAATCGGCAAGCGCCTCACAAGTGTCCCGCATTAACATTAACATCTAGCAGGAGCCCCTCCTTCTCTGCCATTCTTCGCCCATGTCCCTCCCCACCCAAAAGAGGGTGAAGAAAGCTGAAGCATTCTTCTGCTCAGTTTAACTCACTTACCCAAGTTTAAGTACAGGAAGCTTATGAACCCGCCTGAAAGCCCCCCAGCAGTCTGGTGAGTCCTCTCCAATGCTCAGGGAACTGGGGGAGCAGGGTTTTGCTACAAGAGGATTCATACTTATTGAAAGGGGTTAGAAAAGGGTTAGGAAAGTGATCCTAGAAGACCCTACTAGGAGTTTCCCAAAGAGCTATGAGATTATGGAGAAAATGTCACCTTGGTTCCTGACCAGAGAAAAAAGCCTGGGGCTGGGGGTTGGGGGGGGGGGGGGGATGGGAGCATCAGACGTCACTGTGCCTCTGTTTCCTTGCCTGGAAAATACAAAGAATCCCAACCTGTCCTCCCCACTACTTCACAGGGGTTTTAGAGGGTGATACCAAATTATTACAGTCACAAAAACAACACTTAGCACTTACTATATATCAGACACTGTTTTCAATGTTTATGCTTAAATCCTCAGAACAGTTCCATGTGAGAGGTACTATGAGCCCCATCTTACAGATAAGGAAACTAAGCATAAGAGGGCTAACGTGATGACTGTACGGTATTTGTGTGACAGCCGTACAAGGTTCTCATGCCTCCCTGGGACTTGGGGCGGGTGGAGGGGGTGGGGACTCTCCCTTCCCAGACCAGGCAGCAGAATCTGGGAGCCCCCCTGAGTGCTGGGAGGCCTCCCTCCAAACCCCCACTGTGCTGGGCCAAGGGCCCCACCCCGCAGATGGCTAGGCTCGATGATTTCAGAAGGGAAGCACGTGTTTGTGACATTGGGAATTCTCCGAAATTATAATGAGGGCAAATCGCTTTGGATTCATTATGAGTCAGACGCTGTGCTAAGTGCGGAACAGGCAGGGCTGGCTTTTTAAACAGTCTTGTGAGGTGAGTGCTGTTGGTATCGCCATTTTACATTGAAGGCTTAAAAAGCGTTAAGACTCCAGAGCAGCGGTCAGCGAGCAAGAGACCATGTGCCAGGCACCTGTCTCTGTAATTAAAGTTTTACTGGAAGACGGCTGTGTCCATTCATTTAAGTATCGTTTATGTTTGATTTTGCACCAGGGCGGCAGAGTCGAGTAGTTACAACAGACGCCCAGCAAGGCCTGCCAGTCTAAAAGATCACTGAAGTATCACTAAATGATCACATGGCCGGTTAAGAAAGTTACCAAATCCCCACTTTGGAACCAAACTGCCTGCCTTCCACTTCTGGCTTCGCCTCTTAGCAGCTGTGCAACCTGGAACAAGTTAGTTCACTTCTCTGAGCTCTGGCTTCCTCCATCATCTATAAATTGGGGAGAATAATAGAACCTACAGCAGAGGATTGTTGCAAGAATAGCCTTCATCGCTGGTTTGCAAACTACAGCCTCACACACAATGGCTTGTCATCTGGGAGCTAGAAATGCAAATTCTGCTTCACCCCACACTTGCTAAACCAGAAACTCTGGGGGCCAGCCTGTGCTTTAACAAGCTCCCGGGTGATTCTGATGCCAGCTAAAGTTCCAGAACCACTGACATTGTATTAGAAAGCCATTCCCCCAGTAAGTGCAAGGGTTTGCTATTATGATTTACTTTAGATTGGTATTTAATCCACCTCTGTGCGTTTTGTGAGTTTGTCTTGGAAATCAGCCTTAAATTCATAAGCTCTTAGGAAGAGAAATAACATCTGACTTTTCTTTTGTATTCACCTAGTATCAAGCACATTTTGAGTGCTTATTCAACATTATTTGATTGGTCGAACAATTTCTAAAAATGGGGTTGTTTTCTGGGATCTATGAAGCTGAGGTGGCCTGGAGTACATGGGTGGCCCTCAGCAAATCTTTGTGTCGGCAGATGTTATGCACAAATGTTTGCATGGACGGGCATTTTTCTTGGTAGATGCCCTGATATTTTCAGCACATTCTCAGAGACTCCCCAGCATTTTAAATAGCACAGCTCCAGAACACAAGCAGCCACAGGTTAAGGTAAAGGACTGTAAGTGCCCTCGAGGAGCCCAAGGAACGAACACACCCTTTCCATGTAGCATGGGAGGAGCCTGAATGCAAAGATGGCTGCTTCTGTTCTTTCTCTATTTCCCTTTCTCCGCCCCTGCCCCAGCCATCTCTGCCCTCCACCTCCTGGATTCTCTTTCTCCCTGGCATACTGCTTCTCTTCTTCCAGCTGCTAAAGAAAATGGGATAGACAGCTCTGCATCACATCATGGAGATGGCTGTTTAATTTGAGATGAGTGTTACGTTACTCATTGCTCAGGGCCCCCTTTGATCCGCCAACATTTCCTTCTTTTATCCCCATATACAGCATACATTAGTGCCCTGAATGCTTCCTGGTTTTGTTGTCTTTTAGAGGTCATCGGAGATTATTTATTTGGGAAAGCAGATGGATATCCTTTTTAATGTCAAAATAATTACTGTTTGGTTGGTCTGATAGTTTATTTACGCTTTCAATGTTTTTATGTTTACGTTGAAAGAGCATTGCGAAAATTATATTTTATCTGTTAAAGTAAACAGGATATGACAACCTTTTTAACCAATGTTTCTAGCCGAGGAGTTGGTTTATTAAAATGGTTAGAAGATAACGGAACCAATTGGGAACAGTCACTCGAGCTGAAATGCACAGCTGTATGCTTTCTATTTGTACAAAAGCAGGAAAAAGGCAGTAAACAGTGTTTTAAACAAGGGGCAGTATAACAGAGTGGTGAAGAGTAGACTTGCGCTCTGGTTTGAAATCCCAGCAAATAATCCCAGAGAGAACGTGCCCTCTGTTTCTCTTTTCAATGAGTCACCACAGTTCATCTACCTGGAAGAGTTTCTCCAGCCACACACATTTATCATTTGCACTTAGCAACTTTTATTGGTAAACTAGTTCTGGGCTTTACCAAAGAAGTAAAAGGGAAGAGAGCTCTCCTGGCAGGTTGCTCTAGGGATTAACCAGCGGGGGCGGGCGGGACTCTTCTCGTTATTTGGACTTTACTCTTGTGCATTATATTAGTTCTTTATTTTTCATGGGACTGCAGCCTTCTGCCACAATTAACATGTATTACTACATGCTAATTCATTAATGTAGTCACTTCAGAGTGTTTCTAGCTGCTTTCCAGTTGTTTTGATAGAATACATGTGTTAGTTTAACTGCGGATCTTCTCTCTCAAATTCAAGTTATTTTCCCCTTTACTGTGGCTCATAGAGACAACTCTTTCTTCAAGATCTCATTTCTGAAAGGATTTCTCTAAACCCTTGGAGGAATGAATTTAGAAACGGTTGTATTTGTATGGTAGGTTGCCAGGTTTGGGGTTTGTTCTAAGTCTGTGAAGTCTTTGGATTTCCCTCTCTGCCATGGAGAGATGGGTAAGGTGATTAGAATCAGGCCAGGAAGAGAAGGCTGCCAGAGTCCATTATATTCCCAGAAAGTAAGACACAGTGGGGCTGCTTCTTCATTTCCCCCAAGTTCCCTGGCAGAAGCCCGGGGTCCCCAGAAAACACTTGCTGTCTTACACATATTCGATGGCATGCTTGGCCCATGTGGCAAGGGATACACATCCCTACTGTGGTATGAATTCCTTGCATGTATCTGACATTAAAGATCAGACAAAACTTATGTCTTACTATTATTACAACACCAGACATTTCAAAAATATCAACATTCAAAAGGCTGACTAAGCTGGGCACGATACTAGGCTATAATCTGTCCATCACTAATGAAATGGTAATGTAATTAGGGCAGAATAAGAGCATCCCAGTGAAATATAATCCTGTATGATAGAAATAGATACTTAGACCAAGAAAGGACCTTAAGAGGCCATTGAGGCCTCTTCTGATATTAAAAGCCTTAGAGAACTACATCAATTGAGAAAAAGGTTCACAAGTATAGGATATAGGGGTACCTGGGTGGCTCAGTCATTTAAGCATCTGCCTTTGGCTTGGGTCATGATCCCAGGATTCTGGGTTTGAGCTCTGCATTAGACTCCCAGGTCAGCAGTAAACCTGCTTCTCCCTCTCCTTCTGCCCCCTTCTCCCTCTGCCTGCTGCTCCCCCTATTTGTGCACATACACTGTGTGTGTGTGTGTGTGTGTGTAATAATATTTTTTTAAGTGTAGAATGTGGCAAAATAGAAGTACATGGCTGGTAGATATATAAGGCAGCCCAAACATGTTGGAGAGCAGCAAACTGGCAAAAGTCTAAAAAACGTCATGTTCCATATATTCCACTTCCAACAGATATATCTTAGGGGGGAAAAATCTCACAAAAAATCCCAAAGAGACCTGTAAGAAGATATTCATTGCCAATTGGTTTTACAGCCTAATACTGGAAACAACCTAATTTATCGAGAGAGACAAATCATGATACATGCATGCAGTATAATACTATAGAGCAGTTAAATAAACTGAGCAGTGTGAATCAATGTGAATAAATGTTGGAAACAATGCTGAGTCCAAAAAATAAGTTGCTGAAGGATGTGGGAACAGTGTGATGTCATTCTTATGGAAGTTAAGCTCTATACAGATATAGGCATACCCAGGAAAAGGATAAAGATACACAAGGGAAAAACAGACACCAACTTCACATAAATGCTTTATCTGAAGAGGGGAACCAAATCAAAGGGGGAACAAAAAGAGATTTCAACCTCATCTGTACAAACTTAACGGCTTAAAAAAAATAGATCTGAAGCAAATATAGCAAATGCTACTGGAACAGGCACATGGATATGTTGGTTTTTTTTTTAATTACTTGTGTGTTTGAATTATTTTAATTTTCTGAACTTTTGTATATATACCCTCTTCTATGGCTCTCCTAAGACAGCCTTTCCCTTGCATTCCATTGCCGTAACATCTTTTATCCTCCAATCCTGGTGTAGCTTGGATTTCAGAAGAAATACTTTTTTTCCTAATAAATACTTCCTGTACTCACATCCACTTGTTAAGGGAACCAAAAGTTATTTCCAAGATGAATTAGATCATCAGTGTCCAGAAGGAACCACTCTTCCACCAATAGGTCTCTTTCCTCTCACGAATTTTCACCGTCACAAGGACGACCTGACATCTCTCCATCTAATTTCATTAGTGAATTTATGGAGGGGCTGTTGGTCCCTCCATCTAAATCATTAATAAATCTGTCAAGTGTTTCCATCTCTTGGTTCCACCTGAGCTTAAGGAGGGAGAACTCCCTCTCTGTACAGACACTAAAGTTGCCAAAATAGTTGTGTAGGATTGTCCCCCTGTTCACCCAACCTGTGCTTTCTCGAGATTAAAATGAAAACATAAAGAATATATTGCACAGGGCACCTGGGTGGCTCAGTGGGTTAAAGCCTCTGCCTTCAGCTCAGGTCATGATCCCAGGGTCCTGGGATCAAGCCCCACATCGGGCTCTCTGCTCTGCAGGGAGCCTGCTTCCTCCTCTTTCTCTCTCTCTGCCTGCCTCTCTGCCTACTTGTGATCTCTGCCTGTCAAGTAAATAAAAAATAAAATCTTTTTTAAAAAATTATATATTGCACAATGAAAATGCAACTTACCCTGGCTTACTCCAACCATGCCCTCACATCTTCTCTACAGCCAACCCCAACTCAAGAAACTTTACCTCTAATTCAAAACATCAATTCAAGGTTAGCTGGATTTTTTTTTAAAAAACCAACATTCAAATTTTCTGCATAAAACCTTTAAGGACACTAAATGGGAGAGAAAGGAAATAGATAATTGGGTACAGTGCTGCTAAATGGACAGAAATGAGGAAGTTTAGTGTTTGAGATGTTTACAAGTACCCATCCTTTTCTTTTTTTTTTTTTAACTTTATTTATTTATTTGATAGACAGAGATCACAAGTAGGCAGAGAGCAGGCAGAGAGAGGGAGGAGGAAGCAGACTCCCTGCCAAGCAGAGATCCCAGGACCCTGGGATTATGACCTGAGCCGAAGGCAGAGGCTTTAACCCACTGAGCCACCCAAGCGCCCCTATCCATCCTTTTCTATTTTCTAGTCCCTCCAAGAAGAATTGATGAGAGTGTTGAAAATTCTATGTGGGGGCAATCTGGAGTATAATGAATAATCTTAAAGATAAAAGCATAGGTCAGTTAAAAGAGGGTAAGGTCAAAATTTTTGAATTAAGAAAATAAACCCCATTTCTGTTATATGCCTCCATAATTTTATAAGCACTCTCTCATTCATGATAAATTATTATTATTGTGGAGCAGATGGATGAATCTCAATCATTATACTATAATGGAAGATTAAACATTTTCTTAACTTCTATTCATCAAATTAAGTCTTTATACTCACAACAAAGGACAATGCATCAATGTTATCATTAGGGCTTTTTTAATATAACTTTAGCGTGAAGCATAAGAAGACATGATTAATGTACTGACAGAAGTAAATACTAAACAACATACATTAGTCTAGATTAGAATCGCTTTTTTAGTTCTCTTATTTAGTGGCTTCTCAGTCCTCTGAATCTTGTCAAGGAGAAACAGTCATCAAAATCATTCCACCCTTTTTTGCTAGTTGTCCTTTTTCAGCCGCATCTTTACTTGTGAAATGTTACCTATTCCCTAAATCTTTGGGGGGTCAGGGGGAGAGGGTTTCTGGGGAGGGAAAAGGAGATAGTATTTGTTCAGCCCCCAAAAAGACAGGTTTCCCACCTGGTTGAGTTTCAGGTCACATTTAACAGACAGCAAGATCTGGGGGGGATGGAGAGAAATCTCATGATCTATAGTCCCTCTGGTCTACCACACCCAATGTGCAAGATTGCCCAAACTACTCCTGATCCCAAAACGTATCTAGTCTTTACAACATCATCGGAAGCCGTTTCACAGTCTCCCACAAGCATGTATTTCAACAGTTTGCATTTTATGAAGCACTCATTTGTAGAGATGGAGTTAAAGAATGGACAGCAGTAGTGCGGCAAAGAGCACCGACCTTGGATGGATAGGACCCAAGGTCAAAACCCTAATCTTCCACTCTGTGGACCACAGGGCTTCCCACATGTAGTTTAGTCCTTTTCTTTTTTTCCTTTTACTGATAACACTTATTGTTTTCTCTAACCAGATGTGCATTAAACATCTTGCCTCTAACACCTCATTTACTCATTAGGAAACTCCCCACTACATGGGTCTTATTATCCTCTCTTATACCTAGTGTTATTATCCTTGTTAATTTACAAAGAATTGGAATGCAATAAAATGGGAAGGCTTCAAGGAAAAAAATTGGAAGACTAGTTAACAAGCTCCATAATAGTTCAATAAAATATCAAGAATTAAATATTTGATAACACAATAAACAGCATCAACTGTCAATTAGTGTATTGTCAGCACATTGTTTATTCAGCATGGTGATCCCCAGTTGGGGTATATGCTATACTTTAAACATGAAAGTAAATTTCCGTAGGAAATTGTCCCATGAGCCCCACAACAATTTTGGAGGTAGTTTTTTCAATCAATAAAGCATAACAAAGCAGGGTGCTAAGTTTGAGGGAGAAAAACAATGTTCCAAAGAGGCTGCACAAAATAGAATACCCTGCAATAACTCTGTGCTTACTTCACCATCCAGAGAGAACTTTGTCCCACACCGCAAGACACATTTCAGCCTTTCAAGAGCTGATGTAAGAAAGTTAGTAGAATGTTGTCTTTCAAGTACATGCGATACTGAAATCATTACTCCAACCTCTGACACCCAAATAACCCTAATATACATGAGTCTCTTTTTGATAATGATCCAGAAGCCATTTTGGATCTTGGGGAACCCTGAGTCCTCATTTCCCACATTAATTATCACTGAGCGGAACTGTGACTTCAGAAGCTATATAACCAGAGACAGAATTTTTTTTCTTGAATATTTATTTACTTATAGAGATAGAGTGAGTGGGGGGAAGGGCAGAAGGAGAGAATCTCAAGCAGACTCCCTGCTGACTGTGGAGCCCAAAGTGGGGCTCAGTCTCATGAGATCATGATCCAAGCTGAAACCAAGAGTCAGCCACTTAACCGACTAAACCACCCAGGTGCCCGCCTTTTAACTTTACCTAAAAGATGAAAAATTTTGCTCAGAGATAAGATGTTATTGTGAAAAAAAAAAAAAAAAAAAAACCAACAGCCAGATCCTAGAATAAAGCAGGCAAGGAAACAGGGCACCAGGTAGAGGTGGGAATCATCGCACACAACAAGTAGTTTAGTGGGGAGGACAGTGAGAAAATTGTTGTGAAAGAAATATAGAGGTTGTTAACTGAAAGAATATGGTTATAAAACAATATTTATAATATGATCTCTTTCTGTTAAAAACACACACATATATATACACATACATGTGTTGACCTGGAAGTACATCTGATTAAGGTGGAAACCAGGGTCACCCCTGGGTAGTGAGAACATGCTTCCATTTTCTGATTTTTTTAGCCTGTATTTTCTAATTTTCTTCAATGCACAAGCACTGATTTTATAATAATTAAAAATTATGCTAAATTGATTATTTACTTGAAATGGATTGCTTTCTCTACACCTTTCATAGTCTTAGTTCACTGCTTCCCCTTCTTTCCAACATGGTCTCAACCACAGAGGAACACTGGCATTTTCCCTTTAGTTTGGCTATTGAAAGGGATCCCTGTGTTCTGTCTCTTCCCTGGCACACAAACACCCACTTCTAACTCGGACCTGAGATTGATTTTAAGCTTCGCTCTTAATGAGCTCTGTGGCCCAGACAAATGAATGAACTTCTCTTGGCCGCAGATCCTTCAACTGTGAAAGGTAGCGATCATACTTGAGGTGAATTAAGTAAGAAAATACGTGTAAAAACATGGTACCCAATACTACAGTGTTTATGTAATTTCATTTTTAGCAGACACTTCTCTGCTATATTATTTAAGTACTTTAATGTGGCAGTTACATGAGGAAATTATTGCCTGTGGCTGCTGACAGGTTGAACTGCAAGTCTCCAGGACTATAGGAGCTAAAGCCTAAATATGATTTTTCACCGACAAAAACCACTGAAGCAGTTAGAGAAAAGGAAGCTGCAGTTATCCTCTTTCTTATTGTCAGGAAACAGAAATTTTTTTTCCTGATAATCTGACAAGAATAGAGATAGGGAAGGAGATGAGAATAAAATGCCATTACCTTGGTTCACAAGTGGAGAGAGAAATAGAGAAAGGTCCCAGCATTACCCTCACATATTATGGATGCTAGAAGAGATGATTGGAGAGCTCATTTGAATCTGATGTCAGGAATCTACTGCTGTCATATACTGCCCCAGCCCTTTTCTATTGCCTCCAACGGTGTTCGCCATATCTGTGGTAGACTTGCCAAGTATATGACTTGCATAGAGAAAGTGAGAGAGAAGACACTTTTCTAGCTACTGGCCAAATGAAAGACTTGGGAAAAGAGATAAAAGTCTAAATGGATTTTCTTGTGAAATACTTTAGCATTGGCAATGTAAATCAAATCTTCAGTCTCTCCTATGAAACCTTTAGTAAAATTTTCACAGGATGCTTTGGTGAAAATGGATCGTTTATATCAATTTAAGGAAATGCTGATTCCTACCTTGAGTTGTCATGGGGTCATTATGGAGACCTCCTTTGGGGCCAGCCAGCATATAGCTCATTCTGCTGTGGGTGATTTTGAGGCCCTCCTTAGGGCTTCAGTCAAACCCACCTTGGCAAATCCACACTGGTAACGATAGGATGGGAACACTTCCGTCACATGACTTTCATCATTGATTCAAGTCAGCGGGTAACCTGTTCAGTGCTGTTCAGTGATGCTACGTAGAAACTTTCAAATTCTACCACTCATTCAGTCTGATGTGCCCCCCAGACCACACCCCTTGAACCTGAGACCTCCTGGTTCCATTCTTGCCCTTCTGCAACTGATCCATCATTACCTCCAGAACATAAATTTTTGTTGTTTGTTTGTTTGTTTGTTTGTTTTTTAAAGATTTTATTTATTTATTTGACAGAGAGAGATCACAAGTAGGCAGAGAGGCAGGCAGAGAGAGAGGAAGGGAAGCAGGCTCCCTGCTGAGCAGAGAGCCCGATGCGGGACTCGATCCCAGGACCCTGAGATCATGACCTGAGCCGAAGGCAGCGGCTTAACCCACTGAGCCACCCAGGTGCCCAGCACATAATGTTTTATTAAACAATACTGCCTAATCATTTGGAAATTAATTCTCCAATTGCCCTTTTTTTTTAATTTCAAGACTAACTATCACTTATGGTTCCAAACAATGCTTCTTGGGTTTCAACAAGCTACCATCTTTTTTCACAAAACTTCTTAGAGTTCACATCATTCTTCAGAACTGAATTATGTTCTATGAGTGGACTGAGCTAGCATGAGGATCAGGATTTGGTGCAATGAACTGAAACTCTCCCAAGTTTTTCAAAGAGACTTAATACAGGGACTTAGGATGTTACGAACACTGGAAAGGTTCAAGGGGTAAAAGCCAGGGGGCCTCCACTAGACTGAGTCACAAGTTCCTGACACCATCAACATGATACAAAGATGTTTCAGCTACTGGGGCTGCCATGCTAAGTCCTCACTCTCAGAAAATGACTCCTAACTCCCAGGAAATGAATCCACATTCCCAGGAAATGAGCATCTCCACAGCAGAACATGGAGTCTAACTATTGCCTACGCTTGGCACTGGTAGAACTTTTGTCCTCCATATAGGAAGATAGCTGCCACCTAATGTCTTGTCTTCCAAATTGCATGGAAGTCCACTTTGAAGACTGGACATAAATCACATGCAGAATCCTAGCTACAATGCAACCCGCAAGACAATAGCTCTTAGCTTTCCAACTTCTTCAAATAGGAGGATAGCTAGTATAGAACATGGCTTTCAATAAGATACAATCCAACAAATTGCTATGTTTTTCACTCAGTAAGAGATTTAATATAGGGAATTAGATTCTTTCAAACAAAAGAACATAAAGTATATTTCATTCTACCAAATATAAAATATTCATAATTATTGAAGTGAGGTTATGGGTAGACGGGGAGTTATTCTATTCTGGACTTGCACATGTGTTTGGAGGTTGATTTTCTTCTTTGTGTGTACTGGTGATTCTCCATTTGTCCCTAGTTCAGATCCACTCTCTTCCCTTCTCCACCCAGGTCTCTGCTTCAGGAAGTTGGCTTTTCTGGATGACATCACTTGGGTTCCCTTGCTGGTTATGGTTGGATTTGACCAATTTGAGTTTCCTACAAGAGGTCAGAGGGTATAAGAGGGAGTCCAGGTATTTCTTCTTTTCTCCCTCCTTCCTCTGAGTCACTTGGTGGACAGTGCCTGGGCCCTCTACTAAAATAGCTCCTATTGAGGGACTTTTAGAGGACTCTTGTAACACCCTGTCCTCCCTGTGATCATAGGGAACAATGGCTTCCTGCTGGTGCTGATGTCTGGGGCCTCAACATCCTCTGTTGCTTCCCTTATTCCTATCCCCATATTTGGAAGTTGACCTTTCATTAAAAACCATTTGAACTATCTAACTGGAGCTTTTCTGCCCCTCCATTCCCCTTAACAGTCTCCTGTCCTCTCATCTCAGATACAGCTCACCATACCCACAGGGCTCCATATCTTCCATATCCTCCTGCTCTTCACCTTTCCCTCCTCTGTCAATCCCCACACTACCAAGTGTTTGTGCATTCTGCTCAGGATCTTGCATTACACAAAATAATTGATAAATTAGTTGGTAGCATAACATTTTTTCCAAGATAACCTTTCTCAATTTTAAGAGAAGGCAAATGGTATAATGCAGAAATACCAGTATTATGATAAACATTTCAGGCAAAGTTGGGAACATACTTGGAGGAAATCAGTCTATAGTGCCTAGAACCTATAAAGAGGCATGTCTATTTGTCCAGAAGCCTGGTCCTAAATAAATGATGAAATCTGATTTGGTATTAGATAAACAAAAATTCGGTGTTGTGTTTTCTTTTTCTTTTTTTTTTTTTTTAATTTTTCAGGGTTTTTTTTTTTTTAGATTTTATTTATTTATTTGACAGAGAGAGAGAGAGATCACAAGCAGACAGAGAGGTAGGCAGAGAGAGAGGGGGACGCAGACTCCCCTCTGGGCAGAGAGCCCGACATGGGGCTCGATCCCAGGACCCTGAGATCATGACCTGGGCTGAAGGCAGTGGCTTAACTCACTGAGCCACCCAGGTGCACCATGGTGTTGTATTTTCTCATACCAAACAGATTTGGTATTAGAAAAACATTAAGATCCTTAATGGCAGAGGGTTTTTTTCTTGTTCTCCAGCACCTGCCACAGCATCTGACTCTTGGTAAAAATTGCATGTGTGAGGCATCTGGGTGGCTCAGTGGGTTAAAGCCTCTACCTTCGGCTCAGGTCATGATCCCAGGGTCCTGAGATCAAGTCCCACATCAGACTCTGTACTTGTCAGGGAGCCTGCTTCCTCTCCTCTCTCTCTGCCTGCCTCTCTGACTACTTGTGATCTCTGTCAAATAAAATTTTTTTAAAAATTGCATGTGTGGGGGCGCCCGGGTGGCTCAGTTGGTTAAGCAGCTGCCTTCGGCTCAGGTCATGATTCCAGGGTCCTGGGATCAAGCCCCACATCGGGCTCCCTGCTCGGCAGAGAGCCTGCTTCTCTCTCTCCCCCTCTCCGACGCTCTGCTTACTTGTGCTCTCTCTCTAACTCTGTCAAATAAATAAAATATTTTTTTAAAAAAAATTGCATGTGTGTTTAAGTGAAGCAATCAATGAGTAACCATATAGGAGGCTGCTTGATTTCTTTGTCTTTCAGCCTTCTCATCTCCCCCACACCTGGGATTTTCTAGGGCACCATTTTATCATTGTTCAACAACACAGAACCTACATTTGGCCCTTGAAATTCTCATTGTGCTCTTGGATGTGTCTCTGCCCCATCTGGGTCTTAGTGTCCTCACTGGCAGAAAGCAGGGTCAGAGACCATCCACATTAATGACTAAAACAATATTAAAAATGCTTTTACCACACTTTTTATTTGGTGGGTGCTTTTGCTTTGATTTTTATCAGGTTGATTGCTTTGGTAAACTGTGCGTTTGCTTTTTGGCATAAATATGGCATTTTGAGAAAGCATATGTTCCTAAGATAATGTCTCACTCATGTTGACATTAACCACTTTACAGGAATTGCCTGAGGCAACCTGCCCATGCACAAGTTTATCTTTCAGAGATATTTACCCAAAATGCACAGAAGAGTACACAAGGAAAGGCCAGCCTAAATTAGAAGCCATTTTTTTTAAGTGGGGAGCAAAATGCTCAGTGACAAAATACCCTAACCAGAATCCTGGACTAGAATAGCAATTCTCGAAAACTGAGAGGCAGAGTACACTCCAGAACCATAAACAACTGCCAAGACGGAACAAAAATCTAAAACCTGAGCTTGTCAGAGTACACTGCAGTTTCTGAAAAGATAAAACAAATGTGGGAAACTATTAAAACCTCGATTAGAATATTTGTCTTTTACCATCAACTTTGTCAGAAGTAATGAAAATCCTCAAGCATCTTTAACTAGCAGTCAACAATACATTCTCAAATAATAGAAATATTGATGTGCAAACCAATGCTATTAAAAACTAGGTTAATGCTATTAAAGACTGCCTTGGCTCAAAAAAATATAGGCATAGTAAAACTGAAAGAATAAAGTCCATATCCCCATAATAACTTTCTTTCTAAACCAGAAATAATTTGTGACCCCAAGCTAATGTATTGCATTTGAATAATTACGGCTTCTTCTAAACTTTTTAAATACTGCCCATTAAGTTGGGCAAGAAACTTAATAATAACCTCAGCTGAGCAGAGTTCTTACCTTCCTAATTCAAAGAGTTACCTCAGAAGTTATTGCTGAGTTGTGGCAAAATTAACATGAGAATATGAATGTAAGTCAAAGGTAAAATGCCATTCTTTTATTAAGAATTATGAGAATTCCTTTTGAGGAGGGAGCCATCTTGATTGGGAAAGTTTCTGCTTTGAGTAGGAGGCAGAAACGGTAATGCTTACCAACTCTGCTATGGTTTCCCTGTATTTCCTACCTCCTTACAGCTGGTGGAACCAAGTGGGGAATATTCTGACCAATGGGCTTTGGAGGTGACATCATGTGTTGTTTTGAAGTAGAAGCATATAAGAGTGCTTACGTGTTGAAATGGAGTCTCTCTCACCCTGAGTCCCCGAGAGGCTCTATGGAATAGAGTTCTTTGATGACCCATACTGAACATCAACCAAAAATGGGAAAGAAAAGTTTTGAGGTAGAAGCCTGTAATATTTTAGAGTTAATATGTCTCCTATCCTGACTAATACAGATTGGAAAACCAAATCTCAAAAAACTTAAGTGTTCACAGAACTGATCTGCATGAAGAATTTCCTTGTTAGGAAAGGAAAAAGAAAGAGTAATACAGGCAGGAAATGAAGAAAAGATGTGAATTATACATAAAATTTCCACCCTGTAACTTCCAAATCTTAAGAAAATACTACAAAAACTCACAAAATATTTGTTGTGAATGGATTACCAGTAAAGCAACTCATCTTTTCTCCAGACTGATGCAGCAATAGAATAGAGGCAAGGTACTTACTTTCAGAAACAGGATCACATCACTGGGCACACTTGTTTAATTTTCATCCTATGAAATAGGGGAATTGAGGTCCTCCTATGTCAAACTCAAGGGTGAAGGAAGCTTAAGCTTTCTTGTTTTGTTTGGACTATTGGACTAATTTCTACAGTCATAGGAAAAGATTTTTTACTCTAAAAAGAATACTTTTACTAGATTCGTAAAATCCAGGTGGTCTAGTTTATGAACACAGAATCTCAGAACCCCAAGTTTGGAAAGAACTTAAAAGTCAGCTACTCTCACCCTTCCCATTCCCTCTTTCTAGGATAATCCCACCAGGTGGCTTCTGATCTCTGCTTAGACATCTCCAGTGGCAAAGATTTCACTCTCTTCTAAAGCAGCCCATTCCACCTCTGCATTGCTTTGACAGTCTCTAATTCTCCCTCACATTGATTTAGCTAACATCTCCATCCCTATAACTTTTACTCAATGGCCCAAGTTCTACCTCTTGAGGCATACAAAATAAGTATGATGTGTCTTTCATAAAATGGATAATAATGCTTCAAATGCTTGAAGGCAACAACAATCTTGTCCTCCTCCCTTTGGAAGTTATTTTTAGAAAAGCATTACCCCTACTTCTATCACCAAGCCTGGATGGAGCCTGTCCCTTTTCTTTTACTAATTACTCTGCCCTTCAGAAATGGGTTAGATGGCAGGAAGGGGGATTAAAGGGAATACAGATCATGTTAATATCATGTTAATATCAACTGAAGACCTAATTAAGCAAGATTTCTTGTCTGCTCATTACCTCCTCATGAATCTCACCTCAAGAGACCCATTAAATGGGTGAGAACCAGAGTTGCCTTTTGAGTAAATCAAATAAGAGCTGCCCTCGTGGTATAATTTGAGACTATGCCAGATTCCTCTGCCTCAAAATCCCAAACCCAATACAAAGCATTTGGTCATTATTTCGTCTTTGGATAACTGGGGTTTCCCTGATTCATCACCACATAACAGTTATGAAACAGTTTTCTCCCTGGAGCCCATTGACCAAGATTGGGCCTCCCCTTCTCTTTTGCTAATGACACTCCAAAGAGTCAAAGTCCAAACTGATATGGGTGATGCTGTACATTTGGATGGGGCTGAGATGAAGAAACATTTCTCCTCATTTAATACCTTTCTGACCTCGTTTATAACGTGAGACCCCAGTAGAGAGGGCTCCACATGTCTTACTGAGTTTTCAAATGCTGCTTTCAGATTCTATTTTTAGTCCCTAATTTTCATCACTCTGGCAGAGCTGGATGATCCTAAGACACAGAAATCTTGCTAACTCCTCCCCTCCAATCTCTAGGCATGTCTTTGTCCAGATTCAGGCTCCTCCTCCTCATGCAAATCAACTCTTAAAGATTAACTGACCAGGTCCTCTAGAGATGCCCGCACAAGTCTGAATTCTAGTGTAAAAAGAGCTTAGGTTCAAGTTGAGAGTTAGGACTGTGTGTTTCTGGCTCTTAAAGGTTTTTAATTTGAAGAAGATGAAATGCATACATCATACTAAGGCAGAGGATCCACAACAGGGTTGTTCTGCTGACAAAGCGCTTGTTCTACATAGCCCAAGGGTAAATGCCAATGCACCTTTAAAATGGAGTGGGGGAATTAGAAATAAATTTGAACATCCCTGACATAAAGCTTTTATCTCATATCCTGGCTCTTACCAGCTAAGTGACCAGGGGCAAGTTACTTAATCTCTTTGAGTCTTCATTTCCCTCATCTTAAATTGGAGACACTATCAATCCCATTCCTATCACCTCCAGCCCCCTCACTTAAGAATTTTATGAGATAGGGGCACCTGGGTGGCTCAGTGGGTTAAAGCCTCTGCCTTCAGCTCAGGTCACCATCCCAGGGTCCTGGGATGGAGCCATTGGGCTCTCTGCTCAGCAGGGAGCCTGCTTCCCTTCCTCTCTCTCTGCCTGCCTCTCTGCCTACGTGTGATCTCTGTCTGTCAAATAAATAAATAAAATCTTTTAAAAAAAAGAATTTTGTGAGATAATATTTATAACTAGTACAGTGCCTGGTACAAGCTAAGGAATCAATGAATGTTAGCTCTTCTCCTTACCCTCCCCCTACCACATACACACTCATCTTCTTTCCTTTTCCTTAACCAAGAAATATAGAGACATATAGCCTAAGAGGCTGGACCTACAACTTCAGAGGCAACAGAGGAAACAGCCAGCCTCACCTGGAAACAACAAGGATGGAGCCGGAATGAGATGACAGAGAGTGAGTGCCAGGCTCCAAAAGGAGTGACCACAACCACAAACCATAGGTCAGTGCTCACAAGCGCTTGGTGGGGGAGGGAGGGTGGTTCACGATTTTTTTGTTCACCCAGATGGAATGAAACACTAATAAAACATTTTTCTCCCCAAAAATAAGTTTATATCTGCGCATGTAGTATATTTACTTGCCTTTTTATTTAAAGAAATCCAGTATCTTTTACAAAATGTTAGAAAAATAATAAGAATATTCAATAGTGGGAGATACAATTAGGATCTTAGCATGGTATCATACAAAACAATGCAACCTTAAACCAGAAGCCCTTTATCTAAGTAGAAGCCAGCAAGTAATTAACCAGTAGGAATAGGAAAGGAGAAAGTTTTAATGCCATACCTTCCTTACTTGCCATTTTCCCCAGTGCGTCTTTAAAGCGGGGGGGGGGGGCAATTTTTTGTTTGTTTTGTTGTTGTTGTTGTTGTTTTTAAATAAATAAAGCCAGAAGCTTCCCCCACCCACCCTGCTCTCTTGAGTGTCTTGCTAGGGAACAGAGAGGCTTTAACTCAGAGGGAAGGCTGCCACCTACTGGGCGACCACTAACATCCTCAGCATTTTCTGTGGGTTCTTTGAGGTCTCCCAACTCAAAATCCTCCCTTGGCCTGAAGCTGCTTTGTTAGTGACAGTGATAAAATCATAACCCGGGATACGACTATACAGAAACTTAAAAGCTACAGCATTAATTAATCATAGGACAACCTCCTACAAACTTCACAACAACACTTTTGCTTTAAGCATCAGAGAGCCTGCACTTTCAAAGGGGGAGGGAAAAAAGCCCTTTCTCTCTGAATTTCTGTTGTGTTTTCTAAGGACCAAGTGCTTTAATAGTTGGTAAGTGCTGCTAATTGCTCCCCGGACAGCCCTAATCTGGCCATTTCCTCCCTGCCTTTTACTCCATAAATCCTTCCAAAGACTAATATATTGGTTTAGTATTCCTCAAAAGTACCCCCTTTGATTGGACTGGTTTACATGTTTACAAATAGTTTCTCTACACCTACCATTTGAAAGAGCCTGTTGTTAGAAAATCTTTTATTATTGATGCCTAGACTTATTGCAGCCCCAAGATCAACCCCCAAACCCTCTCTTTTTTCTTTTTTCTTTTCCCTCTCTCTCTTGCTTGAGAACATACCACCTTGAACTCAAAACAAGCAAAAAATCTGAGTTTTCTGCCTCCAACCAGTTCTATGCCTTAGGACAAATCACTGTGCCTTGGATTGTTCATTCACGAGACAGGAAAAAGAAACCAACCAGTAGGAATGATAATGGCTACACTTAATAGGTACGCAGCTCACAGCTGTGTCACAATGGAGCACTTTCTCCTAGAACCCCCTCCAGGAAGTAAGAATCATCACCCTAAAGAAGAGCGCAACTACCAAGGTTAACCATAGAACTGCGGAGGTAGAATTTGCACTCAGAGCTTCCAGTCTGTGGGGACTCATCCTGCTCTCTCCTGCCACTGCTCTTGAGCAAGAGAAGGGCTCGGGTAAGTGAACGCACTCAATAAGGGCAAAGCTATATGCAAATTGACATTCCAGAAAGAACAAATACTATCCTTTGAGCTGATAACTTGGAAAACCTGGCCCCTGACAAATACTCTAAGATGGAAACATTTTTGCCCGTAAAACCCAGCAAGCCAGCTGGATGGAAGGATGGACAGGTAGATAGATGCACTGATCGATGAAAAAGAGCTCTTCCGTTTATGACTCCTCTTTTAGAAAGTTTGCCAGTTATTTCCAAAGGAACATGATTCTGGTTCTTTTTCATTTCCGGCTTTTTCCCCTGCATGTTTGCAGATTGCTTAATTACTTCATTGGGCTTTGGAACTCATACATTACAGATACATGATCATCTAAGTCATTACCTGCATATTTTCCCATTAAGAATAATTATAGCTCTTACCACCACTGCCCATGTACTTATGTCCTGCAGGCCTGGGCACACTGAAGTAATCATCTTTTGAAAATGATCTTGATGGGTGAGGGTTGTGTGTACAATCAGTAATAAGCAAGATGAGGTGGGAAGATTTCCATCTCCTCCATTATTGAGTGGCTCAAAAAATCACATTCCGCTTATGTCGTCACGGTGCCATGCAGGACGCTGGGGTGGTTTATGTTCTCCTGAAAAGTGAGTTAGCACTAAATGCAGAGACAAGACCCAGGGGATGCTGGATTGTATCTGCCTTTCCACGGATTAATTTTCTGAGCACGTACACATCACCCATTTCCTGGCTCAATTTCATTGTCTACAAAATGGGATTTATAAGATGCTTTAAAAACCTCCGATCATCAAATCTGAGATGGCACAGTCTTAGAGATGGGCGGGAGAGCTTTTTATACTGATTGAGAGCCTGCGTTGTGAAATAATGTCTCTTCCACTTTATCCACTCTGTAACTGTGGGCAGGTTCCTCAACCTCTTGGAGCCTCAGTTTCCACATCTGTAAGGAGAACACAGTTGTAGTCCGTGCCCCATTGAGATTCAGTGAGACCCCGCTAGTGAAACACTTTGCCCAGCTCAAAGGACAGGTGAAAGTCCTGTGAATGTTCGCTATGACTATTATCAGCAGGTCCACACTGAAAGAGTCTGGGGTCTGTTCAACAAAGCTCAGACAACACATCTAAATTAAAAACAATAATTGCCTGCCAGATAATACTCTGAAGACATTGTGAAGGGGTCACACACTATTTTAATCAGTGGTACATGAAGGGGTTGGATTTCAAAGGTCGGAGAGAGACAAGCTAGCAGATGTTTGAAAAACTATTAGATTATAACCAAGAAAAAGCTATTTAAACATCTGGTTAGTAAACAATCTACAACTGGTTTCTTGAAGAGCTCATTAATTATTCTTAAACTTTTTTTTTTTAAGTCTTTTGGGGGTTTTTTTGGTACAGCTGCAACGTATTCATTGTTATGTTTTTTACATTTTAAAGAAGCAATGAAAAGCTTCATTAAAATTGCCTATTACCACCTAAAAAAGGCTAATATTTTTGTAAATCATCCCACTAGCTCCTGCCGGTGGTCTCTCTCATATTACACTCCCCATAGCCAGTAAATACAGTGGCTCTGCATACATCCTTCTCTACATGCTGCTCTTTCTACTTAACTATGTATGGTAAACAACTTTTTATATCACTTAATATTCTTTTCATTTTTTTAATGGTTCACTGACTCTTTATTCAGTTAATGTAATTTATTTAACCAAGCCCCAGCTTTTGATTATTTTGGTTTGTCCCCAAAAGGTTGTCATGAACAACCATGTAGCTAAGTCTTTAGATAAACTTCTAGAGGTGGGCTTGCTAAATCAATGAAAATACACTTTAAAAAAAAAAAAAACAAACAGTTGTTTTTTTAAATTCCCATACATAGACACTTTTTTTTTTTTTTTTGGAAGCATGGACAGAGTCCTCCACTCCAGATTATGCTGTAAGTTTCCCACAGTTGGGGAAACTGCAGAGGTCAGCATCCCCTTCGTGCAATGGATAAGCCTCGCCCTGGGAAAAGCACCATCGTGACGATGATATCTCCCCTGCCAGGTACGTATGACACATCCTCATTGAACTAGAGTTTGTGTCCCCACTGGAAAAAATGTCTGTGTTTCTTCTGGGACAGACTGTCTTGGAAGCAGGTTCTGCTGGCCCTCCTCGGTGGTGCTATCAGTAGCAAATGGCCAAGGGTTCTGAGCACAGTGTCTCCCTGGGTCCCAGTAGACTAAACATGTCACATTTATAACCTTCTTAGCTGTGCTTCCCATAAGCTAGGGACAGCAGAAACTTGAGTGTCCCAGCCAATATGCCCAACTGAATACGATTATCTAAGTGTCTGGGTCTCTTGGTTTTCAGGGACACATTTGGTGTCACTGAAGTGAATAGGCTGCTGTTTAAAACTGTTCAGAAACTTCAACCCCTTTTTTTAAAGTGATGTGAAATATAAGCTCCAATGTGCACAGAATATCTCTAGAAGGATACTCAAGCAACTGGGGACAAGGGTGGCCTCCAGCTGGGGAAAGTCAAAGGAAAGCCAGTCAAACTGGCTGAGAGACTTCTTTTGCTCTGGATTCTTTGTCCAGTTTTAATTTCTTATCACGTGCATGGATTCAAAAGGGAAATTTTTAAGCAAGAAAGATTAAGCCCAAAAGGAAGAAACAAGTATGCATGTAAATGTTTGCTCTTGGTGAGCTACCAGATTAGTAAAACATAAGCAAAACGAGGTGCATGAATGATTTTACAAAAAGGGTTATGAAGAGTTGGGTATTTAAGAATGCAAAGTCTGGAGTCAGACTGCTTGTGTCCATAATACAGCTCTGTCCCTTATGCGCTATGTGATCTTAGACAATTACTAAACCCCTCTGTACCTCGGTGTCCTCATCCATAAGATGGGGCTAAGTAAACTACGTGCTTCACAGTTACTTATATTCAATGAGTAAATATGTAAAAGCCCTCAGAACAGTAATGAGCACACAGCACCTGATCATTATGTATTAACGATCATTACTGCTCTGATTGTTGCAATTCTTCACTGGGTTTTAACCTTATTGCAGTGTTATAACAGCAATAGCAAAGAGCCCTCCCTAAGATTTGTAGACTTTGAAAATTGAAAGAGCAATTTTACTGGGGCACCTGGGTGGCTCAGTCGGTTAAGAATCAGGCTTTTGATTTCAGCTCAGGTCACGATCTCAGGGGGGTGAGATCGAGCCCCATGACAGCTTTACACTGGGCATGGAGCCTGTTGGGGACTCTGTCTCTACCTCTCCCTCTGCTCCCTCCCCCCTCCCCCCTCCCCCCTGCCAAAAAAAAGATAAGCAATTTTACTGCAAGTGTCTGATTTTACGTTATTTATAACTAAGCAAATGGTCAGGGGTGGAGAGTGCACTTCTTCCTTTTCATTAGTAGTGATTCTAGATTTGAGAATCACCCCCAAGTCTTTGCAAGAGTTGGTGACCTAAACCATTTGGGGAGTTTGGTGTTTGTTTTCTTTGTGTGTCAACGTGATTTTGATTCTTTCTTCTTTTGGGCATGGGTGGGGGGCAGGGGAGGAAGAGACAATGGTTAAACAACAAAAACTAAAGTTGCAGCCCCCATTTTAACGCAATCGCCCCTCCAACAACTGTGTATTTAAGGAGTATATATTTTTTCATTTGCATTTCAGCATAATTAACATACAGTTATGTTAGTTTCAGGTGTACAATATGGTAATTCAAACATTCTGTCCCTTACTTGGTGCTTATCACAGTAAGCGTACTCTTAAGGAGGCACATGTTTTGAAATGAGTGTTTGCCTAAGGAAACCATTCACAAGATAGGAAGGCATTAAAGATTCCTGAAAACATTCTAATCCCACCCACTGTGCATAATGTGCTCAGTCATTGGAAATGTATTGCTGGCAAAGCAGATGATACGGTGACGGGGACAAGTGGACTCCGCTGTCACACAAGCCCAGATACATCCTTTTGCCCAATATCTTACTGAACATGACTCACAGAGTGCTGTTATTACGCCTGTTTTATGGGTGACCCCTGCCTCCTTATTTCAATGTGGTGCTCCCCAAGCTGCCAGCATCATGGGAGTGGGATCTCTCCTCCAGGATATAAGGTTCAGGCCATCCCAAACCCAGGTCAAATATTTAATGAGAATACAGCAGATGCTAGTTATAAGGATTCTCTTCTGAGGTCTTAGCAGATGCAGTACTGCGCCTCACGCATGAGAAGCCTTTGCTCAGCCAATCCCCAAATTCATCGTGAGGATATAAGACAGCATTGCCCCCAGAAACATAGGACTGCCTCAAGCCCCTGGATCCCCCAAACCTTCAGGCATAAGAAGCCTGTGTTTTTTGGCCCCGATTCCTCTCTTCTCTCCTTCTTTGACTGCCAAAGGTGATTCAAATAAGGCCAAGGGTCGGAATTGGATCCAAACAATCAAGTCTGGATAGAAAACATCTTCTTTGCGTAAATGCAGGTTGTGTTAAGCTTAGAATTATGACTCACAGTGCTGCCTACGATGATACCTTTAAAAACAAACTGCAAATTGGCTTGTTTAATTTTACTAAATTATTCAAAATCCAAGCAGTATGAAAAATGGGTCCCATGATGAATGATCTGATAGACAGCCTAAGAACGGAGACAAATGTTGACACTAATATAACATTGTATGTTATGATACTTCCATAAAGATTACAAGTAAAAACAGAGACAAATGTCTACCCTGCTCTCCTTGGAGGACACAGACAACATCCAGCTTCCTGGTCATTACAGTAGGAAGGAGCAAAGACTGTTCTGTATACCACAGAACCCGACCGTCCTCCTGCAGACTAGACATTTTCTTTGAACAGTATAATAGAACTGTACAACGTAATTTTAAAGAAAAAATGTTTCAAATATTATAGACTTTTTGGGTAAAAGTGGAGCAAACTATATTTAAACCTCCTAAATTATAATTTGTCAAGACACTGTATCCAGACATTTCCAAAGCAATATGGGAGTGAAACACAAAGACACTGATGGATACAGATTAACTGATGGGATAATGTGCTTGTCATCAGCCACAAATACATGGCGTTACATTTCTGTCATACACCGGGAACGGCTAGGTTCGTGGGATGCAGTCTGTCTCAATGATATTAAGGCTGTGATGGCCCTCTGGGGTTTGTAAGCATTTTAATTATAGTACTTTTTTTATAATTTTAACTGAGGTTATTATACAAACATTTTTAATGCATCCTCATTATTAGGCTAAGGAAAGAAATCTATTTCTGCCAACAGAGAGCAAATAAATCTTCACTATCTCTTTGGTCCACTAGTTTACATTTAGAATATCACACCTTTACAGAAAAGCTGTTGGAGACATATGCTTTCATTATTATCCTACAGTGATTTATCGCTGAACTCTGAACCAGGCGATATATCCAACTTACCCACTAACTGGTATCCTATTCCAATTACCATTCATTAACTCAAAATATGTTACTTCCACACAAACAACGCATTATTTTAAAAATCTTGTGCTCTGAACTGCCAATGAATATTTTAACATTTCTTTAGCTACTATTTATTGAAAACCTATCACGTACCCAACATTGTGTTGCTCAACGGTATCTTTTAAGCTTCCCAAATATATCTCAAACTACTAAAATGAAAACTTATCCTCAAGAAAAAAAAAAGAATTTGTGAGAAGTACCCCAGTGTCAGAATGTACAAATACAAGACTGTGGGTTTTGCTCCATGTGTGTGACCCAGAAGTCACGTGTCTCTCTGTGCCTCTGTTTCTTCACCTGCAAGAGTAGTAGTGGTTTTTCTTGACCTGATTCAGCTGTTAAGAGAAAGAGCTAATAAAAATTGTTACAAAGTACCATGAATATTGAAAAGTACATCATCACCATGATTAATAATAATGTATAAAGCTCAAATATTGAAATGACTCTCTGGCATCATTCCAAATCAAGAAATATAAGCTCTGGCCTTGCATAGTAATGAAGAGAAACAGTATGAGATAGTCTTATTGTACCAGTTCAAATGAACATAGTGATGAATATCTTTAATTACAGTGTATTCGGTAACAGTGTGTGTGTTCGTGCATGCGCATGCATAAGTGTATGTGTATGTGTGTGCGCGCACGCACGTGTGTGTGTGTGTGTTTTAAACTAAATGTCTTGCAGTCCTCTCCGTAATATATCTAGCATTCGAACAGAACCATTCCCAAACCAGGCAGACATTTATATATCTGTACCTAACCTTAGAATGGAATGCTCATTTTGATAGAGAAGATAAGCAGCTAGTGGTCCTCTGTTAAAGAAAGCTGGCTCTGATTTCGTAGGTCTCAAAATCTGTCATCTTCATGATAGCTGACTCCCCAGCACCTAATGAAAAAAACAAATTGCTTTTACTTTCCATGAAAGACATTTGCATTTAGAACTTCTTTTTTTTTTTGACTCGTAGAAGGTTTATAAAGCATCCACTCAAACCGTTCTACCCAGCGTTTTTCACCTAAAAAGGTCTTTATGAAATCTTACAGTAAATTTAATAACCCTCTTCAATAAACATGAGCTTTTATGAGTATGACATATCTAAGTAGACTCAATGGTCTGGGCATAAAATCTGCATCAGTAATATTTTCAGGGCCGTAATATCGTACATATTAAGGGGGGAAGCCACATACAGAGCAGACTCCTGAGTAAGAAAAAAATTTAGTCTTCAAGTTTAAGAAGGCAACCGGTCAGTGAACATTTGGGTGACTCATTAAGTTAAATGTGAAATGTCCTGATGTGTACAATATCGAGCTTCATGATATTTGAACATTAGCATCCTTCATTTTCTTCCGTTTTCAGCAAATGCCCATTATAGAAATAACTTCAGAAATGGCCTTCAGTGATCACTCATACTGGGTTTTTCAGGAGAGGACTTCACGTGAGGTGCTTCCGCATCTCTATTTCCTCTGGGGTTGAGGGGGACGAAATCTTCTGCTTGGGTGAGCCCTGACACGAACCCCATTGCCACAGGCAACTCATAGTTTTTTCACCAGGTAAGCTACCAGATTAGGCATGAGGCTGGGGCCCTCATTTCTCCTCTTGCTGGTGTGGAGCAGTAAGGAAGACCGGAAAATGCAAGTGACTTTTTTATGGCAGCTATATAACAAGAGAATGAAATGTCAGAGCCCTGGAAACTGCATCTTTCTTAGTCCTATCAAAGCTCATCTAGCTCCTGCTGATATCAAGACTTGCCCCTCACCTTCAACTTTGCCTCGTCAGCAAGTAGCGATTTGAAATTCAGCAACACAGACCAGTCCAAAAAGTCAAGACATCCTGATTAGGATTTGGTAGTAACCGAACATCTACATGAGCGAAGGGGCTTGGGCAAACCTTCAGAGCAGCCCACCGCACATACTAGCCACACTGAGGCAGCACACTTCCCACGGTTAGAGGTACTCTTGAGAAGTTGTATGTAAATTGTTGCTTCCATAATTAATTCATACTTATAACACACCAAGGAATTGTGTTCTAAAATGCATGTTCTAAAGGGCTTGTGTTCTAAGTGAATGTTTTGAACACACTTTTTTTTCAAATTCTTAAATTGTATCTTTTTCAAATCAATATTTGCAAATTTAAATTAAGGTTTCCTTAAAGTAGGATAGATGGAGATCGAGAGAACCCGAAGAAAACCACAGAATCTCAGTTTAGTCCTTATTTGTAGCTCCTCTTGTCCTCTCATTTTTTTTAACCAGAATTTCTAGACAGAACTAAATAGAGGAAAGAGGTCCAAGTGTCCGAAAAGCTCTCTTTCCTCTGTGTTTTTGTGGTCAGACTTCCTTTTTTCAAATCATTGGGGAATAAAGAATAAGGAGCAGAAAGTTTGCAGGTGGAAGAACCAGAGGTCAAATTAGACCTCCTCTGCTTTCGCCCTTGAACCACCCTTAACCCTACCTTCTCACGGCCCTGGACTCCAGAACTCAGGACACAGGAGCACTCTGAAACCAAAGAGGGACCTTCTCCTCCATACTTATTTCTTCCATCAACAACCTCAGACCAGAACCCACAGAATTGCCTGCCAACCTGCTCCTGCTCAAGTTCCCCATCCTCACACGAACCTCCTCCCCAGCACTTGTCAGCCATAGTGATGACCCTTTAAGGGGCTTGGAAGGCAGGAGAACCTGGTTTGGTAGGACGCTCAGACAAAGCAGAGTTAGGCACCTTCAGAATGCGCCGGCCCTACCCCCAGAATCTGTCTAGAGTCCGCACCTGAACAGGTGAAAATAAATAAAGAAACCCCCATCAAAATGGAGTCGGGAAGCCCCGAAGGGGGCGCTCTCACGCACATGCCGCTCCTTACCGCAGGAATGACCTGCAGAAAGAACTGTCTTGACAAGGGAGGACGTTTATTATATAGAAATTTCATCTGCTTTTAAGAAAAAGAAGGAAGACCCCTCCCTGACCCCGCAACAATGGACTAAACACCGCTTGTAGCCAATGAGAAACTGCCACAGATTCAAACTCCTGTTCTCTTCAATGAACTTGTGTTCAAAGCCAGCCTCCCCAGTTTCCACTCCTCTTTAAAAGCAACTCCCTCTCCTTTGATCTCTGGGCCTGCCTATGGAGTACCTTCGTTTCCTTGCCCCAAGTTGCCCTTCCTTTGTTATTTCCGAAAAAAACTCATTTTGTTAGTAAAATAAGTATTTTCCTTTTAAAAGTGACAAGAGCAGCAACAATGTAACAATTGGCCCAAAGGCTGACAAAGAAAACAGAAATAAATGAAAAAAGGACTCCAGTTAATCAACAAAATTAATCAACAAAAATAGATCGCTATTCCTAAATAACCAAAAAATTAGCAAAGTGGTTCTTTTTATTAAAAAAAAAAAAAGATTTATTTATTTATTTGACAGAGATCACAAGTAGGCAGAGAGGCAGGCAGGCAGAGAGAGAGGGGGGTAAGCAGGCTCCCCAACAAGCAGAGAGCCTGATGTGGGGCTCATTCCCAGGCCCCAGAGATCATGACCCCAGCTGAAGGCAGAGGCCCAAACCACTGTGCCACCCAGGTGCCCCCAAATTAGTGAAGTAGTTCTTATACTTGATTTTGAAACTTGTTTGTTGGGCTTTCAGACATGCCTGCTGCCCACAGAGCACTGGAGGGTATCTGCTGGGATCCTTGCCAACCTGGACCAGGAACACAATCTTAGTGCCAGAGAGCTCCCAATGATCATAAAGACTTTTCCTAAGGCCTGCATAGCTGTGCCTACTAAATGTTCTATTCCCAAGAATCAGTGAAGCCTACTGCTCCAAATTACTGCATTTTTAAAAGTACCAAATAAAATGAATGGGGTGATGATACAGAGAAAAGAAAGCATTTAAGGATAATGAGCACAGAGCACTGAGCTTCATCCTAGATAGGGGATGGTGGGGGGAAAGGTCAGTAAGTTGAACCCACAAATAATAGTCCTTGCAAATCCTCTCCTAATTAATCCTCATCCAGCCGAAATATATGTTTAACTTTTTCATTCTGGGTTTCTCCCCATATTTACAAGCCAGTGCCTCTCAACAGGAATGGAAAATACACCCATTCTAGAAGCTTCGGGACTGATTGTGCTCCTCAATGTGCTCCTGCAGGACAGGATGTGAGGGTGCTTGGCACTATCCCTCTTCATGCTGAGAACAATGGTGTGTGCTCATAGCACCAGAAACCACAATCCTGAGATGCCTGGGTAGTTCAGTCGGTTAAGCATCTGCCTTTAGCTCAGGTCATAAATCCGGGGTCCTGGGATGGAGTTCCCCATCAGGCTTCCCACTCAGCAGGGAGTCTGCTTCTCCCTCTGACCCTCCCCCTTCTGTGTGCTCTCTCTCTCTCTCTGTCTCTGACAAATAAATAAATAAAATCTTAAAAAAAAAAAAAAAAGTCCTATCACTTAGGACTATTGTCTGCGTTTTTGGTGCCCGAGTTACATGTATTTCATGGCAAAGGTTTCAGATTTGGTTTTGTTTTCAAATAACAGGAGTAGAATTGATCCTTCTAAAACAGTGAGCTGACCTCAATTTTTAAAAAAAGTTCTTACTTAGATCCTCCCCAAGAGTGTAATTGGTGATTTATTAGTAAACTTTGTCAAAAAGGAATTTAACCCAGAAGGTAAGTCCACAGCAGGGAGACGCTGAAAATAAAGAACATTCCAGAAGGCTCTGAGGCAGAACTTCCAAAGCAATATTCCAAGTGCATAATTGCTCAAGATAAGTATATTGGTAGTCAACTCAAGGCTTGGAAAACCCCAATTTGGGAACACTGCGAGGAAGTGCAGCATATTGCCTACCTGACACCCCTGCAGCACTGAGCTGGCCCCACCATGAGCCAAATTTTCAGAAAATAAAGTAATACCTGAGCTTTTACATCACAACCCCATAATTCCAGGTCCACTCCAGCCAGCACACGCCACTCACAGGATCTTTCCCTTTCAAACATTATCACATGAAGAATCAAAGAACCATGGAAAATCAGAGTGTGGGTGGCGGGTCAGTAGGAGGAGGAAGGGTTTAGGCAGCAGCCAGATTATCATCACTGTGGTGTTGACCTGAAGAATTATAATAAATAACATTTATTACATGCTTTCTGTTAGTCATTCACTTTTAAGTGCATTACACTTTTAATCTATTTAACCTTCGTGTCAACCCCTCAAGGGACATGCTATTGCTAGAGCACTATTATAAATGAGGAAACTGAGGCACAAAATGTTTCAGTAATTCTCTTAAGGTCACAGCTGGGAATCCACAGCTAGGAAGACTGTGGATTCCTCAAGAGCAGAGTCGATATTTCATTCAACACTATATCCCATGTAAAATACGAGTTTGTTGAAAAGAATCTGACTGAATTGAATAATTCTAAGAAGGTAGAGGAGATTGCCTGGGGTTATAGACAGGAAAGGGCATCCTGGCCAACTGTGGCATGAATAAGAACTGTGGCTACCTAACCCTAGCCAGGATTTAGGGTGGCGCATTCATTAGATAGCTTTGTGTTTAGAGGTCCAGGCCATAGGAGGTGCACATAATCTCCATCTCTTCTTGACATTGCCCTTTCTTGAATGGTGAGTGATGATTACAAGTATTAAGTAGTATGTCCAGCCGCTGTGGGTTTATTTAAATTTAATTGAACAAATAGTTATTGAGCATGTGAGCAAGGTGCTGCACTAGAGGCCACAGGTGACAGAACACATGCTCCTGCCTGGCCAGAGTTTAAAATAGAAGGAATAATGAACAGTTCCCACATCCAGGTGAGACCCTGAACTTGACCCCCATGTGGTAGACTGGATTCCAACTGCACTTCCCTCACACCTTCCCCTGGAGAGGAAGGAAAGTCTCCGTGTGGCAAACCTCAGCAACGGAGAAGCCGTGCTGATTCATGACAGCTGGCAAGAAGCCTGGGGTAGGAATGAAAAATGGTCCTGGTCTCCAGTGTCCCTGCTGCTAGAGCTGAAGACAGGCCTGTGTGGACTCCACTTTCTACGGTGCAAGAGGGGCTGGGGATCATGTCAACTTTCTGGTCATGCAACAATGTGAAATAGAGAAAACACCTCCGTGCTGAAGGCCTTTTACAACAGCACAAGGCTACAGCCATGGTTTGGAGAATTAGGCCCTGTTAGAGCAAATTGCAGCTGAGGCAATATGGCCACCCATTACTGGAAAAGCTCATACTCTTGAAGTAACCCATGAGGGCACTGAATTCTCACTTGAGGGAAGCTAATTTGAGAGGAGGAAGAGAGGCAAGGTGATCAGCTGTCCTTGGGGAACAAATCAGAGCATCAAAGCTGGAATTGGAGAACAGTTCTGATTTGAGAGGTCTCTGCCTCCTGTAGTCAGATTCTCAAAAAGCAGAGCCCTAAGAGAAAGAAAGGAGGTTCACTCATCTCTGGTAAAGGCTCCACCCTATAGAAACCAGAGGCCAGACGTGGAGCCAAGACCCACGATGTGTCTTTAGGATGGGGTCGGGCCCCACATAGGACAGATCAGGGTTCATGACACCCTGAAGGTTGCAGGTATCCAGTGCAAAACCAGATGCACACAGGACTTCTCGGGACGGTGTAATGCAAAAACCTGCATCAGTTTTGATGGAGATGTAGAAGTCTTGGTCCCTTATGCCTCTGTCTGGAAGCCAGGGACACGGTCCATGGCCCTCTGTGAACCACTGAAGGTGTCTTCTGATGAAGGGCAGCTCAGGCCTGCACATGGGGGTGGAGGACAGCTACTATGTGACCCCTGACAGTGGAAGGAAAGTGACAGCCTCTCCCAATACCTGAGATGACAAGGCAGAGCCAGGAAGAAATACCCTCAAAAAGGCTCTCTAATTTTTAAAAAATTCTTGCCCAGCCCCCTTAAAATAAAGAAAGACGAGTGAGATACGGATGCCACAAACAAATCTTGGCTTCTGTGGTACAATGGAGGAAAGATATCTGGTCTTTATCCCTGGTTTCTGGCAAAGAGTTTCTAAAATTTCTGGAATCTCTAGGGTGGGAAGAATTTCTTTTGGATGCTAAAGATTGAGTTAATCACCAGTGACCAATGATTTCATCCATCGTACCTTCCTAATGAATCCTCCGTAAAAACCGCTAACCCACAGATTGGGAGGAGCTTCTGGGTCGGTGAGCACATGGAGGTGCTGGGAGGGGGCACCTGCAGAGAGGGCATAGAAGCTTCGTGCCCCTCCCTATACAACTGTCCCTACATTCCTCTTCCATCTGAATGTTCCAGAGATGTATCTTTTGCAGGAAACCAGTAACAGTAAGCAAAGCACTGTCCTGAGTTCAGACCTGAAGAGGGAGTTGTGAGAATTCCCCAATATACAGCCAGAATTCACAAATTCAGGTGACAGCCTGGGACCAGCAACTGGCTGAGGGGGGGCAGACCGGACTGAGCCCTTAACCAGGGGGCTCTTTGCTAACTCTAGGCAGTTAGCATCAGAACTCAATCAAGTTGTAGGACCTCCAATTGGTGTCTCCAGAGACCTGGAGAATTGCTTGGTGGGGACCTCCCCCAACTTTTGTTGTCAGAAGTGATGTAAGTGCAAACTGCTCAGTTCAGTATCTCCTCTTACATATGCTTTAGGAAATTTGCATAAGAAATTAGCAAGAATGGAAATCTTTTTCTCATGGGAGAATGTAAGAGGAGAGTCAAAACGTTGTCCTCCTAGCAACAACTGAACAACTCAGAGAGAGAGGCCCCCGCGTTGCAAATTTCCTGATTAGATTGTTTGGGACAGAAGCTGCTGGGCCCCCTTTCCTCCATCCCTGAGGACTCTTCTAAAAACAGAGGACACAGGTGTTGCTCAAGAGAGGTGGAGGAATGATGAGAGAAGGAAGCACAGAGGCAGTAGGGCGCTGGATGGCAGGAGGTACATTTACCCAAGTCAAGTGCTTTGCAAGACCCACTGATTTGGGAGAAAATTAAAGCGGCCAAGGCACTGAACCAACCAATACACTCAAATGCAAGAGGCAGAGATAGAAGGATGGAGCTAGAAAGGGATGTTTGTGGGGAAGGGTGTTCTGTAAAACACAGAAGTCCGGGGTGGGCAAAGCGGAAGTAGGTGGAGCCACAGGTATGTGAGGCCCCCAGAGCCAGGGAAGCCTCAGGCTTTCTGGGCGACCCATGCCTTTGTCCCCTCCTTGCTCACAGGGATGCTGCTCACCCCTCATCTTCCCTCTTCCCCGGTACTTCCTCTCTTTCACACTCTCCCCTCCCATTGCCTATCTCATTCCCTCAGCCCAGTCAGCGCTAGTTCACAGACCTCTCATTCCCAAACATCCCTCTTTATATGGGAGGCCATTCACAGTGTCATCCAGATGTCCCACTCTTGTTGGAGAATTTCTTCATAGGCATCCAAACTGCCCATGAATGAAGTCACTCTGTTCTATTCCAACCAACTGACAATATCACACACCACACAAATAAGCTGGTCTACCATGCAACCTACCCACCTAGGGGGCTGTTCTGGGTTTCCAGTTAGTATCCATACTGCACAGAGTAATTTAAGGTAAAGAATTGGATCACTACCTATCATAATTTGTCATTGTTAAAGAAGGAAAGTGATTGGATAAGTAGACAGGACAAATGCAGGCAAGATAATATTGACAGCACGTTGACTAATCAAACACCCAATCATCTTACCTGCCACTAGTGAGAATTTGGTTAAACATTTGGATGATGTACAGGCTAGCTTGCGGAGGGATTTGTTTCCAGGTAATTGGCAGGAACGGAAGCTCATTAAATTAGCTCTCATCTGACATGCCAAATGATACTCACAGTTGATCCGTTAGATCATCAGCAAGCAATTGTTTATCTCTTCCACGAGCCAGGATGACAAATAAGCAATTTTAGCCAAAAGGGTTAAGGCCAGTGCCAATCATTATTCACCCAGCAATTTAACTGATTCTGTGGCAATCAATACCATGCCTTGAAAATGCAGCGTAGCAGTCTCTTCCACACTGTGGGACCCTTTCTGTGAATATTCTGCCAGAACATAAACAAACAAAATACTAAATAAAGACAGGTCTCAAATGCAGTATTTGTCATCTGATTTTAAGGGAGTGGAGAAATCAGTAAAGCTGGAGGCATTTACATTGGGCAGTTGCATAGGAGAGCAGGTACATGAAGAAAGCTCACGCCCAAATTATTGGGGTAACCGATAAGAAATCATGAAGGGTGGCGAGAGAGAGATGGCAGAGGCTGGTTTAATGCCAATGCCAAACTTATCAACCTAATCAGAAAGCCCAAGATAAGGATGGATAAAGCAGCTCTCAATGGCTACTTTCTGCTCTCCATTTCCATGCACTTAAGATCAAGGTGTCCACTGGAGATTAGCTTCTGGACCACACAATGTCATATTCACTTAGCTGATTGCCATGGTGGGCCCTTGTCCCATAATAGATGCTATTTCCTTTTTTGACCTTGCCTCCTCTTGCCTCAGGCTCCTGACGTTATGGCCAGAGCTGAAGCTGTTGAGACAGGACCACCCCTCATGGAACAAGTAACAAGTAACTCTTTCCTTTTAGAAAGAGTAAAAAGGAAAGCTACTACAAAGGAGGAGTTTAAAATCCCAGAACCACAACCCAGAAACTCAGTCACCAGCATGCCACTTAGTGAGCGAGATAAGCATTAAGTGGGATAAAGGCATTGAGATGGCTCTGGCCCAAGTCTTGATGTCCCTCTCAGTGGAACAGGGAAACACGTACCTAGTTTGTGCATTATCTGGGTTTTTTGCTGCTTCTTCTCACCTTGACTGAGAGTTGTGGTCACTCAAAATACTTCATTCCATCTGGTCTGGGGCGTTCAAGAAACAGAAATGCAAGCCAATAACAGCCTCCTCGAATGTTGCCTGTGCTGATGAAATATTCAGAGGAGAAGAGGATTGAAGCTGTTGCCCAACATGAGGTTTTAGGGGCATCTCACTCTCCCCATCCCCTGTGTTTTCCTTGGCCTCCCAATCAAGATAATCAAAACTTGATCATAAATCTCCTTGGTTAAGAGCCCTCCTTATGTATGATATGTTCCAGTAATCACTGTGCTAATCAAAATCCCTGAGGAAAAAGCAGTACGGTAGGTCTTTAAAGCAATATATGTAATTAATGTGGCCATAATATTTATAATCTATATTCATAATTAAAATAATAAATACTCTACACAAAGCTCTTTCTCTGGGATCTTGTCAGATACTCAATGACAAAGGCCTTCCCTGAGTCAGTGGTAATGGAGCAATAAGAAAAAGCATGGGGACTGGCCAGATTTTCCTCACAGAGAGAGAGAAGACAAAGGGAGTGAGAGGGGAAAGAGTCAGGAATCATCCCAAGTCTCTGACCTAAATAACAGTAGATGAGGCATAAGTTGGTTTGAGACATGGGGTGCCTGGAAGGCTCAGTTGGTTAAGCATCAGCTTTTGACTAAATTCATAATCCCAGGGTCCTGGGATTGAGCCCTGCACCGGGCTCCTAGCTCAGTGGAGAGCCTGCTTCTCCCTCTCCTCACTGCTCATGCTCTCTCTCTTTCTCTCAAATAAATAAATGGAATCTAAAAAAAAATAAAAAATAAAAAATCTGAGACAGGGGAGAGAGAGAAGTTTAGAGTATACTCAGTTTAAGATTCCAGTGGGACTTAGGTGAAGAGATCCAGTAATCAGTTAAGTATTTAGGCCTGGAGTTCAAGAGAGTTGTGAGCCAGAGGGATAGACTGGGAAGCTTACAGCACATGGTTATGCTGGAACAATTATGAGTGGATGAGGGGACATATAAAGATAGAACAGGGCAAAAAGCAGATCTCTACAGACACCACATTTGAGGAGCCAACCAAGGAAAATCAGTCATCCAAAGAAGGCTGAAATGGGACAAGAAACTAGTGTTGGGACAACCTCCAGAATCATCCAGAGGGGGTTCACAACTTTCTGGGGGGAAAAAAATCCCAGGCCCCCTACATTAATTAATAAACATATATCAATATCCAATATAATCAGGTCTCAACTCCCCCACCCCACCAATGGCCCCTCTTCTGCTCCTCTCTCTGTAAAAACCAAAGAAAGAGTTTCAAAAATGGATGATCACTGCATAATATTCCATTGTGTATATATACCACATCTTCTTGATCCATTCATCTGTTGATGCAGCCATCAAAAGAAATGAAATCTTGCCATTTGCGACAACATGGATGGAACTAGAGCGTATCATGCTTAGCGAAATAAGTCAAGCATAAATGAAACAAGATGGGATTGGGAGGGAGACAAACCATAAGTGACTCTTAATCTCACAAAACAAACTGAGGGTTGCTGGGGGGAGGGGGTTTTGGAGAAGGGGGTGGGATTATGGACATTGGGGAGGGTATGTGCTTTGGTGAGTGCTGTGAAGTGTGTAAACCTGGTGATTCACAGACCTATACCCCTGGGGATAAAAATATATGTTTATAAAAAATATAAAATTAATTTTAAAAAAAGTAAACAGGAAAAAAATGGATGATCACAGTCTTACATTTCTGTGAGTCAGATGAGAAGACTAAAAAGAAAAAAATTCCACTGACTTTGGGAAAAAAGGAGATTATTGGAAAATTCAAAGAATCAGTTTCCAGAAAATAATGAAAGTGAGAGCCAATTGCAACAGGCTGGGCAGTCAGAACGAGAAGAGGAGGAGAAAGCAAGTAGAGGGAGAGGGTTTTGTTCTTTTTTCTGTTTTTCTGACTAAAGACTTAAACATGTTTACAGTCTGAGGAAGATTCAGGGGTGGGGAGGATTCTTTTAGAAATAAGTGACAGATAGATAGATGATAGAGCGAGAGGGAGAGATTGAGATTTAAAAATAAGCAATAGAGGGGGAGAAAAGCAATGGATTAGCCTTGGAAGGGAAAAGGGCTCCCTCTTCCTGAGTGGCTCCAGGCGAGTAAATATGATTGATGGAACCCTGCAGTAACAGGAGAGGGGTTGTCCGTGCTCTGAGGATTGGGAGAGAGAGAGTGGGCCTAGGAGGATACAAATATTGCCTTGTGTTTCAAAGGAGCCTGTTCATATGGGAAATCATACATTTACAGGGACACCCATGCAGGCATCTATGTCAATACAGAAGTCTGGGATGCAGAAGCAGAGATGACCCGTGGTCCAATGGAGCCACATTGGGGGTTCACAAAGAGTATTTTGAAAAAAAAAAAAAAAAAAAAAAAAAAACATGGCAGCGGGAACATGGAGAGTATTGGCAAGAGAGAAGTCAGCTAATATGCAGGGCTGCTGCTATCACTCTTGCTACTGCCGTTTCTACTTTGCCTGGCATGCATCCACGCAAGCTAGAACTTGCGTGAGTTCCCCTTCTCAGTAAGTTACTGCCAATGATGCTTGCCACCTGGTATGCCAACATGGTTCCCTTTTTCCACATTCCCTCTCCACATTCTATCAACTCTCCTTTGTGTTCCAGTAGGAAGGGAGATTCTATGAGCCACCCTGGTTTTCTGACAGGCTACCAGGCTACGTCCAACCAGGAAAAGGCTCCCCTACAGTGTAGAAATCATTGACTAGGGCACTTCCTGTGTCACACCACCAAGCATCCCTCTGCTGCAGCCACCTGGGTTTTACTGTCCAACCGTTTCAATCCCACTCTGTGTGGGCCAGGCTTACAAACAGAAGCAGACTATCAGTTGAGCCCTTAACAAATGTCTAATGGGTTATCAGCCTTACGCTAACAGTGGGATTGGCAAGGGGTCCTATAGAGACTGATTATTTCCTCCTAGGCTTGGCCATGATCCAGCCTTTACCTGACTCTCTGCTCACCCAGCAACCTTTGAATACAAATTCGGTTTCTCCAGTATCTTAATAATAAGAAAAGAATGCACTGGATAAAGAACACAGAATCAATCACTTGAAGTGCATTATGAAATATTAAATATGAAATAATGTGAAATATTAAATTATGAAATAATAAATTGGCATTCTGGCTTATACATAATTTTTTATGCATAGCATCACAAACATTTTTATAGTTCCTATGTGACACTGCACATCTGCTTTTCTCCTCCTTTCTCCCACAGGTGGACACTTGGGGGCCCAGCATCCTAGGCATAAACTGGAGATGGATATTCCAAGAGCTCCAGTAAAGGAGAGAGAAACCCCTTGTCCAAAGTCTGCATGCTTGGAAATGGTTTGAGGAGGTAATAAGGGGAGGGCATGAATTCCAAAAAGGTATATCAAGAATGATATAGCAAATGAAAAATCCAAAGAGAATATCCAGTGAATTCTCTATAGTTTGGCAGAGAGAGAAAGTCAAGTATAAAGAAAAAGAGGCAGAATACAGGTAATCTAGACAGGAAAAGAGAATAAGAAACAAAACCTAATACATAGCCCAGAGCCAATGAAAGGACAGCTTCTGGACCTTTCCTTTCAATAAGTTACCTGTAGTTGGGGTCAGGGGATGTAAGGGTCCTGTAAAGCAAGGAGACAGCCTAGTTATCACAAACTTTATTTGTGTCTATTTTAACAACCCTAAAAGGTAAAAAAACAAAACAAAACAAAAACAACAAAAAGAAGAGAAAACAAAAGAAACAAACAAACGAACAAAACCCTTACCTATTTCCATTGTAGAAATGATAAAATTGAAGCTAAGTATTTTTTTATAGACTTTTTATTTATTTATTTGTCAGAGAGAGAGAGACAGAGAGAAAACAGAAACAGGCGAAGAGGCAGGCAGAAGGAGAAACAGGCTCCCCACTGAGCAAGGAGCCCAATGCAAGGCTCGATCCTAGGACCCTGGGATCATGACCTGAGTCAAAGGTAGACACTTAACTGACTGAGCCACCCAGGCATCCCAAAGCTAAGTAAGTGGCAGAACCATAACTCATATTACCATTATCTATCTGCCTTCAGTATTATGCTCTTACCACAATGTCCAGCTGCCTAGGGCTTCCTTAAAGTACATCAACCCCCCCCCACCACCAGCCTGAAAAATTCTCCATACACTGAAACCTATCTGTCTATCTGTAAACCTGAAAAGTTTAGGGCCACACCCCCGATGGCTGTGATTCCATCCACACACCCTCTCCCTATGAGGCATAGCCACATGGGGACATCTGTGCCATCAAGCAAACTCTAGGGGCTTTTCTAGGTACATTGTCATGTTTTCACTGACTACTACAAGGTACAGAAAACCTGCCTGGCCTAGGACAACATATAAATGAATTCAAAGCCTGGAGATCTCATTTAAACTATTGACTTCAATTTGGTCCTTCATATAGCCTGCTTCCCTAATTCTTACTTCTTGTATACATGGTTGATAAGGTATGAATGAATCAATATCAACACATCCACCATAGTAGAAAATAAATCAAGAGAAATGTCAAATAAGCAGGGGTAGATATAATCACCTTTCTGTCAAGTAAAATACAGTACTATTATTATATATTATTATTACTGTTTTTAATATGTATTACTGCTTAATGCATTAGGGTAGAAAAGTAATCAGAGCTCATTGAAAAGTATACTGGCAAAAACCAATAACAAAGCCTTTGTCTTTCCCTGGAGTTAACTAACAACTAATTTTGTTAAAGATCCTGGCTTTTCAATGGAAAAAAATTGGTCTGTGAAAATTATTCTAATAAAAATTATCAAGTTAAGGAATAATTCTGCAATTCGAAACCAATAGTCAATGTTATATGTAATTGTGAAACAGTAGAGCATTTTCTGACAGCCAGTAGAGAACCACTAAAAGTTTTTTAAGAAATATGATGTGGGGATCAAAATTGATACCTTAATAATTTGAACTTTTGCGGTAGCATAAGTGTTAATAATGTGCAGTAGCATAAAAGAATGAATGAAAATGGAGAGAACAATGGAAGCAAGGATGCCAATTATGAACTTAAGTGTAGAGATTTCTGGGTAAAAAGGTGGAGCAGGTCCTACAAACACCTCTCAGCCCCATTTCACAACCTACCACTGTGACCTCAAAATATAAAACAACAGCAGATAAAATAAGAAGGGAAACTCTTTAAAAGATGTTGTTACATTCAAGATCGAGGTATATCTCTCCATGGATAAGAAACAGGAGGCAAACGAAACTCATGATGGGGTGTGAAGACAGAACAATTTCCCAGGTGCAGAAGAGGGCCAGGGCTAGAATGGGGCACAGCCTGAAGCCCCAGATCTGATGGGGTAGTATCTTCTCAGAGCAACACCATAAGCTGCTCCTTAATGTAAGATCTGGTTACATAAACAAACACAAATAAAACCCAGACATTTCCACCCCAAATGGGTTTGCAAATGAAAATTTCAAAGCACATAAAGAAAACTCACCCCATCAAGAACAGTCAACAAACTCAAAGCACAAAAGAATTCACTTTTATTTTGGAAATGGAAACAATGGAACAATTAAAAAACAACAACAACAACCGTGAAGATCCTCAGAAATGTTTTCTTCTAAAAACATCAGGATAGTACAAAATAAAAACAAGAAGATATCATTCAAGTACAAAAAATTTTTTTTAAAGATTTAGAAATCCTGGACAGGAACATATTTGCTCAATTCTATAAAACTCCTCAGCAGATGGGTAAATGTAACTAGTCAGAGTCAAAAACAAAATCAGTGCATTTGTTGATAAAACTATGTGCAACAGCAGCTGAGGGTAGAGGTTAATAATTGCCCGGAGTGAGGTAATGATGACAGGAATGTAAAAATGAAAAAACATTCTGAAAACAGAAATAACTGGATTGCTGTGAGGTAGTAGTCATTAAGATTTAGCTCTGTCTCACCACTGAAATAGCCAAAGGTCAACTGTGATGATGACTACTTGAAATTCTTCCATTTGTGGAGCTCCGTTAATGCGGTTGGAATGTGGAAGAGGGGTGTAAGGTTGAGGACTGGGTCCTCGGTTCTGTCCATCATCCACCATCTAAAGTAAAGTGAGTTTACAATAAAATTCTTCACCATTCAGGTCTGTAACAAAAAGAAACCTGTTATTGAAGTTTTATTTATTTAGCTAATCTCTACACCCAACATGGTGCTCAAACTCATGACTCTGATATCAAGAATCATCTGCTCTTCTAACGGAGTCACCCAGGCACCCCCAAGAAATCATAAGGATCAAGTAAGTTCATCAGAACTCTCCTAATTATCAGATTGTTTTCCATTTAAGTCTGATTAAATAAATCTACAAATACATAGTTTGCCATAAATTATTTATTATATATTTATATATTTATTATATCATATGTATTTATTACATAAATATCACTCTATTATTTCCTGTTATAAATTTTTTAAATACCCTCCATATGTCAATAGCTTGATTACAGAACAATGAGGGTCCAGACAATAAAAATTCCTAAAAAAAAAAAAAAAAAAAACTAACAAAATTACAGTTTATTTGAAAAGTGAAATTTTTCAGTAAGTATATGATAGAGAAAATAGATTCATAACATTTATGGTAAATTTTTAAAATAAAATTGAATTAATTACCTTGAAAAAACAATGTAACATATGATCTTTAAGAGAAACATTTTTCCAGCTCTACCACTGAAAGCATCCAGGAAAGAAAGCAGTATTTTTGCCCACCAAACTCATGCACACCTGGGGTACTCAGACTTCAGTCTCTAATATTATTGTTTACTACAAAGAACCAAAGTTCCTTTCACGGTGATGATTCTATATTCTGAGGCAGGAGAAAATCAAGACAGGCTTGGAACATCTTATTGCTATCAGTCGGTAATTAGGTATGTTCTCAAGGACATCGGACAGTGAGTGTGCTGAAAAGATAGAAGGAACAGTTTCCAAAGGCTTCCTGGCTGGTCCACCCCTGAAGGCCATCACTGGGGAGGACAGTCTGAGATGAAGGCAGAGAGAGAGCAGGAACCCAGAGGGCTCTCTGACTCTTAACAGGGAACTTTTTAGGGGGAGGTACCTGTCCGGCCTACTGAAGAACCCATCAAAGCATCCCACAGCACCCGCGCTACAGAACCAGCACTTGGATGGCTGATCCATCACAAAGATAGAGCAAGAACCAATGGAAAGGACGCCATCAGTCTTGAGATGGGGTTGGATGCAATTACAACAAAGACCGAGCACTGGAGTTAAAATGGCTTTGTACTCTTGTTCTTCCTTGCCCCTGCAACAGAGCAGTAAGAAACAAGGAAGGGAAAGGGGTGTGTGATGGAGCAAATGAGGCAACACAGACACAGTCGCACGCACGCGCATGCACACACGCGCTTGCTCGCTCGCGCTCTCTCTCTCTCTCTCTCTCTTTCTCCCCAAGCTGCTGGAGTCCCAAGGCTGATCTGTACTGAAGGAAGATGGATGCTTGAAATCAAATAGATTAAAGTTTTTAAATAAAATGGAGTAAATTTTAATAACCAAAATGAGACTCTTTTAATAATTAAAAGTGACTGAGAAGGCTGAGAATCAGTGAGAGCTGTTGTCAAGGCAGTTCACTATGCAGGAAATAGAAAGATAAAGCCCATGATAGCAGTGATTGGAGAGCAGAGCATTGTGATAGCAGTTTATAGCTCAACAAATTGAAATTCTTGAATCATACCACTTAAGTAAGATGTATAATTTGAACACTAGGAAAGTTTAAATACAAGAGATTCACCTCCAGAGACACACACACACACACACACAAATCTCTGGACAGCACATAAAATATAACTCATTATTTAATAGTCTTTTATATTTAATAGTCATTTTAGACAGGTTTTTTTTTAATTAAAGAGCTTAATTGTGTCTACATTCCTGTACTATTTGAGATAGGTTGTTTACTATGGAAACTGCAACTGCAACTTATTTTAAAAACATATACAAAGTATCTTTGTCTAAAGATAATAAAGAGAAATTAAAGAGATACACACATATTTAGATTTTGGAATAAAAGTAACAACCATTTTCTTATGTCCATGTGTCGTTATAAGCCATCTTTTTACCCCCAACCTCAAAGTGATGAGGGCCAATAAGTTATCTTAAATATTGTCTTAAAGAGGTGCAGTTCTACTCAGTGTTGTGCTGATGGTTTCCTTTGGAACAATGGACTGACTGACACTCCTTCACATGTCCTTCTTAACAATAGAGTATGGATAACGGGCCCCTAGCTCTATTTTAACATTGATTTCAATATTATGATTTTTCATTTGTTGCTTACTTCCAAGGCATTTTGAGCTTTGATAAGCCATAATTGACATAAATTAACCTCATAAAATTAATGCAGATTTGCTGTCAAAAGTAAACACATAATTAAAATTTTTATACTAAATACAGATTCACTTTGTAAGCTCTTTGGAAATATATTTTAAAATGCATATTGGCAGCAGGGTTTGACTTTTACAAGTACAAATGCATCCTTTAATTATGAGAAATTGTCATGGATTTTACATATTGGATATATAATTAATAGACACATTTAAAATACTCTATTTAGAAAAAGCTTAATGCCTTGAGGGAAAAGGCAATAAAGATGGAGCTGAGAGTTGGTAGGGAAATTTGAAAAAGAATGAAGACTCCTGATTTGAGTGGCTCCCTCTACTCTGATAGAATGGCTAGCCACAGAGCCACCAGAATCTGGTTTGATTTTTAAGTCCCTCATTTATAATGTGCAAGCCTGAGCAAGACACATATCTCCCTCAAGCTTTGGTTTCATCATCCTTTAAGTAGCCTACTTCATGGTGCTTTTATAAGGGTCAAAGAAATGACTGCACACCAGAATTATAAGAGATGATTATCATCATAATCATTGTATATAAAATATTCCCCCCTGAAATCTTAGCTACCAGAAGGTCTTTCAAGATATAGAAAACTTAAATCTGGAAAACTGTAGCCACCATTTATCAAATACTTACACATCAGGTATTGTGCTAAAAGCTGTATGGGTGTCTTCTCATTTGTGCCTTGCCACACCGGTGTTATCCCCATTTTACAGCTATGAGAAATCCAGATCCAAAGAGGGAAGTACCTTGCTTACAGTCTCCCATGGAAGCCCCACTCACCATATGCAAACTCCTCACTCATTATTAAGAACAAAATACTCAGTGAATTCTAAAGCTAGAAAGAATACAGTCTATTCAGGACATAGTCAATCCCCTTGCTATGCTACCGCCCCCCCAGCAATGATGGGCAGGAAACTAGCTTGACTTTGAATTTGGGGGTGGGGGGAAGAGGGAGAACCAGGAATCTCTCCCTCTTTTTCACCACGGAATCCCCCAGCAGATGGCAATGCTCAATTTGGTAAATATTTCATGTTATAGCCAAATTCCTGGAAAACATGTGCCACTGAAGAAAAATTCTTGTCTGGCAAGTCTTCACATTGCTAACAGAGGAAGTAAAGTCTGGAAGATGAGACAGAACAGAAGGTGCTGGATCGCCTGCTAGCACAGAAGAATGGAGACATTCCCACAGCTCCTTAGTCCCAGCAGCCTGCGTTTTCCATGTGAAGACACGCCAGGGGTAAGGAGGAATCAATGAAGGGCCTCTTCCTCTGGGAGCCAAGGATATGAGCTAGAGAGGGAGGAACGAGAGAATCCATTTCTCTTCTTCATCCTAAGTGACTAGTGTGGCAATAGACTCCGTGCCATGGGACACGCTGGGGAAAAATGTTCATTGCAGAACCCAGATGCCAAAGTGAGGAAGGAATAGAGCACTTGCAGCAGCCACATCTGGCTTTTTGGCCAGCTTTCCCCTCCGGGGTGCTGATTCTCCCTGCACCTGCTCCTTAATTGTTTCACTGTTGCCGATGGACTAAGTTTTCCCCACTTTGACCACAAACTGCTCAGAACTTGGATAAACATGCCACTGTTACATCTCTTTCCAAGCCACTGTGAACCTTTCCATAGAAATCTATACCAAAAAAACCTTTAGCTTTGGGAGTTAAAAAAAAGAGAGAGAGAAAGAAAAGAAAAAAGAAATTCTCTATTCTGGACTACCGGCAGCTAAGTACCCCGATCACGCACACATATAATGATTTTGAAAATTGAGATCAAACTCTAACTTGTCCTAAAGTAAGCACTCTCTTCCTGTAAGTGAGCCCAGGGTTCAAATGGTTAATCCAGTGGCTGTACAGTTAGGTAGACCCTTAGGAAATGTAACCTACAAGGAGGCTTCGTTAAAACCCTCACCTTGAGCAGAGCTTTTTGCACATCAAAAAAGTGAGATACATTTCATGGCTTTCCCTACACACATTTTTATGCTACACCTTTCAGCAAAAGCTTTTACAATGATATTAAACATTAACTCTGTATGGGTTAATCCCAAGACACAGCATCAGCCTTAAGGTTAATAGTCCTTTTAATTAAAGGATAAGTCAGTTATTGAACACAGAAGCTAATCACAAAAGGATTACCACTGAAAATGAACATAGTCTGTGCAATTAGTCTGATAATTAAGACTTAAGTACTGGACAGAGATCAAAGTGCTTGTAATATGCAATAAAGTTCCTAGAGTTGTAAGGATATTCAAAATGTTAGCTTGTGCTTTATTGCACCTTCCATTTATCGCAGACCCATGATAGCAGCAAACACATTTCCCCAATGGATGTCAGCATGGGTAACTGTAACAGCTGTTACTACATAAGCCTGGTGTTTCTCACAATATGATTACTCTGTCAACGACGGCTGTAAAAGGTGGCATCTGCATTCATCAAACAGAGTTATCAATAAATGTAAAACCATACAACAATTAGAGATCTCAAAGGAAGAACAAATCCAACTAGAAAAAAAATGTCAACCACACTCTTTAATTACTAAGATTGTTAATCAATAAAATGCCTTCATAACTTTTAATTAAAATTTTATTTGAGCTGGATGTTTGGAGAATCTGATTCTTTGTTTTCATTACATTTAACAGTTGCACTACAAAAATCCTAGTGGCATCTGGGAGCGGCCATCCCCTGGGGGACACTTTATATCTGTAATTGCATATTGTCACCTACAGAGGGTGTTAAGAATCCTTGTTAAAAATAAAGGAAATAGGAGACCTCTCACAGTAGCCATTATTATGGAGCAAATTATTGGTAGAGCAATCCAGAAGCTGTCAAGAAAGGCTAACAAAAAGAGGTGTGAGGAAATCAACCATTCAGCAATTCATCATGAACCAAAACTAGGTCTAAAATAAAAACCAAAAAGGTATGGGTTTTATGAAGTAAAGACATTGCCTTTGTTTAGAGCAATGAATAAAGATTAAGAGACCACTGATGAAGGATGAAAAGAAGAAATGATAAAAGAAAAATCAAGTGCTTTAATCACACTGATACTCAAACAAGATATAATGAGAACAAGTTAGAATTCCAAAGCTCTGTGCTGTATACATTACTTTATCTTTAATTTGTGTTCGTGAGAGGCTGTGTAATTTATGTATCACCAGCCCCAGAAGTTGCTTGGTGAATTCCCATACCTTCATGTCAGTCTCTTCAGGCTGAATATGAGCCTCACTGTTAATGTTTTTAAATGGTCTCCTTTTTTACTTATACAAAAAGAAAATTGATCTTGAAATTTTTCTCAATTGAGTTTTCACTAGGATTTCATTCGACTCTCAGTTCCAGCTCAGGTAAGTAAATGAGGGTGACTATTGCTTATTTCTTTGCTGAAATAATTAGTAATCTCTCCTTTCACGCCTCTGAGTCAGCACTCAGAGAAAATATAGAATTTGGTTCTCAAAGGTTCACTCAGGGGCTTCCCTTCCTTAACCTCAGCTTGGTTTCCTAGATTCCCATATGAGTAAGAATGGTTGTGAACTATAGCCAACCATTCATCCAGTGCCCTAAAGGGCTGCCATCACCCTAATTCAGAGCCGGAGCAGATAGAATGCACCCTCTGTAGGGGTCAAGAGCAGGCTGCCCCAAGATAGGCCACTTTGTCCTGAAGATTATTTTGAGTCAAAAGCAATCAAAATGAAGCAGATTTAGGAAAAGCTCTACCTCCCCACCTCACCTGCCTAAATATACATTGGAAAAGAAGCCTGTACCAAAAAGAGAGCTCTTAAAAGAGATTGTTTTTTACCTAAGAAGCTGGTTTTTATAACAGGGCAACCTTTGTTTTCCAAACAACTCTTCTCACCTTCCTACTAATGCCCTTCCTCCCCTTTATATCCCCAAAGCCCTACCTCTCTTCTTAGCTCAGGATGACATATATACCCCATTTTGCTTGTCTTTGGAGATTCATGTCTGTATGGATTTCCTGTATATGGGAAATTAAATTTTTATTTTCTCCTGTCAATCTGTCTCACATAAATTTTATTCTTAGTCTAGATAGAAGAATCTTAGACAGAGTAAATTTTCTTCCTCCCCAACACCTCCATGTTTTTCTTCTCTCGGGAAAAGTTTGAGTGCAATCATCAGAGCACTGCTTGAAAGATCAAGGAACACTGTTTTTGACCAACAGGTCCCTGGTCCAATCTTTGTTCCAGCCATTGAAAAACCTTTATAACTGGGGTGCAGGGGTGAAAAGCACATGGTTCCTGGGATCCCAACCAGACCAAATTTGGTCACTTGCCACTGACAAGCGGTGGTGAGTGATGGTGAAACAAGAAAGGAATTTGTTTTAACAAGACCAACACCAGTGAGACAGCAGACTAACATTCAAAGACTATCTCTAAAGTGCTGAAGAAACTTCTATGCTTATATAAAGAAAAGGTGAGACATAGATTGGTGGGTACATATAGGTGGGCAGTAAAGGTCAACTCAGTCATTGTCTTGGAGTCAATCACACAGGGTCTTGCTGGCTCATCGCAGTCCTTATTGCTTGAGGAGATAGTTTTGGTTCCCATCACGGGATGCTTTGCCCACAGGGCCTTTTGCCTGAGTTAAGAGATAAGCTGGAAAGAACTTAATCATGTAGAAAGTACAGACTGAGCTCACAGTGGAGGTAGGTGAAGTCCTCTCTCAGCACGATTATACTCATGAAATCAGGGTCACATCTTAGAGAAAGAAGAGGAAAATAATAGTACTTCATACCTAAATAATGCTTACCAGATGCCAGACACTGTTCTGAGCAGTTTGTAGGTATTAACTCACTAAATCCTCACAGAAACCTTAGGAAATCAATTATTATTATTACACCAAGAGGTTAGGTCACTTGCCCATGTCACATAGCACATAAGTGACAAAGCTGGAACTATGCATCCAGGCTGCCTGGTTTCAAAGACTATGTCCTTAGCCCCTGTCCTATACTGCTTTTAAGAAAATAGCACTGAAAAAGATAAAAAACTAAAAATAGTAAAATAAATAATAATAAATAATTAAAAATAAAATTTTAAATTTTTCTTAAATTACAAAATTTTTTAAAAATAAAGAAAGAAAACAGCACTTATTGGCCATCTACTTTGGGTCAAGCGTATGCCAAATGTTTTATTTCTGTTTGCATAATTCTGCAAAGTGAGTTTTACAGATGAGGAAATTAACACTCAAAAAGGAGAACTAAACCTGCCCAAAGTCACACAATAAGCAGATTCAAAATCAGTTCAATTAGACTCTATAAACTCAGATGACTTTATATGTTGTTTGAATAAGAAATAATCACTGGATTTTAATTCCACTAACCTTCAATGATGAATAAGAAAGAGGACTGGGGAGCCTGGCTGGCTCAGTCAGTAGAGCAAGGGACTTTTGATCTTGGTTGGGGTAGTGGGTTCAAGCCCCACATTGGGCATAGAGCTTACTTTAAAAAAATATAAATATAAAAATAAAAAAGAAAGGAAAGAAATCTTTTTAAGTGAGCAGTTTTAAAGGCACCTGGATAGTTCAGTCAGTTAAGTTCCTGACTCTTGGTTTTGGCTCAAGTCATGATCTCAGAGTCGAGCATGGAGCCCCACATTTAGCTCCACACTCAGTGCAGAATCTGCTTTAGATTCTCTCTCCCTCTCCCTCTGTCCCTCCTGGTTGTGCTCACTTGCTCGCTCACTCTAAAATAAATAAATAAATCTTTGGGGGGATGGGGATGTTCCCCAGAGCATGGGGGATTGCCTTCAAACCTGACATGAGGCCATGTTTTCACCATTCTCCTCAGGGATGAATGTTAGGGTTGTGGCATTCATGGTGATACACACTCCTCCCTATCAGATGAGTAAAATGAATTAAACAGGGAAGAAACAGGCATTTCTAAACCAACAATTGAGCAACCCAGGATTGGGGGGGGGGGTTCATGAGGGTCGGTAGAGGGGGCTGCTCAAGTGAGAAAATCGGGGTCTGATACTTCTCTGTAAAACTACAATACCTTGCATAATATTAACCTTAATAATCATGTCTGGACTGGATGATAGACCTCTTCCCTCTCTCTCACAGCTTGGAGAGAGTCCTTCAAACTCTCCCTAAACCACAGTCTCAGTAGTCATTTCCAACCTGCTAGTGACTGCACTTTCCCATCTTTTTCTCCTGACGTATTTGATCTTTTTCCTGTTTTTCACTCCCTTTATTCCTAGACGTTGCTAGATTTTCCCCCCCTTATGTATTCTGCACTTTAGGATGGGCAACAACTTTGTGTAAGTTCATGAAAATGTAAATTTCAGATACTGCAGTAGGACTCCTGTTTTCTTTCCCAAAGCTTAGTACAGCCAAGTGTGTCCTAGACAGCAGTCAAAACATCAATGGAAATGGGACATGTTTATGAAAAATGCTTTTGGCATACTTTGTATTTTGTTCATACCTACAAAGCAGGGAGATACCCAGCACAAGTAATTTTAACCACTTAATCTCATCTATTGCATATAAATGGTAGTCATACTTAAACACCAAAGAGATGTTGCAAACCTTAAATGATATGTAAAAAGCATTGCCGACCCCCGAGTGTTATTTAATTTCTACGTTTTGAGATGACTGAAAATGAACATGATTGAAATATGAAAGTCGTATTTTTTGAAACTTTCATTTTGCAAAGGTTAATTGACAAGCAGTTTGAGCAGAGGGAATGAGCTGCAAGTAAGTTTCCAATTACCAGAACTGGGACATAGACTTGGGAGAATGTATGAAATATATAAATCTTGAAATGTTAACAGAACTTCCATTTACTAGGCTGAGGAATGAGCAGCATGGATTTGAAGACATTATGGCTCACTTTATAAAGCTATAACTATCTATATAAAGATAAAATAAAATAAATATCTTGATCTAAATTTCAGAAAGAAATTCTTTAAAAATTTTCCATAGGAATCATCAACGAATAATAAAATGAGACTCCTTTTTTTTTTATTAATGAAAACATTTGGGTACAGTAGCATGCCTGTGAATCTCCATATATTTATATATAGACACAGATATGTAAATTCGCTGCCAAATAGATTAGCAAAATGCTAGTAGTATGGCAATCTGGGGGAGAGTCTATCTTGTTGCAATTTTTAAATTTCTCAATCCATCAGTTAAATGTAGATTCAGGGCACAGACTCATATTTCCTTGTCAAATAAATTATGTCTTACATCAAAGACCACACAGAGTCCTACTTAACAAAACAGGAGAATGTCTGAATAGACCATAAATGTGAAATATGAAAGAGAGCAAAATGAGACAGCCAATAAAATAAAAGATTTGTTAGCTAAAAACTACCTACAAAATGGTACTACCAACAATCAGAACTGGTGATTAAAAGAATATTCTTTTAAACTGATGCTAATTTTTTTTCCATGAGAAATGAGTTCTGGTGATAATGCAAAATGGTAAGATTGTTATGCATAAAAAGTTTTTAATTAGATAGCAAAGACTGAGATGATATCTGCCTCTTTTCTGCTTGGATATCGAAACTCCATGTGCATATAATAGGAGAAAAGGACAAGAAATGTGTCTGATCTTTAAGAAATAAAAGGGTACCAAAGGATTATATAATTGTAAACTCATGGGTCAATAATATTTGTTTTATCAACTTGACATTTTTCCCTTTCCAAGTAATTTATAGCAATTAATTCTTATTTATAGATATGTTTTCTACTGTGGTTTTCTCCCACAGATGGCATAAAAAACCTACTCCCATCTAGAAGCCACTACTAAAGATGGTATTTGGTGTCATGATTTTGATAAAATAAAATTGTCATCAGTACTGAGATCGGAACTATCTTGAAATTTGACAGACTATAATGAATTATGATATAAATACATTATTTTGGGGCACCTGGATGGCTCAGTTGGTTGGGTGTCTGCCTTCAGTTCAGGTCATGATCCTTGAGGCATGGGATCCAGCCCCATGTCAGGCTCCCTGCTCAGTGGGGAGTCTGCTTCCCCCTCTGCCCACCACCCCTTCCCATGCTCTCTCATGTGCTCTCTCGCGCACAGTCTCTCAAATAAATAAGTAGGTAAGATATATTATCTTTAACTTTTCTTTAAAAGAGCTTCATTATAACAAACCATAAGGGACTCTTAATCATAGGAAACAAACTGAGGGTTACTGGAGGGGAAAAGGAGAAGGGAGTAGCTGGTGATACACTGTATATTCATTAATTGAATTTAAATATTCTTAAAAGTTAAAAAAAATTAAAAATTCATACATTAAAAAAAGAGTTTCACTACAATATTGAATTTCTTAGATATGTCTGACTACTAAAGGGTTTCAGAGAATTGAGCTTAACAGTTATACGAGATAATGCAGAGAAGGTGGTACAGTACCTAGCCCATGGGAAGCACTCAAGAAAGTAGGGGGTCTATACTGATGGACTCAAAACATCTGAGAAATGAGTGTCTTTTTCATCCAGGGCTCCATCATGTACATATTCGTTTGCTAGGGCTGTCATAACGAAATACCACAGAATAGGTGACTTCAGCAACAAGAATTTATTTTCTTACGTTAAAGATCTAGGCATTAGCGAGATTGGTTTCTCCTCTGTGGACTTGGCTTATAGATGGCCACTTTCTTCTTCTTCTTCTTCTTTTAAGATTTTATTGATTTATTTGACAGAGACACAACAAGAGAGGGAACACAAGCAAGGAAGAGTGGGAGAGGGAGAAGCGGGCTTCCAACTGAGCAGAGAGCCCAATGTGGGGCTCGATTTCCAGGACCCTGGCATCATGACCTGAGCCAAAGGCAGACACTTAACGACTGAGACACCCAGGTACCCAGCGCTTTCTGACCGTCTTCACATTATCTTTCTTCTGGCCACTGGCATCTCTGGGATCTCTGATTGATTATCTTTCTTCTTCTTCTTTTTTTTTTTTTTTTTAAGATTCTATTTATTTATTTGACAGAGAGAGAGATCACAAGTAGGCAGAGAGGCAGACCCAAGGAGAGGGAGAAGCAGGCTCCCCACTGAGCAGAGAGTCAATGTGGGGCACAATCCCAGGACCCTGGGATTATGACCTGAGCCAAAGGCGGAGGCTTAACCACTGAGCCACCCAAGCGCCCAATTTTCTCTCCTTTTAAGGACACTAGTCAGATTGGATTCGGACTTAACCTTAAAGCCTCATTTTTCACTTAATCGCCACTTTAAAAGCACTGTCTCCCAAGGCAGTCATATCCGGAGGCACTGAGGGCTAGGGGCTCGTTCAACTTAGGAATTCGCCAAGGATACAGTTCATTCCGTAATAGCAGAGTGAGATCAATTGTACACACCTCCCATCATGGGCAGAAGCTCTCAGGATCCAAAGTGCCCAGGGTTATGGCAGTTCTAGGGAGCACGTAGAGAGCAGAAGGGCTAAGGTGGGGGCATTCCAGCACCTTCTCTGGCACATTCCTCCTGTCCTGGTACCATTTACCTTCTCTTCTGTACCAACATCTGTGCATCTTTGCATTTTTTTTCTGCATCGGCATGAAAGCATCTGAGCCCCAAGTCAGATATTGATTTCCTTCAATGAATACTTTGTGAAAGTGAGTAAAATACGTAGTACTCTGAATTGCTGCCCTAGACCCCCCACTCCAGAGAACCTAGTTATGCCTAAAAAAGTTCATGGTAATTGAATGGGGAGAGACGGGTGAGGAGGGAAGATTCCTCCTGCTTTAAACCACCTGCTCGGGATTCTTTATTCTCCCCACTTCCTTCCTTACTTTTTTTTTTTTTTTTTTTTTAACCAGTAGCTCTGTGCTCCTGGGAATGAAAAAAAAAAAAAAAACCCGAGTCAAGGGGTAAGGTGGGGAGGTGGCAATTCGAAACAAGGGTTGGGGGACAGTGAGATGGGGAAGTGAAATGGGGAAGGGGAGAGCAGGGAGTGCCCTGTATTTCAAGGGACCTGAAGAAACTCCAAAAACAGATACTTGGCTTGGCACAAGCCGTGTTCTTTTATCCTTGTCGTTTTATCCTGTGCAAAGGGTAACTGCAATTTACGAGAGGGTATTAATGTGCTCTTCAGGAAAGAGTCCTCTTTCCTTACCAGGATGTTAGTGTGAAGAAACACGGTCATAGCATAAAAATCATTTCCATAGAATATGTAATTAGCTACAGCATGAACCTTAAGGAAAGGGAGGAAAACAGATGTCTCTTCCCTCCTTCCCTTCTCTCCGAGTTACAGGAAGCGGGGGTGGGGTGTGAATCTGAGAGTGTCTGTAATTTAAACCCTGGCGTAATGCCTTGTGCAGTGCTCTACACTGTGTTCAATAAATAGATGTTGTCAACTGACAACCCCATTGTAGACTAACATTTGTCTCTTTAGCCAAATTCACTGTATCCGCAGAGTTCCATTGTTCTTTGGGGCTCTCTCTTCCTTAAAATGATGGATTGCCAAGTAATAAAAATGTTTTCACCTTTATCTCCCCTGCTCTCACCCCCTTAAGTTCTTCTTTTATTGCCAGGGGCCCCGGGTCAGCTGATGCATCCACTCATCTCTCATTGGCTTCCCGGTACCCAGCAGCTCAGAGCCACTCTGGTTTGAAAATATTGGCAAATCTTTCATTATAATTGTTGAGGTTTGTCGATGAGAGGAAATGTGGGCTGTGTTTTAATTGTTCAGAAATAATAGCATTCTGACTGGCATGAGCCAGAAGAATCTCCCCTGAGCAAAGACACCCCAGCTGTGGAAAATTAAGACGCAAACTCAGCATAAAACCAGGAAGCAGAGAGTGGTAGAACAGCCGAACCGAGGGGTTTCCATCTTTTTGCCTAAATCGAAATAAGTTATTTAGTTTTTAAAAACACCTAGAAAATTAATGGTTTGGGCAAATAACGCCTTTATCCAAAAAGGAGGTGAGTGGTTTCTCTTATCTCTCTACATACTATCAATTATCCTGGAGCTTTCTGCGACCCACATTCCTCTCCATCGACCAAACAGAACCTAAATTACACACAGCACCTGAGGAAAAGGCACTCAAAGAACCACAAGTTAGCATTTGTCTTCTCTACAGGATCACAAGTAGTGTGAATATTCTTCAAGCTCGAACCAGAAAGATATTGCCCCAAAAGTTTATTGAAGAACTTTGCCCCTCAGAATCCAGTTTAATTAATTAGATGGGACCTATATGACCATTGCATACATACACCACATCTTCTCTATCCATTCATCTAGTGCTGAATATTTAGAGAGCTCTCATAAATACTTGTGGGAGTGCTGACCACACTGACTCCATGTTTGACCCTCCATCTTGGTCATGCCCCAGCAGTGACTTCTTTCAAGGCTATGCGTTCTGGGCCCCCTGAAGGTTAATGTGTGCCCTGATGGGGATGTGGAGGGCTTCTTCTGACCATCCCTAGAGTGGTGCACAGAAGGCACCAGTTTAGATAACTAGTAGAAATGACCAGCACACAGAAGGGTCTACTTTAGATAAATAGTAGAGGTCCTCTGACACACAGATGGTGTCACCTTAGCTAACTACCTTGTGACGTCACCACCATGCGCCTCAATTTATAAAACCTGATAATTAAGGTCCAGACTGGGTGGAGAGAGCCTCGGAGAATAACTGTAGGAGAACGGTTCCCACATGCCTGGATCATCGCCAGATGTGCCCCCCGCCTTGTCAGTAAGTTACCTCGAGTGAAACGCTGTGTAAACAATGTGGAGTGGCTTGCTTCATTCTTCAGTCTAAACTGGCTCCTCAAAAATAAAAAAAATAAAATATAAATAAACAAAGTGGCTTCTCGGTCTGGAGGAGACTTCACTGACCCTCCTCCACCTTCTAACACTAATGGGGCAATTAACATAGGGGTGCTTGTATCTTTTCAAATTAGTGTTTTTGTTTTCTTCAGGTAAGTCCCAAAAGTAGAATTACTGAATCATAAGGTATTTCTAATTTTAATTTTTTTTGAAGAAGCTCCACACAGTTTTCCAGAGTGGCCATGCCAATTTGTATTCCCACCAATCATGCACACGTATTCCCTTTTCTGTACATCCTCACCAAAACTTACTTCTTGTCTTTTTTATTTTAGCCATTTTGATAGATGTGAAGGAGTATGTGGTTTTGATGCGTGTTTCCTTGATGATGACTGAAGGTGAGTTTCTTTTCATACATCTGTTGGCCATTTCTGTGTCTTCTTCAGAAAAATGTCTAATTCCGGTCCTCTGCTCTTTTTTTAATCAGATTTTTTTTTTTTTTTTTTGGTGTTGGGTTGTATGAGTTTTTATATATTTTGAGTATTAACCTCTTTTCAGAAATATTTGCAAATATCTTCTATTTGGTAGGTTGCCTTTTGCTTTATTGATGCTTTCCTTCGCTGTGTAAAGGTCTTTTTACTTTGATGCAATCTCATTATTTCTGTTTTGTTTTTTTGTTATTGTCGGTTTTATTTATTTATTTATTTTGCTATATTTGTTTCCCTTGCCTGGAAAGATAAATCCCCCCCAAAATATCGCTAAGGTTGATATTCAACATATTACTGCCTATGTTTTCTTTTAGAATTTTATGGTTTCACATCTTGTACTTAGGTCTTTAATTCATTTTGAGTTTGTTTTTGGTGTATGAAAGTGGTCCAATTTCAGTCTTTTGCATGTAGCAGTCTGGTTTTCTGACCACAATTCATTGAAAACACTGTCTTTGGGCGCCTGGGTGGCTCAGTGGGTTAAGCCGCTGCCTTCGGCTCAGGTCATGATCTCAGGGTCCTGGGATCGAGTTCCACATCGGGCTCTCTGCTCAGCAGGGAGCCTGCTTCCTCCTCTCTCTCTCTCTCTCTCTCTCTGCCTGCCTCTCTGCCTACTTGTGATCTCTGTCTGTCAAATAAATAATAAAAATCTTTAAAAAAAAAAAACACAAAACACTGTCTTTTCCCCATGGTATATTCTTGCCTTCTTTGTCATAGATTAACTGATAGTATAAGTAGGAGTTTGTTTCTGGACTCTATTCTGTTCCATTGATTTATGTGTCTGTTTTTGTGCCAATACCATACTGTTTGATTACCATAGCTTTGTAGTATAGCTTGAAATCTGGGATTGTGATACCTCCAGCTTTGTTTTTCTTAAGATTGCTTTAGCAGTTCAGTTTTGGTGATTCCATACAAATTTAAGTGTTATTCTAGTTCTGTAAGAAATACTATTGGTATAGATAAGGAGTGCATTGAATCTGTAGATTGCTTCGGGTAGTTTGGACATTTTAACAATGTTAATTTTTCCATTCCATGAGCATGGCATATTTTTCCATTGTGTGGGTGTGTGTGTGTGTGTGTTGTCTTCAATTACTTTCATCAATGTCTTATAGTTTTCAGAGTACATGTTTTTCACCTCCTTAGTTAAATTTATTCCTAGGCATTTTATTCTTCTTGTTATAATTGTAAATAGGATTTTTTTAATTTGTTTCCCCCTTTGTTATTAGCATGTAGAACAGAACAGATTTCTATGTTTATTTTGTATCTTGAAACTTTACTGAATTCATTCATTCTAATACATTCTAATGAAGTGTTTAGGGTTTTCTATGTATAGTATCATGTCCTTTGCAAATAGTGAGTTTTACTTCTTCATTACCAATTTGGATGCATTTTCTGTCTGATTGTATTATTGTTGCTGGGACTTACAGTAATATGTTGACTAAAACTAGTGAGAGAAGAGTGATATCTTTGTCTTACTCTTGATCTTGGAGCTAAAGTTTCAGCTTTTCACCATTGAATACGCTATAGCTATGACTTAATCATACTATTTTTTTAACAGTAATTCTATATCAAAATAAATGAAAATTTGGGTACCTTTATTTGTCAAAGTATTAAAGCCTATATTTGGAAACTCATGGGGTATAATCAATACATTATGAATATTTTGGTAGCAATATGCAATATGCAAAATATGCACCAATGTGCTAATTTTTACTTGGATTTACAATTTTATTTGACTAAAAAACAAGGTTATGGATTATCTCTTTGTAGGATAAGACCTCACATAAATAAAACAAAATAAAAAGGTTATGGAAATTTCTTTAGAAATCTTCCTTTTAATTCACTTTAGCAAAATAAGGTTTGAATATTTTGTTTTACAAGTATTTTACTAAGAAATATAATGTGCATAGGCTTTATTTCCAACAATACATCTCCAGACCTTCAAGCATTACTTTCAAAGAAAAACCACAAATACCCATTTTTTGTATGGCATGAGTTCCACCTGTACATACCTTGTCTTTATTTTTCAGTGGAATGAGAATGAATAATGGACTTCTTAATTTTGAAAAGTCCAAGTCCCTTCTTAATCTGTAATAAACTAATGCAAAAACACATTTAAAACGTTTATCCTACCCCCAAAGAAAAAGCCACATGGCTAACATTACACTGTCATGACAATTACCTCTGATAAAGTGTTTACGTGAGCTGAACTACTCTTTGTGTGACTTTATTTTGAAAGCTTCAACAAACACTTATTTTTGAGATAGTCAAAGCTTCAGTCAACACACGTGTAACTTGAGATGAGTTGCATTTAAAAGGATGGAGAAGAGAGGGCCTGAATCAAAACCAATCACTGCAGAGTGTGAGTTTCAGAGCTGAAAGGGCTGGAGGATGTGTTTCTCCTTTTCCTGGGCTCCACTAACCCTGTGCTCGCTGGCACGTCTGTCAAGCACACAGCTTACTCACCCCCATCGGCATTTATTCTACTCCTAGGGGAGCTCGCTGAAGAGATGATATCTTCTTCCTTTTGTTATACAGCTGCCTAACTTGTCTTTTCAAACATGTTCAATAAATTGTGGGTGAATAAATAACATGGCTCTATCCTCTCTTGTTAGAGACAATAAGAAAGAAACTAAGAGAAGGACAATGACTTGTGTTAGAGTCACACAGCTGATTGGTATAGGGACCCGATAAAACCCCAGATCTTTCACTGTTCATGCTTAGAAATCTCAGCTAGCGAGTCAAACCAAAAGTAGGACTGAAGTGCAGAAAATAGATTGAATATAGGTTGTGGCTCATGATAACTGATTTATATGGCTTTTTATGAAGATGCTGCCCTTAATATTATCAACATAATTTATTATCTTACTCCATGGAGATATCTAACATGGAAGTCTGGTGATTTAGAGCACAGTAGATTGGACTTCCAGCTGTGTGGCCTTGCTCAGTTCCTTGGTCTGATTTTCAGATCAATGTTCTCTGTAATGTGGATGGACAAGTAGCTATGCTTGGTTGTTACAAGGACCAGACAGCATAAAACATGTAAGAGCAGAGAGCTCAGGACCAGTCACATGCTTATCGATATAGCAATCATATAAAGTGGTCTGTAAGGATTCATTAAGCCCTCAAATGAATGAAAAAAACAGATCCCACTCAAAATTTACTTAAAACATGTAAACCTATTAATGCAGATTTTAAAACACACTCATGCAGACTTGTAGTTTTAAATACTTATATATGTACAGTATATATACAGACAGGGAAACAATTCTGGAGAAAAGTACAAAACATTAAGATGGTTGTTTCTGGATAGTGGAATTTTTATCTGTATTTGTGTATATTTTCTACAATAAGCATGAATAGTTTTGTAAAGTAAATTTAACATATTTTCAAACAGGAATATTGACTTTTATTTGGTTTTAAATCTTCTTTAAGGTAAATCCTAAAATTACTTTCATACACAAGCTATGGATAATGCTAAAGTTAGTGGAATTTTCCTACCAAATGCTGCTGAGGTTTTTGTTTTTCATTATTTTATAGTTATTTATTTCTTCTACATAATACCATGTGTCAGGTACTATTCCAAGTGCTTTATAAATATCAATTTAAGAAAGAGCAATAATACCCTATTTTGGGAGAAAAGTAGCTTAGGGTGGAGGCAAGACATATCTAGTTTAAAATCTTTTTGAAGGATAGTCTAAGTTCTGTCTTTTAAAGGAAGATTAATGAAAAATGCAGGGCAAATGCAAAATTCCTGCAAGCTATTTTATTCATATGTACACAATGGCCACACACATAAAAAATGATCTCACTAAGTCCATTCTGCTAAGAAACAAATAATTATTTTTCTAAATAATTTGGACATGGTTTTATAAAGCATGATTTTACAAGGAAATCACCCAAAACAATGTACAGTACATGATAGGCACCTAACATATGCTCTTTTTCTCTCTAACCAAAGCTACAAATTGCTATTCTCTAAGTGAAAATCAAGTACATAATTACAAATGTAACAAGAAGATTGGAAAGTAGTTCTCATTATCTCCCCATCTAACTCTTCTCCGCATGCCCAAGGTCCCCGTGAAGCCAGCAGGCAAGAGTGGGTAGCTGTGAGGTCACCGAGGGGGCATAGCAGTGGGTAAGACTCCGGCTGGTAGTCAATATGATATACCTCTAGAATCCGTATAATCACCCTGAATAACACGGGCACATCATGGTAATATATGATGGGCTATCATTTTCCCTTGCTGTTCTTTATGTAGCTGTGATGACCATAACTCAACAACAAATTTGTCATAGAACCTTCAAAGGCGGGGGGGTGGGGAATCAATGAGCTTGCATACGTCTGTTCTGGGAACATATGATTTTGTTCTAATATAAATCCAAATATATTCACAACCATATTTGCTTCATGTGTAGGAATGGCCCCTCTTAAATATCAGTGCTCCAAAGGTACCAAATTTGCCTGCTGTCCCCTGAATGTCATTCGATAGAAAGATGGCCTTAGCAGAGGAAGGCTGGAAACCTCTTGGCAACAGGGAGAACCATCATTGGTCTCCCTGAGCTGGGCACTGCAGAGAGGCTCCTGTGAGAGTCAAGGGACACCTCCCCACCTGGGAGAGACTAATCATTTTCCAACTAGCTCTAACCTTCATTTATAAGATGTGTTCATGTTGGAAGTTTTAAACTCTAAGCATTTTTGATGAATGGAACAAGAGATTCTTGTTCTTAATTCTCCCCTTTCTGACATGAGCCTTGTCTGGGCCTGGCTAACAGCTACGCTGGTAACTATGTTCACATTGAAAAGAAGGTAGCATCCATCAGAAAGGATAAATACCCAACTTTTGTATCAACATGGGACTGGAAGAGATTATGCTGAGTGAAATAAGTCAAGCAGAGAGAGTCAATTATCGTATGGTTTTGCTTATTTGGGGAACATAAGGAATAACACAGAGGACATGGGGAGATAGAGAGGAGAAGGGAGTTGGGGGAGATTTGGAGGGGGAGACAAACCATGAGAAACTGGACTCTGAGAAACAAACTGAGGGTTTTGGAAGGGAGCGGGTGGAGGGTTGGGTGAACCTGGTGGTGGGTGTTTAGGAGGGCACATATTGCATGGAGCACTGGCTGTGGTACATAAACAATGAATTCTGGAACACTGAAAAGAAATTTTAAAAAATTTTTGTTAAAAGAAAAGAGGGCAGCACAGAATGATGAAACCATCTTCTGGAGGTAAAACAGAAGAGCTCTTCCAATGCCATATGAGAAAGCAGATGTCCTGAGAGAATTTTTCTTAAATTTCTTTAGAAATATCACCTACACCTGCTAGAAGGTCTGTCTAAATTCAAAGGTTCCCTGAGCCCGCAGAAGGACAATGATAAATAGAAAATAAGGGCTAAATGGGTGCTCAGAATTCACTGCACCTGATACCCACCCTCTCCACCCCATTACTAATAAGGAAACTGAGGTCCGGAAAAGGATCCCATGGCAGAGAGTGAGCTGGGCAGAGCCAGGATTGAGCACCTACTTGGCTTCTGTTGTAGCTTGCTGGTATTCCTACCTCAGTGCTCCTTATACAATGAGCTGTGTTACGATAGGGAACTGGGAGCCATTGAAAGATTGTTGAGGAAAGAAATGACCTGGCCATCTCTATGTTTTAGAAGACTGATCAGGTAGTCCCATATGTAAACTGGATTAAAAGATCAGCATCAGCCCCCCGCCCCCCACCCATCACCTTAGTCCCAGGTAGATGGGAACGGGAACTGAGGGATAGAATGGAAGGGGAAAGATGTACCATCTCTGTCAAACCTGCCTGTCTTGTCTGCAGATGGCATGAGCCCAGAAGCCATCCAATGCCAGGTCCCTGATACAGTGCCTAGTGCTCTACAGAAGGGACACGGTAACTGCTGTGAAATGAACAGATGAATCAGAAGTAGAAAAAAAAAGAACCAAGGACTGACTGGATAAAAGGAAGGCAAGGAGTAAAAGATGCCCTCTGAGTTTGTGGGCTCTATAGCTGAGCCAATGTTGGGGAAGTTGGAGGAGAAACTGGTAACGGGATCATCAGGGAAAAAAGGGAGTATTGGAGCCACCCAGGATGGACCCGGACAAAGCTTTCTTGAATCACTGACCTCAAAGTGATTGGTGAAGCCCTAGGGTAGATGAGAATGGCCTGGAATTACAGAAACAGAAGAGGGCTGAAGCCATCAGTGGGGTTAATCCACACCTTCAGGGTACACCCGGCTGTAGCTTTTTAGACTCCTAGTTCTCTGCACAGGTTGATAGAACCACGGTGCTGGCATCTGGCAAAAACAACAGGGCCCGTCTTCAGACCCAAGTTCAGTGTCAGTGTGAGATTTTTAAACAAGAAGACCCAAATGTGTGCTTACCATATAAGCGAAAAAATTTCAACTTGAACTTTGAACTTGTCCAGAAATTTACAATCAAGAAACCTTAAAGAGTTTCTATTTTAGAATTTGTAGGGGCCCCTGGGTGTCTCAGTCGGTTAAGCATCTGCCTTTGGTTTAAGTCATAATCCCGGGGTCCTGGGATTGAGCCTGGTATCAGGCTCCCTGCTCAATGAGGAGCCTGCTTCTGTTCTCCCTCTCCCTCTGCCTCCTCCTCCTGCCTGTGCTCTCTCTAGCTGTCAAATAAATAAAATCTTTGAAAAAAATTTTTTGTAAAAGTTTTGAATCGCTAGGTGAAAAAAATATTTAAATTTTGGAGTACATACTATGTTCAGGGGATGGAGGAGCATGATAATCTCTTCAGTGATTGGACCAGGTAGCAGACAAGCCCTGACATGCCCCGTCCCCACCCCTCTGGGAGAGCTGTGTATGTTTGCATCCTTTCCTTGGGAGGCCTGGAATGTGGTCACCCACCCATGTCCCATGCGTGCTGTGCCTGCTGTGACCCCAGCAGCTTCTTCAGGTGTATCCTACAGCTTTTCTGCCACTTCCATCCACCCACCCAATGAAACAGAGGCCAGATTTTTGAAATGGACCATTTATATTAATGATTACTACTTTCAAAGTGGTATAATCCTAGAGCCATAAAAATCAAAATTCATAGACTGTTGTATCTAAACATGACCTACAAATGAGCTAGTTAAATCCCCCATGAGAACCAAGACTGATCTCCTCTCCAAGGACAGAAGGATTAGGATTTTAGCCACAGCTGACATGCTAGGATCTGAGGCTGAAGTGAGCCTGAGCGTGGACCTGGTCTTCCTGCTGTAGAATGTGCAGTCAAGAGGATGGCACAGGGCAGAGGGGCTTGAGAGCCGCATTCTCACAGCTGTCAGACACAAGAGGACAGTTTCCAAATAGGAAGTGGGACCTGGAGAAGTGACAGAAGGTAACTGGACTGTCAGTGGGGGTATGAAGAGGTAGGTGGAGAGGTACAGACCCTTGTGGGTGGGAGCTTCTCCCCACAATAAGCCGGTTCTACCATGAGGGCTATCCCTTGAAGATCGATTTCTCCAGCCCTCTTATGGAACTAGAGGTAATTCCCATCACTGGTGAAAATAAAGAGTTTCAGCATAAAGATGAAGAATACAATAAGATCACTAGTGTTAGCTGAGCATATGGAACTCTGCGATTATTATAAAGAATAGAAATATTAATTTGCCAGAAATGAAATTGAATGTATCAGTTTGTGTTGAATATGTAAAGGTACCTAGCTCCCTCTTTTCTATTTGCTCATTGACCTCTCTACCCTCCTGTGTTTAGAAAGATCATTCACATATTCATTAGTTCACATTAACTCAGCAAATACGTATTGTTTGCCTAATGTGTGTTGGACAGTAGGTATATAATGGTTCACAAAATTGCATGGGGTTTTCAAAGAAAAATGTCAATCAACAACCAACATGAATTCAGCTCATTTCAGCATTTGCTCTTTCTTTTCCTAAAAGCAGTTCTGCTCTCATGGGAGAAGAACTCCCCCCCCCCCCCCCGCAACCGCAAGCTCAGAGTATCTGGTTTTTTTGGAAAAAGAAGGCAAAATAAAAAGCCTTCCATTCTTGTATCATTTCCCAGATAGTCTGACTCCAAGGAAGCAAGAGTTCATAATCTATCCCTTAGGAATATTCAAAAATAGTCCCCCTGGCTTATCTTTGCTTCCGACAGGAGCTGTTTATAATATCTCTATTTTCACTCTTCAGTTTGCTTGCATTTTGACATTATTCAGGCTTTACACTCTTAAGAGTAAGTCTTCCCAGCCTTTATCCATACCAACGTCTTTCAACACTTAGCCAACCTGTGGATGGGAATGTGTAACTTACTCTCCATGTGATCTCTGATATGGTGAACAGGCAGTATTTTTCTGCAAAAGGCATTTTCTCCCTACTAAAAGAAGAAAGCGAACTCCGGCTTCCTGTGGGCCAAGTCCCTTGTGAATTCTGAGAGGGAGAAAAAGGTTAATTGTGAACAGGTTCATGCATGTGTCACTTACAACTCACCACTGGATCCCTTCAGTCTCACACCCTTTCAGCAGTAGCTTTAACACACTGGGACCAGACAGAAGTTTTTATTGCTCTCTTCAATAAGACACAGGGTGAGTTTAAAGAAGGCAATCTTTAAGATTTATCCCTGTGTTCTGGAAGAGGAGTTCAATAATTCCTTTAATCCATGTTGCCATCTCCTGTGGCCTTTTGCTTTGCTTTGGTCTTTTAACATCTCACCTTATTTTAATAGCAATTATCAGAACCCATATACTAATTCAACCTAACAAGAACTTTAGTAGCATGAACTTGGTATGAGCAAGGCGAGGCACTGGACCAGGCACTAATATTATACTTCATCATGATACCATATTTCACAGGCAAATGAACTGTTTTCAGTAACTATAATTTATCTTTAAAAGATCTCTGACAATAAATCAAAAGAGTTAATTGGATAAATTTTTCATAAGGCATTAGAGACTTATAACATCCCCTAACACTAGTTGAAGCAGTGGGCATGAACTTGCAAATGTAGCATAGAAATCGTGTAAATTTAGTGAACAGGATCTGTAGAGGTAAACGTCAAATTTTAAATAGAATTCATGGATGCCAAATTTCTTTAAACTACATCTATCCATCCACCCATCTGTCTATATCCACATCAGAATAGATCTGTACGTACATAGATGCTTAAATACACTTTGTTCTTTCTGAGAATTGTCCTTGATTTTCTACTTCAAAAGGCACTAGACATGCTCCATTTCTAGGACATTCTGGATTAAGTCAACAGCATCACGTTTCTTGAAGTTTCACAAAATCTTTTGTACATATGCAATCTCTAGATAAACATACAAGGCATCTGAACATTTCAATACTTGAAAACAATGTGACTCTTTACCATCCTCAAAGTAAGTCGACAGAAGCATTAGTCCTTTCTTCAAAAGCTTATCCAAAACCTAGGACCTCTACATTCCATGCAGTTGATCCTACATCTGAAATAATAGCCATCTTTAAAATCATACACTTAGTGTAATTTTGCAGCTCAAAGACTTCTTAGAAATCCATTAGTTCGGGGTGCCTGGGTGGCTCAGTGGGTTAAAGCCTCTGCCTTCATGATCAGGTCATGATCCCAGTGTCCTGGGATCAAGCCCCGCATCAGGGAGCCTGCTTCCCTTCCTCTCTCTCTGCCTGCCTCTCTGCCTACTTGTGATCTCTGTCTGTCAAATAAATAAATAAAATCTTTTAAATAAATAAATAAATAAATAAATAAAATTGGATCCTTTAAAAAAAAAAAAGAAATTCATTAGTTCATTATTTCTGAAACTTCCTTCCCAAAAAAATCTATGTACTTCAACATGTTAATAGCTGTTTAGGGAAACAGTTTCTGTATTCAAATAAAGTTTGAAATGTCCCCTCTGGAGGCTCACAGTGCCCATTAGCATATAAAATCTTGGCAGACCTTTAGTAAAAAAAAAAAAATAAAAGAAACAAAGAAAAGAAAAGGGAAAAAAACAAAAAACCTACTGGTATAAAGGAGTGGGACTTTCATATTTTTTCTCTAAATATATTTTTTTTTACTTTATACAAAAATATGTGTTATGCTAACTGAAAAAGAAATGAAGGTCTAGATCTCAGAGAAAGAAGAGAAATAAGAAAGATTTGATCCATTCCCAGTGCAGACTGCAACTGAAGGATTAAGTGGTTGTTTATTTTTTTTTTAAAGATTATTTATTTATTTATTTGACAGAGAGAGAGAGAGAGATCACAAGTAGGCAGAGAGGCAGGCAGAGAGAGAGAGGAGGAAGCAGGCTCCCTGCTGAGCAGAGAGCCCGATGCGGGACTCGATTCCAGGACCCTGAGATCATGACCTGAGCCAAAGGCAGCGGCTTAACCCACGGAGCCACCCAGGCGCCCTAAGTGGTTGTTTAAAGAGCATTTTTATAGGGTGCCTGGGTGGTTCAGTGGGTTAAGCTGCTGCCTTTGGCTCAGGTCATGATCTCAGGGTCCTGGGATCGAGTCCCGCATCGGGCTCTCTGCTCACCAGGGAGCCTGCTTCCTCCTCTCTCTCTGCCTGCCTCTCTGCCTACTTGTGATCTCTGTCTGTCAAATAAATAAATAAAATCTTTAAAAAAAAAAAAAGAGCATTTTTATAAAGTTTTGTAATGGGAGGTTCTATGTATCTCTTGCTGGTATCCTTAAGAATCACATTCCTTGTCAGGGCAAGAGAAGGTAGGAAGGAAAAAAAGGAAAGAGGAAGGGTGAGAAGAAGGAAAGAAGGGACAGAAGGAGGGACAGAAGGACGGAGAAAGAGAGAAGACCTGTTGAATTTTGTAAAACCTATTTCACTGTAGAATCCTTTACGCAAAGAGTTATCTACGAACATTAGTGGTGTGGTGGCAAATGTTTAACAACTTTTGGGAAATGGAGGGGACTGATTTGTAGCATTTACCTGTTTCCTTGGTGTAAACTGTCACCGTGGTCAATTTCAAACTGCCAACAGAGCGTCTGCTGTCTCACAAGCTTCTGGCCCTAGCATCTGACTCTAGCATTCCTTGGAACACTTGGAAATGTGGAGCTGGCATATCTTCCTTCCCAATTCTCTCTCCTATAAATATACATTTAAAAGATGAGCAAGCTAAGGCCTAGAGAGGTTATGTGACTGTCAGAATTATACAGTTAATCATTTTTACTGGTATCTAAACTCTAATTTCTAAATTCAATGATGATTCCTTGCTATCTAACATAAAATTTTACCTATGTGAGCAGAAAGTTAGTACTATAGAGCCCAGTAAGAAGGAAGACCCTTGCCTTAGACACAAGACTTGACATCTTTCCACTGCTCAGTTCCTCTGCCTGTAGATGGTATAATTTGGATAATACATGCATTTTACCAGTATTTCCTAATAGTAATAAAACATGCAGGTTCATTTCTTCATAAATATTTTGAAATCTTAGAAGAGGCTGTATGATTTAAATGACATTCTGAAATTATTCATGTTTCATTCAAGTCTTGAAATTTTATGGATCTGAGCCTTAAACTAGAGGTTACTCTCCAAGTTCAAAGGAAATACCCTACTTAGAAAAGAAAGTCACCTCTCATTTATTTCAGCATTTTTGTTGTTCAAACTTTTCCTCTCAAACCACAATTCACTTTATATATTTCTACTTGCCTCTTCATATTTTCAAAAGAAGGGTAATAAGATAAATGCTTTTAAAATATGGAATTGTTTTTTATATATATAGACACATATTTATAAATTTGATTTTGTTTGTGGAAGGTGATGCTCATTTCTTGGGCTCAAAGAATAGAATACAAATTTGCTTGTATTGAGAGTCCTTATACTTTGTAGCAGAGACATCCCTGGGAGCCCTTCTTTGAATGGATTTGTTCAGTAAATCCCAGGGTCTTCTCCAACCTGCTTTCACTGATCTTAGACAAATCTCTTAAAACTTTGATTTCCCTATTATAAAAAGAATGGAATAATAGTAATCTATGCTTCATGGGGTAGTTGGTCTCAACTACAAAGATTTTGAGAAGTGATCATTAAGTTTGTGAATTTCACTCTGACTTTGGCCATTTTACAGCATTTTGACTCTTTCACCAAAAGCTTGGTGAGAAAAAGTAAAGTAACAGTTTGTTTCCTTTAATTTATCCATAGATTGAACTCATTCAGATTCTACTTGTGTCTCGTTAGAGATGGGTGCCAAGTGTTGATGACAGTGAATAGTGATATCTTGTAAATATAATAATGAATTTGTGTTGCAACTATATTTACTTAATAAACAGCATCAATCAAAGGACAATTTTATAAACAAAGGCTTTACAAAATTCAATAAGCCACAGATATAAGATAAAAAGAAAAGAAGAAGCTTAATCAATAGTGGGAGGAATTAAAGAGTAAATGGAACTGCCTGCTGATTTGGGCACCTTCCTGGGTGCCTCTGGTGGAGCCACTTTTACACCCCCAAACAATGAAATAATTAATGTTCTTCTAAGATCCCTTCCATAATGTTGCTTTCCTGATTTTTCAAAGAGTCTAATGGAATTCTGCAAACTTTCAGAGTTTTTAACTTGAAATCTTCCTCTATCTCCAAGTTTTCTTTGTGGTTGCAAAATGATTGGTTCCTTAAACAATGTGTGCACATCTTTTAGGAAGACAATGTCCTGAGAGTAACATACATTATCTATTCCTAATACCTAAGGAATATTCTGAACAAAACAGGAAACTGCGAGTGCCAGTGAGGAGTCCAACGATTTGTATTCTGTGCTGCTCGTTGCTCCTTCCAAGGGAACTTAAGTAAGTTTGTCAAGCAGCTTGCGGGTGCAACTCATTTTTTTTTTTAATTTCTTTTCAGTGTTCCAGAATTCATTGTTTAGGGTGCAACTATTTTTTAAGAGATTTTGGTGAAAAGCCTGAAAATTATATGAAGTTGAAGAAAAATCATAATTAATATTTAAATAGAATTTTACTGTTTTCCTAGTATTTGTCCCCATGTTGTCCCATATAACCCTCACAACCACCATAAGGTGTGTTATCCCCCGTTTTATGCACAAAGAAGTTGAGGATTCAAGAATTTGCCTTATCCAGGAGAGTGGAAGACTATTAGGGAAGTTTGGGACTCAAATACCAAATTCTGTGCACTTTCCACTACAGCTCATTAACTCGTAGAAACGAGCTCTACTTTTGCTCCTACTATTCATTATTGATGTCAGTCAGTCCCCAAGCCTAGTGAACCAGCAAAGATCAAGTAAATATGTTGTCTCTGCATATTAACAATAGGGTTCTTACCTCCAGATTCAGTGGTAACAAGGCTGTATAACAGAGAGTGTGTCCTCTATAATTGGACAGTACAAGATGGGAATTCTGGCTCTGATGCTTAGTTGGGCAAGTTACCTAACATCTTCAGAGCTCAGTTTCCTCATCTGTACAATGGGGGTAATGACATCACCTATTTTATACATTTGTTGTAAGGATTAAACAGGGTTAAATACAAAAAGCACTTAGCACATAGTAAGCACTATGTAAGTAAACACTAGTTTAAAAGAAATAGATTTGTGTTGCTATATGGTCGCCTTTGCTGACTAAAGGAATCCATCAGGCTTAAAACTTAGCCCATCCAGCAGAGGGAACAAATTAAATACATACGAAAATGCCATTGTCAGTCACATCTCTAACACCAAAAACATGTCTGGTAAATAGTACTGAGTATTAGAAAGTAGAGAGTATAAGTTATATGGAAATAAAAATATGTATAAACTTTAGTACATGCAATTTGAATTTAAACATATGATCTCTAAGACTCCAGCCAAAAAATTCTATGACTGATAATTTGGTACTAGTTACTTGAAATAATGAGTTTACCAAAGGGAATTACTTAGTTATCTCAGTATTTTCCCTTTTAATCTCTTAACATATACTGAGTCTAGTCAAGACATACACAGAATGTCCACATAAGGCCCATCACTTGGGGATTAACTGTTCACTCCTGTCTGCAGAAACGTAAAGGCCACCCCAGGCCACCAACTTAATTATATCCAGGATGCTCACCAGAGGCGAAAAGCCTCCTAGAACTGTTTTTCAATCATCATCTCTCCAACTGAGCTGGACCAGTGACACTAAAACCGGCAATTAAAAGCCTCAAGTTTAGAAATACATTCAGTTTCCCAAGTCCCCAAATGCCAAAGGTTAAGTGAATTATGTGGAGATAATTCTCCAAGGTCCCGAGGGAGAGTTCTGCTAACTTCAGATTGCTGGCCTTTCAGTCTTATTTTTCCCTTCCCAACTGATAGGCTTCTCGCAGTGGTGCTGCCAGTGTAAAGAGCAGAAAAATAAGAAAAGTTGCAGATGGAGAAAATAAAAAACTTTCAATATGTTTTCTTGGGGGAAGCCATGTGATCAGCGCACTTAGCATTTTTGGAACACTGAAGGTTTTTTTCCTTCAGCTATTTGGGAGAATAAATGTGAGTAAATTTACACTCACCTCCTATTAAAAATACCCAAGATCTTTACTGTGTTGCTTTGCTACTTAAATTGGAGTGTGTCACCGGGCATCTTACTGTGGGAGACCATAATGGGACCCACAACTCTCCTCCAGGCTGAATTAGAACCACCCATTACACCTCAAGTTGTGTGGTAACACCTCCACAGTGTTTCCAATTAACTTTGTAAGTTTTTAATCAGTGACAAATGCATCTTTGTAAATTCAATTTACCTTTTATTGCACTGCTATAAACCGTCTTGCAGCATTCCGGTACTTTGTGCACATTTTACTTGCTACTGACATAAGACAGCTGTTGGACCTACAACAAAGGCTAAGCTTTATGAGTTACCTGAATTAGGATGTAGGTGAAGTAATTAAACCCCAAAGAGAAAGAGGGGGGAAACAGATAGCCCTTCACCATCCACACACACCAATACACAGGCAGGAGCTCCTGAAGGAACTCAGAAGCTGAAACATTTGAGATTAAATCCCCAGAAATTCCCTCCTTTTATTGTGAATTTTAACTCTTCATATGTGGAAGGAGGTGCATAAGTGAAACGCTCGGGCACATTTTATTAATAAATCTATACCGCTATTTGTTTCTTCTTTAATCAGATTCAAATGTGTCCTGTTAAAGAGCCATGGGTGATTAGATCATAAATCTGAACGACCTTGAAGATGATGAAGGAAATGCTTCTCTGTAAAGCCATCATCATGCTGCCAGCTTCATCATTTACACATTTTTACAGGTGCAGAGAAAATGTTTAATTTCAAATAGCTTGCAAGAATCACTCAGAAGAAGATATTTTTTATAAGCTCTGCAGATAAGAAAGCAAATGAACTAACTGCACTGCTTAAAAATATGCAATTTTTTGTTTTTGTTTTTGCTCCTAAAAATAAGAAAATGGCAAAAAAAAAAAAAAAATTAGGGGAAGGATTAGTATAATTACTTGACCCTAAATAGAGCTACTCTAGGATTCCAGCTTAGGTTTTGTTGTGTTTGGATATTACTAATGACACATTAACTCACTGCCCCTTGCTGCAAATTATTAACTAATTGTGAGTAATACGGTCATGAGACCTATCTTTTGTTACATATTTAATCAAAAGTCTGCATTTTTATAAAGGCAGCAGATTTATGGATGACATTTATGGTTTTCTCCTTAAGTACTGAAGAATTCCTTTGTCTTATTTTTAGATTTATCACTCAACCATGAGACATTTGACATTCAAGATGTAGATCTGCATCTTGCTATTATCACATTGAAAATACTGTAAATGTTGTAATTTGTCAGAAGTTTTTAGACACTGACATTATTCCAATTCACTAATTGATTAATTTATTCATCAATTCATTTTTTTCATTAAGTACCTAATATCTACCTAGGACAAATAGTGACTGAAAATGTGGCCCTTACCCCTGCAGATCAAGGGTTATAAATTCAAGAAAAATTTCAGACCCATATACACTTATGTGTTATTTCTGATGTTTATTTTAACTTGATTCGCTTTTCAGATGTTTTTAAAAATCAGCCATGACCTAAAATTTCTCATTGAATCTGTATGTTGTTACCATTTCTAAACCATGGGCTTGGGTTTCTTTGACCTTTTCTGAAGGGCATACTCTTTAAATACGGTTTTGATTTTTCTGTATCATAGATTCCTTTGATAGCTTATGAATTCTTCATAATACATATACAAACTGGTCAAAATACAGCTTTGATTTCATGGTCCTATTTTTTCCCGTTCTTTATTACTTGCATTAAAGAAATAGCAAAACGCTTGACAGGTTACTATATAGCTGCTTTAGAATCTAGGAATTAGACGTGAAAAGCACCCTTTTAAATTGCTGCAAACTGATCATTAGTTTCTCACCATTTCTTCTGGGTGCTCAAAAATATATGGCCAGATATAGAAAAGGAGTTTCAACAGATAACTATGCAGTTTATGTTCTTTACCCCACAAGGTGGGCGTCACCCAGTCAAAGTAACCCTCCAAGAGCAGAACCAGGGACAAAAGGACCCAGGACCCTGGCACAGCAGTCATTAGATGGGGAGGCCTTCAGAGGTTACTAAACCTGCCCCATCCTCAATCCTTGGCCTACAGCTCACGGAATCAGCCCCGGGATATTCAAAGGGGTGGAGAGAGAGAGAGAGAGATGGTTTCGAAGTTGCCACTTGTTGAGAGTCTGAAATATGCAGGCGTGGAGTTTGTCACAAGCACCCCACATGGTGGATGGGGAAGCAGAGGCTGAGGAATTGATCCAGAGCTAACAATAGCTTGGAGCTGGAATGCGCACCCATGTTGGCTGCGGATTTCTCAGGTCCGGACCATCCCGCAGCCAGTATCTTAACCACAGCACCCCTTCAAGCACCAAATGTCATACTGTCTCTGAAGCCCAAAGCCTCATTCTTTAGATTTTTAAATTCATCAATTATATCTTGAATAACAAATTTACATACCTGAAACCCATCCTAATGTGAAAACTAAATAATTATTGCTATATTTCTTTTTTTTTATTATAATGGATACCCTCATTTTTTAAATTTTTTTAATTTTTTTTAAAGATCTTATTTATTTGACAGAGAGAGATCACAAGTAGGCAGAGAGGCAGGCAGAGAGAGAGAGGGAAGCAGGCAGGCTCCCCGCCTAACAGAGAGCCCGATGCGGAGCTCGATCCCAGAATCCTGGGACCAGGACCCAAGCTGAAAGCAGAGGCTTTAACCCGCTAAGCCACCCAGGCGTCCCAAATTATTGCTATATTTCAATGCTGTTTCCTTTCACTTTGTGCGGCCAAGCTATGTCTGATGGAGGCACTGTTATACATAGACATTGAAATTAAAGATCCCTTCTAGAGGGACGCCTGGGTGGCTCAGTTGGTTAAGCAGCTGCCTTCAGCTCAGGTCATGATCCCAGCATCCTGGGATCGAGTCCCACATCAGGCTCCTTGCTCAGCGGGGAGCCTGCTTCTCCCTCTGCCTCTGCCTACCATTCTGCCTGCCTGTGCTTGCTGTCTCCCCCCCTCTCTCTGATAAATAAATAAAACCTTTAAAAAAATAATAAAGATTTAAAAAAAATTAAAAAAAATAAAGATCCCTTCTAGAATAGCAGAATCTGCCCTATTTTATTGCAAAACAGGCGTCTATTTTCAAAAAGTAGACTAATTGTCCCGCACCCCCCTACTGGATTGTTTCCATTTTAAACCATCTTAGAACCAAAGCCACTTCACCATAATTTATGTTTAGCTTTTTAAAGATTTTATTTATTTTTTTGACAGAGAGAGAAAGATCACAAGTAGACAGGCAGGCAGAGGGAGAGGGAGAAGCAGGCTCCCTGCTGAGCAGAGAGCCCCATGCGGGGCTCCATTCTAGACTCTGAGATTATGACCTGAGCTGAAGACAGCAGCTTAACCCACTGAGCCACCCAGGCACCCCTATGGTTAGCTTTTTAAAGAAAAGCCTTCTAACGTCTCTTACATACAAAGAATTTTAGCATATTTTATGTGATATGCAAGCCATTTACATTAAAATTAATGTAAGACAAGATTTGTAAGTACTCCCTATTATTCAGTGATATAAAACTCTAGCTCTTGAAGTAATTAATTAGGGATCATTGGAAATTATCATTTTGGATCCTAGTCAGAGAACATTTTAGAGATCAATGAACATTGGAGGCTTCCAGACTCCACATTCCGCATTACACACTCTCCACACCCAAAAGAAAGAAAGATTAAAAACAAATTCCTCAGGTATTGTCAGTTTTTCTTAGGCATTCTTAGCACACTCATACGCGGGACCGGCCGCAACAGCTCAATCAATAGGGAAGAGTAATGTAATCATTGCCACCGCGTTTTCTGTAATTCCTCATTGTGGTAGCAACAGCATTTCAATAATATTCAGAGAGACTATTTATGGTGCTTAAGGTAAGAGGTTTCTGCCATGTGTAGAATAACAAAAAATTCAGCACTAATATTTAACCCTTAATGAGGAAAATCCTTACCATAAGTAATCTAAGCCAGACAATAGTCACAGGACACTGAACCACAAGGCTTTTGAGTGGGTAAAAGAGTACGTGATGACCATTGATGAATCGAGGACCAGTTGAATACCATATGGTATACTTACACAATAAAAGATTATACAGTTGCTAAAGAAAAAAATGAGGACACATACTCATTGAAATGAGAAATGAAAATGACTACATACTCATATGAAAAGCTCTCCAAAGTATTTCATTGAGTGCACAAAGCACAACACAGGATAGTGTATATAGGAGGCTATCATTTATGTATAAAAGGAGAAAAATTAAGGATATACATTTATATTTACTCCTCTAGGCATAAGGAAATGGAAAGCTGTATATAAAAGAAGTAACATTTTTACCTGGGTGTGGGTGTAGTGCGGTGGCAGAACTAGGGCATTTGGGAGACATGAATGAGTAGAAGATGTTTATATATATTTATATATATAATTTTTAAACATGTGAATGTATTGCTTATTTGATCAATGAAAAGTTAAGTGATGTATGTACTATCATCAGGGAACTAATTTAATAAATATGGTACATTCATAGAATAGAATATTATATGGCCATGAAACAGAATAAGGAAGCTTTTTATCTACCTAATTTAGAAAGATCTCTCAGATGTGTGATTGTGTTGAAAGAAAATCATGTACAGAATAATGCCCTTGATATGCTACCATTTTTGTGGAAGGAGGAGAAGTATTTGCTTGCATGTGATTAGTTAGCTCTGAAAGTACACACAGGAAATGAATAGTGGTGATTCCTTGTGTCGAGAGAAACAACTGTGTGTTGTGGCTTGCGGTTGGAAGTGAGACTCTTTGTTGAATAGCTTTTTTATGCTTTTCTCTTAACCACTTGAATGTATTATCTTTTTATAAAAAATTCAAGCATTTAATTTTTTAAAACAGTATTTAGCTATAATGACTGCTTTTTTCCTAAAGAAAGAAAAGGATGAGTGAATAAATTGATCTTGGAATTAGAGAAAGGAAGAAAACCAAGCTGTAATTTATCAAACTACTCATTTGCCAAACTACTAATCCAACTACCGTCAAAGTACTAATATTTCTCCTCACTTCACTCTATACTAATTTGACTGGAGTGTACTGTCTTCATTTCAAACATAGCTTAATAAAATTAACTGGATTCATTTTTTTCTAGACATGTAAATAAATGTCAGGCTTGTGTCCCAACCACCACACCTCCCACTCCAGGAAGGGAAGACTAAATGGATTGAGACTGTGTAATTTAAATTTTACCTGGCTCATTATCACTTTCAAATAATTTATGCATTTTAAGCAGCTGCTTTTCTTCTCCTTATGTGTCAGTCATGCAAATTAACAACACCTCAACGAAACTGGCCTATAATAAATCAGTTTTTAAACTAAGTATTTCACAGGGTTATCTTTCCCTTTGCAGATTTTAACAGCTGTAAAGCACCCGCACTTCCAATTGGAAAGTAGTGGAAAGATCATGAGCTTATAGTTAAACAAATCTAGGGTTTAATCTTGACTCTGACATTTAGAAACTTCATATCCTTGGATAAATCATTTAATGCCTTTAATCCTCAGTCTTCCTTATAAGTAAAATGGGAATGAGAATGCCTATTCACAGGGCTGTCATTTAAAAAGACATATTAAATTGTTGAGTAGAGGGGCATCTGGGTGGCTCAGTCGTTAAGCCTCTTGCCTTCAGCTCAGGTCATGATCCCAGAGTCCTGGGATCCAGCCCTGCATCAGGCTCCCTGCTCAGCAGGAAGCCTGCTTTTCCCTCTCTCACTTCCCCTGCTTGTATTCCCTCCCTTACTGTCTCTTTCTCTAGCAAATAAATAGATAATCTTAAAAAAAAAAAATTGTTGCATAGAATGCCTGATATGAGAGTGGTCAATAGTCCTGGTTTGCCTGGGACTCTTTCCTTTAGCATTGCATCCTAGACCTACATCCTGAGAAAACCCTCAGTCTGTGGCAGATTGGAACAGCTGGTCACCCTATCCAGTGAAAAAGGAATATTTAATGTGAATTAAAACTTGGGTGCACAGACAAGGGAGGGCAGTTGCATCCATTGTAGGTTGTTTTGTTTCTTGGGGGACTTCTGTGAGGAGGATACAAAAAGTCCACTCTAAAACCTTTAGACAACAGAAGCACATGATAGGCAAGGAAATGGGATTAGTGACTTGTCTGTTGGGAAACAGACAACCTGGGTTTTAGTTCTGGTTCTGTTGAAGACCAACTGTGTGGCTTCAGTGCCAATGGGCTTTGGGTTCATTATCTATAAAAGAGAGCTTTAAGCCAGCTCTTTCTTAGCTCTAAAAGACTATTTTAGGAAGAGTCAGAAATACTCAACTTCTAGGAAAAGGTCTGACCACCACCAAAAGGAGATGAAAAAGCTCCATGTCCCTTGTCTCATCAGTCCCTCTGATGCTGTGAGCATGCAGCAAGCATTATCTACTGACAAGAACTTTCTGCTGGATAGGAACAAGGTGAATAAGACCAGCCCATGCCCTCCACCCACATAGGACCAAGTAAGAGTTACTCTTGCCTACCAGAATCTGATAAATCTCTGGCAAGAATTTGGTTACAAGGGTCTGTAAACATGAATGGAGAGTAGATGGTAACAGCCTGAATGGAAGGGAGAATGCTTGTGGTCTAGAATCCTAGGGCAGACAGACTACAGAGAGAGGTCATGAGGCTTGGTGAGAGCAGATAATAAATAGTCCAGAGAGCTATTTTACTAGGGTTATTGAAATACCACCCAGACTACAAGTGGAGAAAAAAATCATGGCCTGGTGTCATGAGGGGGAGGAGAGAGGAAAACCTGCAGTGGAACCAGATCAGGGCCAAGGAAAGACTTCTTTAGAGAAGAGGGGACATGTTTGCAAAAGTGATCATGTTTGGGAATATATGACAAATTTTCAACAAGGAGAACATACATAGAAAATTTCACTTTGGAAAGGAGCAGGGGGTTTTCTTCTTTCCTCCCTGTGAGTATGGGAATAAAAGAAAACTTCAGAGAAGATAAGAGGTGGTAGAATTGGGGTTCCATGGTCTCAATCAACAGAATAAAATAACTTTCAATGTCACCATGCCACCCTTTTTAGTTAATTTAATTACCACCTCAATATGGTGACTTATCTTCATGTTTACATAATAAGGACAGTGATGTTCAATTAACAGGATAATTAATTTAATGTTTTGGTTAACTGAAGGTTTATTGAAGGTTTCTAACAGAAATTCTGCTTTGTTCCAACTTCTGTTTTTGGATCTTATAAAAATCTATTAATCTGCTCTCCTTTCTTGGTAATTAAAGCATAAAAATGGACTTAAAGCTAGGACCTATTGGATTTCAATTTTAAAATTTTTAATTATGAAAAATATGAAAAATAAATTATGAAGAGGAAAAATTTCCACATGTTCCCCAACCCAAATATTACTAATATTTTGGGACCAGTAGCTCCTCCTAGTTTTTTTCCTAGGCTTTTTTATTTTATTTTTTAATATTTTGACAGAGACAAAGAGAATACAAGCTGGGAAAGAGGAAGACAGAGGGGAAAACAGGCTCCCGGATGTGGGAGCCCGATGTGGGACTTGATCCCAGTGGGATCATGACCTGAGCTGAACAAAGGCTTTACTGACTGAACCACCCAGGCACCTCCCTTTCTAGGCATTTTTATTGTTATGGTAATATATATCACAGTGTGTCTTTTTTCACTTAACCATAAAAAAGTGAGAACTTTTTTCAAATTACTACAAACTCTGACAAGAATTCGCTTACACTTATCACTTTAATATCTGCATTCCATGATGAGACTATACCATAAATTATTTAACTACTCCCCTATTTGGACATTTGGGTTGTTTTTAATTTTTCACTATTATATATATAATGCAACAGCATGCAACTTAATAAATAAAAGGGGTTTTCCCACTTATTTAGGATTTTTTTTTATTTTGATTTCCCAGGAATAATTTTTTTAACATCTTTTTATTGAGTATAGTTCACATACTATGTAATTCACTCATTTAAAGGAAACAGTTATTTTCCATATATTCACAAATCTGAGCAGCTATTACCACAGCCAGTTTTAGAGCATTTTTATTATCCCAGAAAGAAATCCTATACCCTTTATTTATCACCTCCCTACTCCTCACCCAAGACCCACCTCTCACCAGCCCTAGGAAACCACTATTCCACTTTCTATCTATATAGATTTTCCTATTCTGGACATTCTGTATGAATGGAACCAGGTAATATGTGGTCTTTTCCAACTGACTTCTTTTACTCAGAATAACGTTTTTAGGGTTCATCCATATTGCTATGGATATACGCTATACATAGCGTGTATCCATATTGCTTTCCTTTTTATAGCTGAATAATACTCCATTGTAAGGATATACCATATTTTGTTTATCCATTCTTTTATTGATGGGCAATTGGGTTATTTCCTCTTTGGGCTATTGTGAATAATGTTGCTATAAGCATTTTTGTACCAGTTTCTGTGTGTACATATGTTTCCATTTTTCTTGGGTATATACCTAGGAATGGAATTGCTATGTCATAGGGCTAGAGATACAAATTCCTGCTCAAAAGAGTTGAGATATTCACAAATGACAGTACAGACAAAGGGCTAATATCCAAAATCTATAAAGAACTCCTCAAACTCAACACACACAAAACAGATAATCATGTGAAAAAATGGACAAAAAACATGAACAGACACTTATCCAAAGAAGACATACAAATGGCTAGCAAACACATGAAAAAATGTTCATCATTAGCCATCAGGCAGATTCAAATCAAAACCATATTGAGATACCACCTTACACCAGTTAGAATGGCCAAAATTAACAAGACAGTAAACAAGTGTTGGAGAGGATGTGGAGAAAGGGGAACCCTCTTACACTGTTGGTGGGAATGTAAGTTGGTGCAGCCACTTTGGAAAACAGTGTGAAGATTCCTTAAGAAATTAAAAATAGAGCTACCCTATGACCCTGCAATTGCACTACTGGGTATTTACCCCAAAGATACAGATATAATGAAAAGAAGGGTCATCTGTACCCCAATGTTCATAGCAACAATGGCCACAGTCGCCAAACTGTGGAAAGAGCCAAGATACCCTTCAACAGACAAATGGATAAAGAAGATATGGTCCTTATATACAATGGAGTATTATGCCTCCATCAGAAAGAATGAATACCCAACTTTTGTATCAACATGGATGGGACTGGAGGAGATTACACTGAGTGAAATAAGTCAAACACAGAGTCAATTATCACATGGTTTCACTTACTTGTGGAGCATAAGGAATAACATGAAGGACATGGGGAGATAGAGAGAAGTGAGTTGGGGGAAATTGGAGCAGGAGATGAACCTTGAGAGACTATGGACTCTGAAAAACAAACTGAGGGTTTTGGAGGGGTGTGGGGGGGGGTTTGGGTAAGCCTGATGGTGGGTACTAAGGAGGGCACGTATTGCATGGAGCACTGGGTGTGGTGCATAAACAATGAATATTGGAACACTGAAAAAAATAAAATAAATTTTTTTTAAAAATCTACTATCACACCAAAAAAAGAGAGAGAGAGAGAGAGAGAAAGAGTTGAGATACATTTAAGTCTCCTAAGATGTATCTCCAAGTTGCTTTTCAAAAGGCTTTTGAATTAAGCTTTTATTCCGTTCTGTTTAATTCTTGCTGCTCCTCAGCAAGTTCAGGTCAGTTCTCAGGAGCAATGATGTCCAAAAATAACAGTGTAGGACAGTGTTGTCCAAGAGAAATATCATATAACTCATTTAGGTAATTTTAAATCTTCAAGTGGACACATTTTAAAAAACTAATAAGAAACAGGGGACCCTGGGTCGTGCAGTCAATTAAGTATCCGACTCTTGGTTTCAGCTCAGGTCATGATCTCAGGGTCATGACTCGAACCCCACCTTAGGCTCTGTGCTGAGCACCAAGTCTGCTTGGGTTTCTCTCTCCCTCTCCTTCTGCCCCTCCCCTGCTCTCTCTTTTACTCTCACTCTCAGATAAATAAACAAATCTTTAAAAAGTAACAAGAAGCAAGTGAAATTAATTTTAATAATATATTTTATTGAACACAATATACCAAACATGCAGTTTTCAAACCATAACACATATAAAAATTATCACTAAGATATTTTATCTTCTTTATTCACATTCAGTTTCTGAAATCTAACATGTGTTTTAGACTTCATATCTCCATTTGAACTAACCACATTTCAAGTGCCACGTGTGGCTTAGTGACTACCTAGGAATTTGGTTGACTCTATCTTCTTTGGAAGGTGGCACGCACTTACTTTTTAAAACATCTCCTCATTTGTGTCCCTTTGTTACCTGTATCTTTTTAATAAAAAAATGAAGCAGGAACAAAATTTAATGGACTAAAAATTCCTCCTAGATAGTGAATGGTTAACTAAATACTTACTGCTTTCACGTACCACTTCATATTTCTACCTGTTGAGTAATGAAGTGTAATGGGTCGGTGGGGGGGAAACAACTTTAAAAGGTCTACTCCTTCATTCCAGTTTACTTGAACAGACTCTGGAGCTATTTTTGTTTCTAGAATCTACATGATGTTGCCGAATGCTAAACACCAGTGCTAACATTCTCTCAAATTAGCAAATCATTTCTTATGCTGAGTCTTTAATGATGAAAGGAACAGGAAAGAAAAAAAAAAGGCAAGAAATAGATTTCACTGTGCTATGCTGGTAAAAATCATGTTTTTCCATTTATTCTTTGCACAATAAAAAAATATTAGATCTGAGATCCTATATAATCCCAGGACACAACTTCCTGCCATGCATAATTATTTTCCAAAAGCATATCAGGTCAGAAATGAAGCAGAGAATGGGGGGGGGGGGGGGGAGGCCTCGGTGGTCTACAGCAGATTTTTTTTTTTTTGGTGCGAATCAGTTGGATAGTTATTACCACCTGGTACTGCTAATGAGCCTAGTTGGGAAAACAAAGCTGCAAACATTCCACAGCAGACTGCACTGTGGTCCAGTTCTGGGGAGCCTTTTGGGGTCTGTTGAGCATCTGAAGATATATTTGAAGGTGTTTTTGCCTATTATAAAGATTGAATTCTTCCTTCTTCAGTTTTAAAAGAAACATGTTGCTTAGAAAGAATCACCAGTTGTGATTCATCTGTGCTTCCATAACCTAAATATTTTATTGTATTCATAAAATAACTTTTATAGCTTAAATATATCTTACTCATTAAAAGCAATTTATTTTAATATTCTCAGAGGAAGTAGACCATCTCCTCCAAGAAAGTATTTCCATGACTAAATAAAATGGCCTCAAATCAACCTAAGTAAAGAGACAATATAGTGCGGTCATTCAGAGCAGGAAGTCAGAGTCCTAGATTCAAACGTGAACTCCACTTATCATCCAAGTTATTTTTCTGTGCATAAGATCCTTCTCTGAAAAAAGGAATAATGACAGCTATTATTAAGTTCAAGTGAGATAATGCATATATGGTACTTAACATAATGCCCATAGCTTTTCTTTATAGTGGGTTTTGGTGGGGGGAGGGGCTTGTTATTATTATTACATACATCTTATGGATTCCAAGATATCACAGCATAGAGAATAGCAAATACAAAGTCCAGGGAATAGCAAAGAATCAAGCACCAATTATTATACAACACAACTACTATGCTGTATCAGAAGAAAGCATGGCTAGCCCCTATGTTGTGAAAACTAGGGAAAAGAGGACTGGAGCAATGGAAAAAGGAAGCAGTGGGGAAAAATGAACTTGTTTATCAAGAAGATGCTTTACTCTCACACTCCGTGTGTTGTTAACTAATTCACTACATATTTATTGAGCACTAACTATATGTAAAATACTGTGGTTGCTATTGGGGTTAAAAAGATGTCACCTGCCTTCATTAATCTTAAAGCCCGAAAAAGTGTTGTCTTTATCACCATATGTACCACCTGGCCTTGTAGTTCTTGGGTTACCTGTCAACCTTGGCCTCTTAATTATGAGCAGCAATGCTTCCTGATTCACATCTGTACCTCTGCATTGTGCACAGTAGCTGACTCGTAATAGCCACTCAATAAACATTTGCCAAAGTGACCTTCGTTAGCATGAGGAATGGAATCGATCATTACTGGATTTCCAACTGTAATAGATGAGCTCTCTGAAGGCAGAGATGCATACTTGTAAATGTCTTGACTCCAAGAAAGGTGGATTTTTGAGGCTAGGTTAGCATTTACACCACTACAACGGCATCATTATTAAAATGAGAGTCACTGTGCAATGTCAAATTTCAGTAAGTTTCTTTAGTCACAGGTGCACAAGATACACAATTGCATTGCACTCTCATATCTAATTAAGGGAGATAAGCAATGAAAATGTCTCTCCGTTAGGTTCTTTTTCTTGAAGTTTGGAAAACTTTTTATTTTTCAAAGAGAAAACTATACATAAACTTTTTATTGAACCGTAAATGCTGGGATTTCGTCATTATTTTCCATTCATATTACCTTATTCTCTTCTTCTACTTAAAAAAAATAAAATTTTTATAATGAATTACTCTGAAAGGAAGAAAACCGATTACACCCTATGTGTGTCCATTCTAGTTCTCATGTGGAAGTAATGTGGTCAGTAAGAACAATTCATAATATTGTTGCTGTGTATTTGATGAAATTATATTTTGAGGAGTGCATCCTTTCTGATGTGAAATAAACTGTATATTGAGGTATTACCAACTTTGTTAGCTCGTGGAAATTTGCAGCTGATGCTTTGGTGGGGTGAATGGAGGCAAGTTACAGATATTCCTAGTCTATTGAAGTTTGTTATAATTGGTAGTCTGGAATTAAATGCTCATCTACAGCCTAATCCAAGCGTGATGGCTTTCCATTAATCTGTGATGGGTTTTTATTTCTTTATTATGAGCTGAATGTGTAAATTCAAAAGGATTAACAAAGCCATCTTGGCACGATTTAATTCTCAGGCTCCCTCTGCTGGTAGTGAGTACTTATGAATGAGGGTACTATCACTATTCCCACAATTTTGCCTTTTACATTAAAGCTAAATTTATTGTTGGACACTTGTGTAATAAACCCAAATTTTTTGGTTTACAGCTGGCCAGTTTTCCCACTAAAGATTAAGCGATATTTTTGTGGTTGAATTAATTAGTCTTTTCATCACAGAAAATTGAACTATTTTGTATTAAAGTAAATATTTGCCAGAGTTATACAGAGTAATTTATAACATCACTCATACAAATGATTACCAACAGCTTTCATAAGCAGAAACGAAACACTTAATAGAGACATACTAAAGATTTAGTAGCTACCCAAACTACTTTATCCTCTCCTATATAAAACCTGTACAACATAAAAACACATCCCACATACCATCCAATAAAACAGTTACTTTCTGGGCCTTAATATCTCAACATAATACATAAAAGTACATGACAATTTGGGAAAAATACATTCAACCTGCAATTCTTTGAGTCTGAGTATTTGTGTATATGTGCTCTTTTAACTTTGAAAAGTACTTTCACATTCATCTCACATTTTATCCCAAAAACCCTTGAGATGGTACAGATACAATTACCCCTATTTAACAGGCAAAGGAACTGAAGTCAGAGAGGTTAAACTATTGGCCCCAAATTACACACTGGTTGGTGGAAAAGAGCCTTCAGCTCTTCCAGAAAGGTCTGCAGGCCTCTCTCTCAAGAGCTATTTAATAAAAAGGTATCAAGAAAATTATTTAAATTATGTAGTTTTTTATTAACCATGTTGTCTTGAATTATCTATCCATATTTATGCTTCATAATTCCCTATTCAGATCACCTCTTAATGAACCCAAATCTTCTGAGAGCTGGAGACAATTTTCAACTAAGGTCCTGGCAAAGAAATAGAAGAGAGAAAAGAGAACTGTCAAAGTAGGGACCATTTAGCATTCTCCACTCTACTGGTGCAGGAAGGGTGGTCTGTGTTCTCATGACCGAGTCCCAAGATCATTTGGGAAGTGATAAGAGTTATGCGACTGTACAGAAATGTAACCTGGGTTCTAACTGGGTCAACTTCAAGATAAAAACAAATGAATACTCCAGTTCCCAGGAGTCACCCAGGCCTATAAGGCAGTCTTTCAAAACCAAATCACGAACTTAGCTTTTTTTTCCATGCATAAGTGAACAACCTTTTAGCAAAATTTAATGACAGAGTTGAGGCCAAAGATTTTGGTCTAACTAACAGTCCTCAGTGAAATAGGTTTGATGGTTTCAGTTGAGTGCATATCATGAAAGCACTCTGGCACAATTGATAGGATGTTCATGAGGAGGTAATATACAGATCCACAGATTAAATTACTTTTCACCCCAAGAGATATTTATAGGGGCGATCTATCAAGGTTACAGAGAACAGCGGTGACATGACAGTGGAATGCTCCACCTAAGCTTATATGCTGGAACATAAAGACACCTGCAATTTTATCCTTGTTAACTACTGCAATTGACAACTTTTCATTTAAAAAAATGTTTTGATACAGAAGTCAGTACTAAAGATTTTGCTTGTTCTTTGAGTTGAATAAAAATGCAAAAATATCTGTTTTATTTTAGAAAATATTCTACCTGAGTCTTTAAAAAGATATGTAAAATTACTGTTTCCACAGCAAAAAAAAAGCCAATTTATATTATTATAGAATAGGTGCTAGTTATATCTTAAAACAAGAAATAAAGGCCAGAAATATGAAATTATTACATTTTCACAGCCATAAAATACATTCGATTACAAATATGAATTTCTGAATAGAAATATTACCAAGCATTTTGCCTCTAGGAAAGCCTACCATGAAATCACCTCAATTTTAACTACATTTCAATGTTGGGTAACACAGATAGATAGAATTGTCATCTTCTACCTCACAAATCCTACTTCAATAACTCTTAATTGGAATGAAATCCGTTCCACCTGACCTTTAGATGCACACATGTACAAAATTGTCTTATTTCCTGGATCTTGTCAACAATTGAGAAAATAGACCTGTGCTTTCAAAAGTATAGTAACACTTCAACATTATCTCATTCACCTGATTACTTCATTCTTCAGAATACGGCAACCAAGGAAACAGAAGAAAACAAAACAAAACAAAAAAAAACTAAGAAATAAAAATAAATCAGGCCAAAGTTGATCCACTTTATTTATGAGAAAGTTACTTGGCAACTCTTTTATAGTCTATTTCCTCTTATTTTTATATATGTTCCAACAAGCTTGGTTACCTGAGAAGAAAAATATTGCTGGAAGTGGGCATATTGACATTAAGAACAGCATTTTATGTATACCAGATACAAATCAACTGACCGCTTATGTCCAGAGAAAGGAAGAATTGTAAAATTGTAAAACACACACCCACATATACACAAATTTATGTTTAGTCAGTCATAATATCAGAGAGAGGATTGAAATGTACCCTTTCTAGTTCATTATGAGCTAAAGCGCCCACGTTGCCTGCTAACTCTACCACGTGGCTTGGATGGGGCTACCACAAACCCAGAGAGAGAGAGAAAGAGAGAGAGAGAGAGACAGTCCTGAGAAGATTTACTCCAGGGAAGGGAGTCAAGTTTCTTCCTGCACTCGTGATTGCAAACCTAAATTCAAAGGCCCAGCCAGAGTTTGTAACCAGCGTCTACTTATCCATGCAGTGCCTCTTGCATAGGCTCTAATGCAAGTTCTTCTGCTCTACTTATACTTGGACACAGGAAGACTATGTCCCACCCCTCCTGGGCAGCATCCCGCAGAGTTGGGAATGAAGGAAGAGTTTCTCCTTTTGATATTGGAGCAGTCTGACTAGATCAAGAAAAGGATACTCAGGTTACAAGCTTGGTGACCAGTTGTCTTCCCAAAGTGATAAATCATGGTTAAAACAGAAAGCCAAATCAAATACTTCCTGTCAATCAGCCTTTCAATACTGTATAGTCCCATTTTTCTCTGTATAAGTATAAACTTGATTTGATGAAGTCATGGTTCCTGTGTTTCCTTGATTCTCTCTTGAAACTTTGAGCCCAACAACAATAGGAATATTCAACAATAGAAATTTCTAATTTTGAATGGATATCTTTGAGAATCTTTAAACAAACATTTGAAAATGTCTAGGGAATTTAAAGCATCTCAAAGTGACCATTTGAAACCAGGTCTCAACCTTCTTAATGAAGATCCTTTGCTGCAAGTCCTTGAACTTTTAGTACCTGCTGATTAGAAAGCTACAGAGTGATGACAAACCACTGCCAGGTTAACAATTAATTGAATTTTAAATTAATCCGCATTTAATCAATCATAACATCTCCTATATTTAGAAGGTGGCAATAAAAATAGGTAAGAGACACAATATCAAAATCCATTCACACACCTTTCACATTAACTCTAAGGGCTCCTCAAACTAGGACCTACATGTTGGAAACAACTTCTTTAGAATAACTAAACTTATGAAAATATTAAGTAGGGCTCCTGCGTGGCTCAGTGGGTTAAAGCCTCTGCCTTCAGCTCAGGTCATGATCCCAGGGTCCTGGGATCGAGTCCCGCATTGGGCTCTCTGCTCTGCAGAGAGCCTGCTTCCTCCTCTCTCTCTGCCTGCCTCTCTGCCTACTTGTGATCTCTGTCTTCAAATAAATAAATAAATTCTTTAAAAATATATATATTAAGTAACTGAAGGAACATCTGACAATTTTGAATGTTGGAAGATTATAATTTAGGCAAGAATCTGAAAAAATAGATCAAATTAAGTGTCCTCCCTTTTTTTAGATCAGTGCATTTTGAATATGAGTAGGATAAAGAAACGGAAAAAAATGAATACTTGACTGGCATTGAGACCAAAGTGCATTACATTTTAACACAGGAAGGGATGTCAATAAAAACCTATGCTTGTGTGAGAAAAATATTTGTTTGTTTGTTTGTTTCCTTTTTATCTTTTATTCTAGTGGGGGAAAGAGCCAGAAACTTTTAGGATAATTAAGTAGTAGAATCTTGTAGGCTAAGCACCCAATTTTCAGAGCTAAATAAACTGAATTTAACAGTGGGTCTCAGCCCTAACCAGCTATAGGTTCTTCAGCTTCTTCACACCTACGATTCATGTGTAAAATAAGAATAGTACTGCACTGGAGGAAACGGTGATAAAGGTTGAATGAAGTAACTATAAAGTACTTGGTACATAGCAATATCTCAAAAAATGGTGGCCATTATAATTCTTAGGGAATTTTACCTGTAAACAGATACACGAGTGAGCTATATTTTTAGAAAGTTATTAATCTTTTAGTATACATAAAGAACAAACTGCAAACAGGTCCTAAAACTAGAGATCCAAAATGCCAAGACAGTGCAGATAGGTACGTATCCTTACTCTACTTAAGTCAATTCCAGGAGATGAGTGAAGGAGAGAAGGAATTTTTAGCACTGTTTATTTTGTGCTTGGGCTCTTTGCTAAGACCACAGTTATACTAAATGGTATCTACACAGTTGGAATTATGGGGACCACTTGCAGAAGAATTAAACAATTGTCTTGCTTTAAAAAAAAAAAAAAAAAGCCCATAGACCTAAGAAAATGTCTAAGACAAGTGTAGATTATGACAGAGACATAGCTTTCAGATCTTCTTACTGCTTGAGTGAAATTTATAGGTCTCATTTGTGAGAGGAAGCCAGGTTTCCATGTTTAAATAAGTGCATGTATCCCACTGCTGGGTTTAGAGATTGCTTATTATCAGAAAGGATCTCAGATGGGCTCATATGCTGATATTACACTCTTTCTTTTTTTTCTTTTTAAGATTTTATTTATTTATTTGACAGAGAGAACACAAGTAGGCAGAGAGAGAGGGAAGCAGGCTCCCCACTGAAAAGAGAGCCCGATGCGGGGCTCGATCCCAGGACGCTGTGATCATGACCTGAGCTGAAGGCAGAAGCTTAACCCATTGAGCCACCCAGGCACCCCTTGCACTCTTTCTTTAATAGAACATTAATTGCTTTCCACCACTGCTTCAAAAAAACAAGTGGGAAAAAAAAGTGCGAATCACAAATATGTTGTGGCTCTAAGTCAGAAGACTGAATTTCCACTTCCCATTTCTGTATAAATCTGAATATTATGTATTTCTTTTACCTTGACAATAAATAGGTATAAAGATCTATTTCTTCATATTTGGCAGGGAGAGGGGGAGGATTTCTCAACTTAGAATTTCCTTTTTTCTTATAACTTATTAAAATACTTAGGAGCTAAACATTTAGCTTCCCATGAAATAAGGATTATAACATCAAGAAAGTATCTTTGGCCCTTCAGGGATTTTCTTGAAGTCTGCAGAAAATCATTCTGATAGCACCTGAAGGATCAGGAGGGGATAGTTCAATTACAGTTGGGAAGAGCTGCAAGGAAGATCTGCACATAATTCTCTCAGTGCTCATTACCTCTGACTTTCTGCCTTAGCAACTGCCATGTACTACATCAAGCGTGTAAATGTTCTATGCAGAATGTTTTTTTGTCACAGCCTTTGGGCTCCTGGGGCACAGCCAGGCCTAAAAGAAAGTTAGCATAAGACATGTGGGACCCAGTTCCCTAACTTTTCAAAATATTGAGGTTTTAATCATAAAATATGAATAAAATGATGAATAAAAATATCTAAATGTACTACATAACAGTTAGGTAAATCAGACAGCAGTTCTACGAAGGATATAAATAGTTCAACCACCTTCGCCTGGGTCGGTGTGATGGGTTGTTTCCCAGTATAAGGTTTAAGAATTCATACAGTCACCCATCAAGTTAAGCCCACATATCCTAGTCTCTCTCTGCTTTCCTGAAGACCTATAAGGTCTAGGCATTGTTCTAGCAAATTCTGTTTCCTCTTCAGGCTCCTATCTTTCTTAAGTCCTAACATAAGTATTTCCCATAAGCACTTATTGAGCTTCTACTGTATGCCAGGCACTAAGTATACATACGTATGTAGTCCCTGCCATTGGGTAGGTTACAACCTATGGGAGAGACCAAAGATAAACAAGTGGATACACAACTACAGATTGTAGTCCACGCTGTGAAGGAAAAAGTAGGAAGCAGTGACAAACCAAGAGGTCCTCTCTGGGATAACATTCAAGCTATAGCCCGTGAGATAAGAAGTACCCAGAGTTTTCCAGGAAGTAGGAATAGTAGAAATGTGCTAAAAGGATTCGTGGATGTTCCCAGAACCCACAGAAGGCCAAAGTGGCAGAGGCAAAGCAGGTGAGGAACAGGGTGGAGGCAAGCTTGTTGGACAGGGGCTGGAGCTAGATCATGCAAGGCTTATTAATTTGGGTTTTCTGAAGTGCAATGAGAAGCCTTTGAAAGGTCTTAAGCAAGGGAGTGACATGTGTTTAGAAGACCTCAGTCTAGGGGAGCCTGGGTAGCTCAGTAGGTTCAGCATCTGCCTTCACCTCAGGTCATGATCTCAGGGTTGTGGGATGGAGGCCCTCATCTTCCCACTCAGCCAGAGTCTGCTTCTCCCTCTCCTCTCTCCCCAACTCATGCACTCACTCTCTCAAATAAATAAATGAAATCTTTAAAATAAGAAAGACCTGTCTCCAATTGGCTGTGTACTAAATAGACTGAAGGTTGTTAATACCGGAAGTGGAAAGACAAGTGAGGAGGCATTTGCAATTATCTATGTTTTTGGAGCAGCTCTCTTCATTTTGACTTCAAGAAAAGCTATAAATGCAGATTGAGGGTAAACTCCAAGACAAGTAAGCCCTGTGCTGCTAACCAAACTCTGTAATATTTATTTTTTTAATATTTTATTTATTTATTTGACAGACAAAGATCACAAGTAGGCAGAGAGGCAGGCAGAGAGAGGAGGAAGCAGGCTCCCCAAGGAGCAGAGAGCCCAACGCAGGGCTCGATCCGAGGAATCTGGGATCATGACCTGAGCTGAAGACAGAGGCTTTAATCCACTGAACCACCCAGGTGCCCTGTCTGTGTAATATTTATAAATTGTATCCAACTTGTTTATTTCCTGAGCATCAGATTTTCTGGAGAAAATTGTTGACCTTAAAGAGTTATACAAAATGAGAAAATTAACAAACATGAAACACTAACATCATGCCTAGCAGAGAGTAAGTGCTCAAAAAAATTATATTGTTATCGTTTTCCAAAAAATGATACCTTCTTATGACCCATAAATTCTCCATTTTTTTTCAAAGATTTTATTCATCCATTTGACAGAGAGAGGGAGACAGCACAAGTAGGGGGAGCTACAGAGAGGGAGAAGCAAACTCCCCACTGAGCAGAGAGCCCCATGTGGGTCTCGATCTCAGGACCCCGAGATCATGACCTGTGCTGAAAGCAGACACTCAACCAACTGAGCCACACAGGTGCCCTAAATTCTCCATTTTTAAAAATCATCAATACTTATATTTATAAACTTGTTAGGTCATAGAAATTATCATATTTGAATGGGTCCCTATCTTCATTTTTGCTTTTTCTGTTACATCTTGGAGTAGAGGCTGATTTGAAAGAAAATGAATGGTCTATTTAATATATAAAAATCAACCAAGTCCTTAAAAATTTGAAGTATGTTCAGTTCCATCCTAGTAAAAGTTTATTTCTGGTTTACATGTAAGATACATTGACATTCTCATCTTTGTATCTATACAAATGGAGAAAAAATATTTCAAATGTGAATTTGTATCCTAATTTGAAACTCTATTTCTAGTTTTAATTATTCACTAAATCTGAATTATGTTTTATAAGTCAGTGTTTGTCATTTAATAACAGTATATTTGAACTTTACATAATGAAATTGTAAATTAAATATTAGGAGCCAAGTAATATTTTCACTCACTAATATTTATAATTAAGATATTGGTGTGTCTACTTTCTTACACCATACACAAAAAAAAACTCAGAATGGATTAAAGACTTAAGTATGAGATCTGAAACCATAAAAATCCTAGAGAGGACACAGACTGTAATTTCTCTGAAGCCAGTCTTAGCAACAGCTTTCTAGACATGTCTTCCAAAGCAAAAGAAACAAAAGCAAAAATAAACTACAGGAAAATAAAAACCTTCTGCACAGCAAAGGAAATAATGATACTGAATTGCAGCAACATAGTTGCAAATGACATACCTGACACAGGGTTAGTATGTAAAATATATAAAGAATTTATACAACTCAACACCAAAAAACCCCAAATAATCCTATTTAAAAATGAACAGAAGACATGAACAAACATTTCTCCAAAGACGACATCCAAATGATGAAGAGATATGTGCAATACTCAAAATCATTCATCACTAGGGGAATGCAAGTCAAAACCACCATGAGATCTCACCTCACACCAGTCAGAATGGCTAACATCATAAACACAAGAAACAAAATGTGTTGGTGACAAAGTGGAGAAAAAGGAACTCTGCTGCGTGTTGCAAACTGGTGCAACCACTGTGATTCTTCAAAATTAAGAATATAATCACCATATGATCCAGTGATTGCACTGGAAAACACGAAAAGACTAATTCGAAAAGATACATGCACCCCGATGTTTATTGCAACATGATCTATAATAGCCAAATTATGGAAGTAGCCCAAGTGCCCACTGATAGATGAATGGATAAAGATGTGGTATATGTATATTCCATTTGAATAATGTTCCATTATATATATATAATATATATATAATGGAATAATGGAACATTATGTTCCATTATATATATAACATATATATAATGGAATAATGGAACATTATGGAATATTATATATATATATAATTGATATATATATAATGGATATATATATAATGGATATATATATATTATATATATATATTATATATATATAATGGAACATTATTCAGCCATAAAAAAGAATAAAATCATGCCATTCGCAACAACATGAATGGACCTACAGAATGTAAGGCTGAATGAATGAAGTCAGTCAGAGAAAGACAAATACCGTATGATTTTACTCATACGTGAAATTTAAGAAACAAAACAAACGAACAAAGAAAAAAGAAACAAACCAAAAAATGGACGCTTAACTCTAGAGAACAAACTGATGATTACCAGAGAGAAAGTGGGTGACAGGATGGGTAAAATATATAAAGGGGATTAAGAATTAAGACTAAGAGCCCTGAGTAATGTATGGAATTGTTGCATCACTGTATTGTATGTCTGAACCTACTACAACACTGTATGTTAACTATCCTAGAATTAAAATTCTTAAAATAAGTGAAATAAAACAAGCTTAGTGCCAAAAAGAGACAGATGTGTTTCTGTATCCATAAATGACTATTCTTTACAATAAAAAATATAAACAATATTCTGACTAACATTCTCCATGTTCTTTCTTAGTGCTTTAATCCATGTTCAATTTTCAGCTATATAAACAGAGTGGTATGTGACCTGATTGGGGGGTAGGGTGAAATTCTGTATTTGAGAATGTCGGAAGAACATCTGGAAAGCCCCCCAAAGTGGATTATGACCCAATCATAAGAGAAAGTCAGAAGAACCTGCAACCACACAGGACCCTAACCTGACAACACCCAATCTTTAGACTTTTCTCTGTGTCTTTTCACCCTCAACTGACCCACATGCAAAAAGAAAGGCCAATCATAGTTGGGTAGATGTTTTAACCCAGGGCCAATAGAACCCTCTATAAATAATATGTTATTAGATTGATAGAATAGGAGTCAGATTAAGTGAAGATCTTACAATATAGAAAGATCTGGATTAAAACATTGTTGGTAATAGTCAAGCAGATTCTTGTTCTATTCCCCAGCACTAGCATGCCTGTTTAATGAAGGGCCATGTTTCTAACCCTGATTTGGGAATCAGTATGTCTCAGGTCAGCACAGAAATCCCCTTAACATCAAATAGGGATGACACATGGAATCAACAAACACTAAGAAAATAACCACAGCCTGGTTCGATCTTTCCTGGCAAACAAATTCAGAAAATGGAGCAGAGATGCTAGTGATACATTTCCTCTGGCTCAGCCCTGGAAGGGAACAGGGACTCTGTCTTTTCCCTTCTCCTTTCCTGCCAGAGAGGAGTTGGTGCTTCCAGGCTCTGAAATAAAAGCCATAGTCCTCACCAAGGGGCCAATGGTGAGCATTAGTGGCAATGTGAACCACGAGAAGGAGCTGCGGTGTAAGAAGTAGGGATGGGAGAAGGAATCCAGAGGGAAAAGAGGGGTTCATGAAAGAGGGAAGTAGACAGAAGTCCCACATTAACTCTTAAAAACTGTTAACCTAGACCTGGGGAAGCTGACAAGTGATGGCAAGTGTACCATCACTTGTCAGGTGTGCCCCAAGTAGAGGCAAGAGCGGGATGAGGGCAAGATTGGGATGGATCACAGTCAGAGAAAGGAGAGAGAAAGGAAAAGAGAAAATGCTGAGGACCAGTGAGGTGTGGCCACAGGTCCATTCAGCAGTCATCAGTGCGACACAAGCTAGGGTAAGAAAAGCTGGTGGCTTTTCGCATTTTTCAGGCTGGTTTTAGATGTTCACTGCTCCATTTTCACGCTTCTCAGAGGTTGGAAACAACATGGATTGATTCTCCCTGCTCTATGTGATTTTCTCATGAAGAAAATATGGAAAAGCTTATATTTCTATCAGATTTGCGTAATTTGTTTACAAATTTAGGATGCAGGCTATATCTCAGAGTTCCAATAGTGAAGGCTGGGAATCACCTGATGCCACATTACCGTCTCGACCAACACCATATATCCCAGCCTCTGGTATGCACCTGGCACGCAGGAAGCTCTCGAGAAATAGCTGCTGAGATGTTACTGCTTCTTGACATTAATGCCTCCAGGTTTCACAAGCGAAATAATCTTTCTATGAGGAATTTTTACCAACACATTCAGAACTAGAAACTTTGAAAGAATAAGCTGGCCCTGTCCATGACCACAGGACGATTGATCCAGGTCGTGAAAGAAAAGAGGTTGCTGAGGTGGCTCAGGCAGTTAAGCATCTGCCTTTGACTCAGGTTATGATCCTGGGGACCTGGGATGGAGCCTCGCATTCCTGCTCAGTGGAGAGCCTGCTTCTCCCTCTCCCCTCCCCACCCCCGCTTGTATGCAGGGCTCTCGCGCTCTCTCTCTCTCTCTCTCTTTCGTTCTGTCAGATGAATAAATTTTTTTTAATATTTTATTTATTTGACAGACAGAGATCACAAGTAGGCAGAGAGACAGGCAGAGAGAGAGGAGGAGCAGGCTCCCTGCCGAGCAGAGAGCTTGAAGCAGGGCTTGATCCCAGGACTCCGGGATCATGACCTGAGCCGAAGGCAGAGGCTTTAACCCACTGAGCCACCCAGGCACCCCTAAATAAATATTTTTTGAAAAGAAAGAAAGAAACCAGATAACAGAAAACATGTGTCAAGAGAAAGGCTTTAAGTTTTTAGCTGACTTAATTTTTTACAGTAATTTTAGGTTCACAGCAAAATTGAACAGAGCTCTTGTTTATTGCTGGTGGGAATGCAAAACGGTATATCCACTTTGGAGGATAGTTTGGCAGATCTGTACAAAACTAAACATATTTTTACTATATGGCAATGGCACCGCTCAGTATGTCCACACAAAGACATGCACACAGAAGTTTACAGCAGCTTTAATCACAAGCACCAAAAGTTGATCACAGCCAAAATACCCTTCTGAGGATGAATTGGACAAGTAAACTGCGGACCATCCAGACGGTAGCATATCATTCAGTGCTAGCAAGAAATGAGCTGTCAAGCCAGGAAAAGACATAGAGAAGACTTAAATGTATGATGCTGAGTGAAAGCAGCCAATTTGAAAAGGCTACATATCGTGTGATTCCCAACTACATGACATTCTGGAAAAGGCAAAACAATAGAGAGAGTAAAAAGATCAGTGATTGGCAGGACTAGGGAGAAGGGGGCATGAATAGGCAGAGCCCAAGGCTTTTTTAGGGCAGCAAAACTACTCTGTATGATACTGTCATGCTGGGCACATGTCATACGTTGTCCCAGTCCATAGAGTGTACAACACCCAGAGTGAGCCCTAAGATAAACTGTGGACTTTAAGTCATAGTGATATGTCAATGTAGGATCATCAACTGTAACAAATGTGCTTCCAGGCCAGGGGTCATGATAATGAGGATCTGTGGATGTGCGGGAACCGGGGGTATATGGGAAAGCTCTACCTTCTGCTCGATTTTGCTGAAAAAGGTGATTGTATAAGTTTGCTCACAGTTTCTTACCATTTGGTCATTGTTAACTTTGCTGAGTTCTTACTATGTGTCAGGCAGTTAAATAGCCTGATATTTAATCCTGAACACAACTCTGTAAAGTAGATATTATCATCATCATCCCTTTACAGAGGAGGAAATGAGGTTTGGAGAGACTGAGTAACTTGTCAAAGACCCCAGTGTCATAGCGGACAGAGCCTGCACTTGTCACGATGCCACGCTGTCTCAGCCACGGGCGCCCACTGGAGCCAATGCTTTGTCACAGGGACATTGGAACAGTGGGCATGACTAATAACCGTGACAGGATCGGAAGACGATGAGTGGTAATCTGGTTTGAAGCTATTTAAAGATCATATAGACTGCCGCCCAGTGAGAGATCAGGGAGTATCTTTGCATGAGTCACTGAGCTCCCACAGTCTACACACCAAGAGACGTTCGCGTGTGTGAATGTTGAGGTGACATTTGCGATGGTCCTTCTGTCAAAGAAAAGGAGTCAAAAGTCTTCTGGTGGCAAAAACTTAAATAGATGCTAATGATTAATGCTCTGACTTTAAAAAAAGAAAGTGTTCTTCTTCTTCATGATGCCTAAAATAAAGTAAAATATGACTTTTTCAGTTGTTCATGATTTATAGACTACCTCACACTGTGCCCTCACAGGGCATGTACAAAGGGAAGAATGAAATCATTAATAATGTAAACGACGCCCACATCTGGTTGATCCTCCCAGGTGAATGAAGCGAAAGCCTGATTTAACAGATGGACACTGCACTGTTTCCTGATGGTAAAATCACCAGATGTTTAGAGATTCCAGAAGTACAAAGGCAGAAGGAAGTGCGTTAATGATGAGGTTTCTGGCACACCTTTGAATTTTCTTACTTTTAACACTGCATTTGCTTGCACATAGGGTCTAGGTGCGTGAGTTGTGCCATTATTTGAATTTTAATTAAAATAGAATTTTACTCCAGAATATTTTATTCTCAAAATAGGGAACAAAGGAAATGTTCTTATATAGCGCCGCTGGACCATACCTAACGTTAGTCCAAGCTTGAAAAAAGTGCAGGCGTTTTATTTATCATTGATTCTCGTTTGCAAAAGCCTTGGAAGGGGCCAAATATACCAGCCCTTGTTGCAATGATTTGCCCAGTCCCTCCCTGGCTCTGCCTCCCTCGCTCCGGTCCCTGCTGCAGAGAGACAGTAGCTCATTTGCCCCAGTACTTTACTAGGTCGTATCCATTATTTTTAAGCCTCTGACCCTAACAGGAAGGTGAGCCCACCATCATTCAAGAAAGGGAAAGCGTGGAGGTGGTCATACTGAGGAACTGGCATGAGGGTTTGGAAGTCAGCCGAGGCACAGGAGGGAGATTTTTTTTTCACGGTGGCTAAGAGCAGAAGAGCAAGGGCTGTGCAGAGAGCAAGAGCTAGGCTTAAGTTCTGACGCAAACATTTCCTAACCACATGGCCTTATCTTCTGTCTTGGTTCTCAGTTTTCTCCTCTGGACAATGGGATCATAATGCACACCTCATAAAATAGTATTGATGATCAATGACATAAAGGATGGAAACGCACTTTGCACGCCACCTGGCACAGTTAAGCTCTTCGGTAAGAAGAAACCGGAGAGAGGAAAACTGTATGGTGGATGGCCACGCACACTGCGTGGTAACTTGTCCTTCCTCCCTTTTGCCTCAGGATATTTCCATTGTGATGCCTGGGACAAACTAGCTTCAGCTCATTTGTTCCAGACCTCTCTTGATCACTCCAGTAATCACAGCTTTGGGCCTTGCACACAGTAGAGTGAATGTGGTCAATGCTGTTCTATTATCATCCTCAAACTTGCTAATTACTCCCACCATAAAGAAGAAATTATGATGGGATTGGAAGGGAGACAACCCATAAGTGACTCTTAATCTCACAAAACAAACTGAGGGTTGCTGGGGGGAAGGGGGTTGGGAGAAGGGGTGGGGTTATGGACATTGGGGAGGGTATGTGCTTTGGTGAGTGCTGTGAAGTGTGTAAACCTGGCGATTCACAGACCTGTACCCCTGGGGATAAAAATATATTATATGTTTATAAAAAATAAAAAATTTAAAAGAAAGAAGCTGGGAAAGCAATATTAATACCAAATAAAGAATTCCAGCCATAAGATTAAAAAAAAGAAGAAGAAGAAGAAGAAGAAATTATGATTCTGGAACTACCACTTCAATAGCAAGCATATTACAATGTGTAAATGTATCAGATCAACAAGTTTATGTAATGTTATGTGTCAACTATATTTCAAGAAAGAAAGGGAAGGAAGGAAAAGGAGGAAGAAAAGGAAAAGAAAAGAAAGTTAGTTAGTTGGTTAGTTATTTAGTTAGTTGTTAGTTAATTCGTTCATGGCTCTGGACTTGCCCCACATGGGGCTTCTTCAGAATGGAGAACAGGCTGAGGGACCCGCCCAGCAAAGCTCTCCCTATGATTCCTCTTTCAGACGTTCAGAAGTTCGGCCTTCTAAGTCCATCGGAAGACAGAGACAAAGTGCAAAACAAAACCAAACATGTAGCTTGCTCTAAGAAGCTTTTCTGTGTGCTTTCAGTGGGGCGGAACTGCCCTGGGGTTGAGTACTAGGTTATCAAGTGATGGAAGGCAGAAGTACACCTTGGAAGAGGAAGGCCAAACCTCCCTTTTTTTCCTGTTCTCTCTCAAACTACCTGCTGGGTGACTGTTTAATTAGTGGGAAAACAGTGATTCCCAGAAATTATGGAGTCTTTCACAAGGATATAGTTCCTTACATTTTTTTCCCAGCAGTATATACGACCATTTCCTACTATTAAGTACTAGGCTAATCTGAATATTAACTATCTGCCAATTTCAACACACCTCTCCTATAAACATTTCCTTCCTGGGGAGGGAGGAAACCCAAACGATGTGGTCCTGTGTAGTTCTTTAACTTTCTTTTTTTATGATTAGAGCAGAGCTTCTGATTATTTCCAGGTGTTTCAGATTTTCTCATGCTCTCCTTGTTATTTCTCCCCTCTTGGAGCTCTTTTGGCAATGAATGTGACCATGAGGTCTAGAGCTATAAAGGATGTGTTCACCACTTCCCTCTCATGTCTGTCTCTTTATTTAACCACAAGTTCACTGTCTTTATCCATGTTAATTCCCCGAGGTATTCACACAGCATTTGTGTTGACTGCCTTAATTTTGATCTTCTCTAATCATTCCCTGCCAGATGGTAGTTAAAGTTTAATGGTCCCTATAAAAATAGTTCCCTTTCTTCTTTCATCAGTCATGTGTGTTTACTTAGCTAACTGCTGGATGTTCAGAATGAACACAAAGTGACCACCAACAAAATGAATTCAACAAACACATTGGCTTAATACTTCTCGTGGTAGCTAAAGATGTTGCCTGCCATTACCCACTCAGCCATTATCCTTACATTTTATTATCTTTCCTCTTCTGTTTTTGTTAGTTTTCTTTCCTTTTTATCTCCCTTCTCAGGTTGTTTGATGGAAAGCCACAAGACTGTGAGGCCTGGCAGTCATCAGTAGGCAACAATTAAAGTGTGCGGACATGTCCAGCTCCAATAGCATGTAAGAGCTAGATAAATGATATCTGGCCTATCTGGAGAGTCTCCCTGGCCACACCCGTTAAGATGTGAGTGAGCATCGTTCTCTATGATTTAGATAAAGAAGCCATAACTCACAGAAGGCCACAAAAGAGGCTAGGTTAGAAATTTGCCATTCTTTTTTTTTTTTTCTTTTAAGATTTTTATTTTTAGGTAATCTCTACACCCAACATGGGGCTCGAACTCACAACCCCGAGACCATGCATCGCACATTCCTCTGAACCAGCTGGGTGCCCCAAACTTGGCATTCTTAAGGAATGAAACAAAAAACCAGCTAAATATAGCAAACTCATCTCTAAATAAATAGTACACCCCTTGTGTTTTTCTTGTCTCCTACTAACATTCCTGAGCTGACCAGTTCAGAAATGAGCGACTAAACAAGGATAGACGATATGCTATTTTTCAGACGAGGTAACTGAAATCAGTCTTATGACATGACCCTTGCCAGCCGACACACACATCTCTAGAAGGGTGTTGTCACTTAGATTTACATTAGATTTGTTAAAATATGTAGGAGCTATTTAAAAAATGAATAAAACTCACCAAACAAAAGGTTAACAGCATTTTCAGAGCAAGTGTTCTGGGTGACTTTATATATTCACTCCACCTAAAGCCTATAAAATTCAGGACTCCAGGGCAGGGGTCTGCAAACTACAGCCTGAAGGCCAAATTCAGCACGCTGCCTGTTTTTGTAAATAATGTTTTATTGGAACATAGTCATGCTCATTCTTTTGCATATTGTTTATGACTGCTTTCACACTACAATGGCATTGTTGAGTGATTTTAACAGAGACGATATGAACTGCAAAGCCTAAAATATTTACTATGTGGCCTTTACAGAAAAACATGACCAACGCCTGCTCTAGTTCTTTGAACTATGGCAATGCATGTTATTTCTACTTAAGTAATTACTTTCTTCTTATGATTCAGAAATACTATTTGGTGTTATCTTTAAATGATGCTGACTTTTTGGGTGCCTGGGTGGCTCAGTCCGTTAATCTTCTGCCTTCGGTTCAGGCCATGATCTCAGAGTCCTGGGATTGAGCCCCTCATCTGGTCCCTTGCTCAGTGGGGAACCTGCTTCTCCTTCTCCCACTCTCCCTGCTTGTGTTCCCTCTCTTGCTGTTTCTCTCTGACAAATAAATAAAATCTTTTTTTTTTTAAATGATGCTCCTCCTCTCCCTCTGCCTGACTCTTTGCCTACTTGTGATCTCTGTCAAATAAATAAATAAAATCTTTAAAAAAAAAAAAGGGGGGGTGGGGACACCTGGGTAGCTCAGTGGGTTAAAGTCTCTGCCTTCGGCTCAGGTCATGGTCTCAGGGTCCTAGGATCGAGTCCCACATCTGGCCCTCTGGACAGCAGGGAGTCTGCTTCCTCCTCCCTCTGCCTGACTCTCTGCCTACTTGTGATCTCTGTCTGTCAAATAAATAAATAAAATCTTTTTTAAAAAATGATGCTTTTCTTTAGAAGATCTTATTTATTTTTGAGAGAGAGAAAAAACACGAGTGGGGAGAGGGGGTAGACAGGCTGTCTGCTGAGCAGGAAGCCCAATGCAGCTCCATCCCAGGACCTTAGGGTCATGGCCTGGGCCGAAGGCAACTCCTTGACCCACTGAGCCACCCAGGTGCCCCCAAATGATTCTGATTTTAAATAGCATTTCAAATGCAAAAGGATTCCAAAATGTACATTAATTGACTACCTGGAAAAGTTAAAAAGTGACAAATGTTCAACAACTTCTTGGTGATCTGAGAAGCACTTAATAACCACTATGCATTCTATAGGTGGTGGCAATCTAAAATATGAGCAAAACATATCCCAGCTATTAGTGAAGGAAAAAAATAACTGTTAGTATTTTTCCAGTTCTGTAATTTGGAGCAAGGACCATAATCTGTATCTGGGCTTTTGTTTCTTCATCTATGACTCAATGCCATGTATTAAATAATCTCTAACATCTCTGTTAGCACTAATGTTCTATTGCCCATATTCTACCGAAAAGTGTAATATATTCTACAAAGTGTAAGTGACCCTCTCCTCCCACTCCTTGCCCCCTGCCGAAAGGGAAAAAAAAAAGGTATCTAGACTCATGGGATTATAGTTAGTCCCATTTCTTTTTTTAATTTTAATTCCAATATAGTTAACCTATATTGTTGTGTTAGTTTCAGGTATACAATATAGTGATTCAACAATTCTATACATTACTCAGTGCTCATCATGATAAGTGCCCTCCTTAATCCCAATTACTTATTTCACCCATCGCTTTCCACCTCCCCATCTGTTTTCTATAGTTAAAAGTCTGTTTTTTGGTTTGTCTTTTTCCTTTGTTCATTTGTTTCTTAAATTCCACATTGAGTAAAATCATGTGGTATTTGTCTTTCTCTGACTTTTTTCATTTAGCATTATACTCTCTAGTTCTGTCCATGCTGTTGCAAATGGCAAGATTTCATTCTTTTATATGGCTGATATACAATATTTCATTGTATATATGACTATTGTAAATAATGCTGTGAGAAACATAGGAATGTATATATCTTTTTAAATGTGTGCTTCCTTATTCTTTGGGTAAATACCCAGTAGTAAAATTACAGGGTCATATGGTGATTCTAGTCTTAATTTTGGAGGAAACTTCTTACTGTTTTCCAGAATGCTGCACCAGTTTGCATTCCTACCAACAGTGCCTAAGGGCTCCTTTTTCTCCACCTCTTCGTCAACACTTGTTTCTTCTGTTTTTTATTTTAGCCATTCTGACGGGTGTGAGATGAAATCTCATTGTGGGTTTGATTTGCATTTCCCTGATGATGAATGATGTTGAACATCTTTTCATATGTCTGTTGGCCATTTATATGTCTTCTTTGGAGAAATGTCTGTCATGTCTTCTGAACATTTTTTAATTGGATTATTTGTTCTTTTGGTTGAGATCTATATAAGTTCTTTATATATTTTGGATATTAACCCTGTTTTGGATGTGTCACTTGCAAATACCTTCTCCCATTCAATATGATTATTTCCTTTGCTGTGCAGAAGCTTTTTATTTTAATGTCGTCCCAATAATTTATTTTTGCTTTTGGTTTCCTTGCCTAAGAAGACATATCTAGAAAGATGTTGCTACCACCAATGTCAAGAAAATAAACCACCTGTGTTCTCTTCTAGGACTTTTACAGTTTCAGGTCTCACATTTAGGTCTTTAATACATTTTAAGTTTATTTTTGCGTATGGTGTAAGAAAATTGTTCAGTTCCATTCCTCTGCAGGTAGCTGTCCAGTTTTCCCAACAGCATTTCTTAAAGAGACTTTTTCATATGTAAAGTCTTGTCTTTCTCAAAGAGCAATTGACCATTTAAACTAAGTTTATTTCTGAACTCTCATCTTTCCATTGATCTATGTGTCTGATTCTGTTTCTGTGCCCGTACCATATTGTTTTGATTAATAGAGTTTTGTAATATACCTTGACATATGGATTATAATACCTCCAGTTTTGTTCTTCAAGATTGCTTTGGCTATTCAGGGTCTTTTGTGGTTCCATACAAACTTTAGGACAATTTGTTTTAGTCTGTGGAAAATGCTGTTGGTATTTTGTTAGATTCTGCATTGAATCTATAGATTGCTTGGATAGTATGCACATTTTAACAGTATTTGTTCTTCCAATCCATGAGCACGGGATATCTTTCCATTTGTTTGTGTCATCTGCAATTCTTTCATCAGTCTTTTATAGTTTTCAGAGTATAAGTCTTTCATCGTTTTGGTTAAGTTTATTCTTAGGTATTTCATTATTTTGGTGCAATTGTAAATGGGATTCTTTTCTTAATTTTTCTTCCTGTTGATTCATGACTAGTGTTTAGAAATGCAATGGATTTCTGTATATTGATTTTATATACAGCAATCCTACTGGATTCATTCTAGTTGTTTTTTGGTGGAGTCTTTAAGGTTTTCTATATAAACAATCATGTCATCTGCAAATAGTGAAAAGTTTACTTCTTCCTTACCAATTCAAATGACTTTCATTCTTTTTTCTTGGTTTGAATGTTGTGGCTAGGACTTCCAGTATAATGTTGAATAAAAGTGGTGAGAGTAGACATCCCTATCTTGTTCCTGATCTTAGGAGAAAAACTCTTGAGTGTTTCATCATAAAATATGATATTAGCTGAGGATTTTTCATATACAGCTTTATTATGTTGAGTATGTTACCTCTAAACCTACCTTGTTGAGTTTTTATCATGAATGGATGTTGTACTTTGCCAAATGCTTTTTCTGCATCTATTGAAATGATCTTATGGTTTTTATCCTTTCTCCAGTTGATGTGATATATCACACCAATTAATTTACAAATACTAAACCACACTTGCATCCCTGGGTAAATCTCCCTTGATTTTAATTAATGATTTTTTAATGTATTGTTGAATTCAGTTTGCTAATATTTTATTGTGGATTTTTTTCACATATGTTCAGAGAAATTGGCCTGTAGTTGTTTTGGGGGTTTTTTGTTTGTTTGTTTTTTACAGTGTCTTTTATCTGTTTTGGATACCAGGGTAATACTGGCCTCATAGAATGAATCTGGAAGCTTTTCTTCCTCTTCTATTTTTTAAAATAGTTCAAGAAGAATAGGTATTAACTCTACTTTAAATGTTAGAACAATTCGTCTGTGAACTCATCTGGCCCTGTACTCTTATTTCTTGGAGCTTTAGGTTACTGATTCAGTTTATTGTTCAAAATCTGTTTGTTCAAATTTTCTATTTCTTCCTGACTTAGTTTTAGGAGGTAATATGTTTCTGGGAATTTATCAGTTTCTTCTAGGTTGTCTAATTTATTCACATAGAATTTCTTATAATATTCTCTTACAATCCTTTGTATTTCTGTGGTGTTGGTTATTATTTCCCCTCTTTCAATTTTGATTTTGTTTATTTGGGTCCTCTCTCTCTCTCTCTCTTTTATGAGTCTGGGTAAAGGTTTATAAATTTTTTTGATCTTTTCGAAGAACCAGCTTTGGTTCTTTTCAAAGAACCAGCTTTTGGTTTTATCTATTCTTATTTTTTTTTTAAGTTTATATTTCACTTATTTCTACTCTGATCTTATTCTTTCCCTCCTTTTCCTGATTTGGGGTTTTGTTTGTTCTTTTTCTGGCTCCTTCGGGTGCAAGATAGGGTAAGTTATTTATTTGAGATTTTTCTTGCTGCTTGAGGTAGGTCTGTATTGATATGAAGTTCTCTCTTAGAGCAGCTCTTGCTACTTCCCAAAGATTTGGGGCCATTGTGTTTTCATTTTCATTTGTCTCCATGTATTTTTTTTATTTCCTCTTTGATTTTTTAGTGGACCCATTAGCTGTTTGTAGCATGTTATTTAAATTCCATGTATTTGTGCTCTTCAGATTTTTTCTTGTAGTTTATTTCTGGTTTCATTACATTGTGGTCAGAAAAGATACATGGTATAACTTTGATCTTTTTTAATTTGCTGAGACTTATTTTGTGGCTGCATATGTGATCTATCCTAGAGTATGTTCCATGTTCACTTGAAAAGAATATGTATTCTGCTGTTTTAGGATAGAATGTTCTGAATATATCTGTGAGGTCCATCTGATCCCTTGTGTCATTCAAAGACACTGTTTCCTTATTGGTTTTCTGTTTGGATGATCTATTCTTTGATATAATTGGGTAATGTCTACTATTATTTTAGTGCTATGGATTCCTTCCTCTATGCTTCTTATTAACTGCTTTATGTATTTAGATGCTTCCATGTTGGGTGCGCAAATATTAGTAATTGTTATATCTTCTTGTTGGTTTGTCTCCTTTATGATTATATAGTGTCCTCCTTTGTCTCTTGTTAGTCTTTGTTATAAAGGTTATTTTGTCCAATATAAGTATTGCTGCTTCAGCTTTCTTTTCACTTTCACATCCATTTGCATGAGAAATGCTTTTCCATCGCTTCACTTTCAATCTGTATGTGTCTTTTTTTCTTATATTTTAATTTTATTTGAGAGAGAACGTAAGAGACAGCATGAGTTGAGTGGGGGAATGAGCAGCAGAAGAGGGAGAAACAGACTCTTCACTGAGTATGGAGCCTGATGTGGGGCTTGGCCCCAGAACCCTGAGACCATTACCTGAGCCGAAGTCAGACACAACTGACTGAGGCACCCAGGTGCCCCTCAATCTGCATATGTCTTTAAGACAAAAATGAGTTGCTGTAGGCAACATCTAAATGGGTCTTGTTTTTTCATCTATCCTATGGGCCTTTTGATTGGAGAGTTTAGTCCATTTACATTCAAAGTAATTATTGATAGGTATATATTTATTACCATTTTGTTGCTTGTTTTATGGTTGTTTTATATTTCTCTGTTCCTTTCTCCTCTTGATCTCTTCTCTCATAAGGAATTGGCTTTCTTCAGTAATGTATTTGGATTCCTTTTCTCTTTTTTTTTTTTTGCATATCTATTACTGGTTACTGATTTGTGGTTACCACCTGCGTTGTATATAGCATCTTCTGCATACTGTGGTCTATGTTAAGTTGCTGGTCACTTAAGTTTGAGCCCATTTTTTGCTCCTCTCCTTCCCACATTTTAGGTATATGGTGTCATACTGTACATCCATTTCTTTTGTGAGTCCCTTGGCTGGTTTTTACTTAGTGCAATATTTAAATAGCCCCTGCAGGAAGATTTGAATTCTAGATAATTTTGAGCTGAATTTCAAGGGGGGAGAAAGAGAAATGACACTCTGAGATAAAGAATTTCAAGTACTCTTATGCCAAATATTGTAGTTATGACTAGAAAATGGAAGACTTACACATATGTAGACATGAGGAAGTGTATCCAACACAAGGTAAATTAGGTATCAACTTTCCAAAAAAAATTTTGAAGGGAAAAATGAGAAATTTAACTGATAACTTAAAAGATTCTTCTTATATTAATACCAATAAAGCCATGTTGTAGAGTTGCATGCAAAAATCAGCATGAATTTTAAAAGTAAAATACAACCCTTCAAAGAAATTTTGTTCTTGAGGAAAGAGCTTTAGATTTCATGCCCAGAAACCTTCTCTCACCTTGTCCCCTCACACAAAGGGCTGCAGACTAATCGTGGTCACTGGGGAAATTTAATGGAAAAGTTGGAGGGATTTTTCCTCTCAGAAAGTGAATTCTCATCTTCCAACATGAAAAAGATCGTTTTTACCTTTGAGTCAGTGCACCAGAATTTATATTCAGACTTATTACTTGTACCATAACTTTTAAGTAGCTTTGAGAAGTTTATTCCATTGATACGTGTATAAGTGAACATTCAGATTTATAAATACCCAGGAGTGTGTGTATCTTGTCCTGATGTTTCAATAAATTACTATGGGTAGAATTTAAGCATTATACATCAACCAAATTATCTCTATGTTCCATTCCAAGCAAGGGAGGCAGTGGTAGGAGGTGAGGAGTGGAGTGGGGAATAAATAAGAAGGTTCTGCCCCTAACTCTCAGGTGACCTAAGTGAAAAACAACATTGGGCCATAGTGTCTTTGTTGTGAATGAGAGGTTGGAACTAGAGGCAAGCTCACAATTTCCAAATGTGAAATTCTTAGTTAAGGTATAACTGCTATGGTGTCTTTTAAACTATCTTCCACTCACAAACCTATCTCTGGCTATTGTAAAAACTTACCATACCTTCTACCTCTCCTAAATAGGAGTAAAAATTACTATTATTTTCTACTTATTCTAATTCCTCATTTTAGTAAAGAGAACATTGACACCATGACCAATGCAGGTATCAGAAAAATAATTTGGAACACAGTAAGTGGAAAAAAAGAGAGAGATGATTATATATCTAAAAGAGCTGCTATAATGAAACTCAAAAATAATAAGGCTTAAGAAACAAGGCAGTTTAATTCTCTCTCAAGTATCAGTCACAGGTAAGTAGGCAGCCCTGTTCCACATAACCTGACACTTTCCCAGGGGCTTCCAAGATCACTTTGGTTGTTGCCATTCCAGCCACCAGGAGGACAGAGTCCAGAAGGCCAGAGCCAGGAATTTGTGAGAGACAAGTTGCTCACATGGCCTCCATCTACCTTCTGTTTGTATGAATTTCACCACATACCCACACCCAGCTACAAGGCGGGGCTAGGAAATGGGAAAGCTCGTGCTAGACTCATCTCCATTATTACAGAGGAAGAGGAGAGTGGATGTGAAAGGATAGATAATCCTTATGACCGCTGGAACGAAAGAAGCCTGAAGAGGCAAGTTAGTCTGTAGCTCAATGTATACAAAGTAGGTACAGATATATACATTTTAGTATTTAAATATTTAATATTAAAGATATGGAAAATAATCTAATAATAATAAAACAAGGTAATGATGCTCATTCCCACATTAGCAAATCTTAAAGTTTATAACTTGAAGAACCTAATTCTCTGCCCTCCTTTACCAGAGGGAACACACTTGTGAATTTAGTGGGAAGACTTCCCTTCTGGTTCTATTTTAATTTTGCTACATTTTAAATCAATAAACAATATGAAGGGCACCTGGGTGGCTCAGTGGGTTAAAGCCGCTGCCTTCAGCTCAGGTCATGGTCTCAGGGTCCTGGGATCAAGTCCCACATCGGGCTCTCTGCTCAGCAGAGAGCCTGCTTCCCTCTCTCTCTCTCTCTGCCTGTCTCTCCATCTACTTGTGATTTCTCTCTGTCAAATAAATAAATAAAATCTTTAAAAAATAATAAAAATAAACAATATGAAGAACAACTTTGTGTTACATAAAGTGGCACCACACTGTACTATCATAATATAAATTATGGTCTTTAGATTTATCCATGTTAGTAATAAAAACTTCCTTTATTTTGACTGCTTTATGGTATTTGCATGTGTGGATATGGCATATTTCTGATTTTTTTATTATTACAAATATTGCTGCAACGAGCTTCTTTGTGTATGTGGGCATCTTTTTGTTGTTGTTGTTGTTGTTGTTATTCATTCTCCTTAACTAACCCACTCTTTCTTTTTTTTTAATTTAAATTCAATTAATTAACATATAATGTACCATTTATTTCAGGGGGACAGGTCTCTTAATTAATAGTAAAGCTGAGAACTAAAAAGAAGATGAAGGAGGAAGAAGATGAGGAGGAAAGGACATATACTCTCGGTAGAGAGTTTGCCTATAGCCCTATCCTTAAATAATTTGTTTCTAATTCACAACCATGAATCTTATCCAAAGTTTCCTAACCAAAAACACTTGAACCTAAACAATGATAGACTATAGTTTGCAAGTCACCTGTGGATGCCCAGCTTTTTTTGCTTTGTGCTGTGTTGTGGTGTTTTGTTTTGTTTTGTTTTGTTAGAGAAAACACAAGTGGGGTGGGGAGTGGCAGGCAGAGGGGAAGTCAGGGCTCCCGCTGAACGAGGAGCCCGATGCAGGACTCCATCCCAGGACCCTAGAATCATGACTGATTGAGCCATCCAGGTGTCCCAGATGCCCAGCTTTAAGTGGGTCTGCCCAACTATCTCTTATGGAACCTATTATAACACTTGTGTTGAAATGGGGACTATTCCTGTTGGGTATTACAAGATACAAAAAGGTTACACAATTGCATGATTTTGTCTAACTTTATGATGACATTTATGTGATTGCTTCTTGGCAGTGACCAAGGCCAGAGTCCCTCTGATAAATTAATTTCATTTTATACCCCCCTTGAATCATTCTCTTCAGAGGCTCACGGACTTCAGAATTTACTTGTATTAATTCACCTCAATAAAAAAGTCTTTCTTTTTTCTTTAGCTTCACATTTATTGTGCTTCTTAAAGTTAATTTTATCATAGGAACTTCTGAAATTACCAAAGTACAAGGATGTCAGGGGTTTTTAAATGAATTCTGACAAGACAGAAAAGGTCAAAGCAGATTTCTTCAACATGTTCAAATGTGGTCCTGATTATAAAGATTTTTACAAAGAGTATTTAGGTTATTCCTTAAAATGACTGCAGTATTCTGTTATACTTGATGGATTAAATTTTGTCTGGAACACTCTTCCCTCTCAGGCCTCCAACTTCTGCCTTGCTCACTTGGTTTAGATGTCATCATTCACAAGAAGCGTTTCCAGGTCAGGTCCCCAAAGATATAGTCAGTTGCCATTTTTTCTAACATCCTGTCCATACTCAGTGGTTACCTCCATTATTGCATTTATTACACTGTATTGTAATTGCCTGTTAATTTGTGCGTCTCTGTCCCTCTTCCCTAAAAGACCAGCTTCCTAGGAGCAAAGACTGAACCTAAAGTATTCCAGAGACTAGCACAGTGCCTACCAAAAAGTATCTACTATGCCTTTATTAAATTAAGGGACATTCTTCAAAACAATTGCCCTACATTCCATAAAAAAAAATCATGGTCATTAAAGACTGAGACAGGGGCGCCTGGGTGGCTCAGTGGGTTAAAGCCTCTGCCTTTGGCTCAGGTCATGATCTCAGGGTCCTGGGATCGAGCCCCGCATCGGGCTCTCTGCTCAGCAGGGAGCTTGCTTCCCCCTCTCTCTCTGCCTGCCTTTCTGCCTCCTTGTAATCTCTGTCTGTCAAATAAATAAATAAAATCTTTAAAAAAATAAAATAAAATAAAAGACTGAGATGCTGTCCCCAGAGTAGAAGAGATTAAGAAGGCATGACTCTGATCCTATATTGGATCCTGGACTAGAAAAATAGCCTTATTGGGGCAGATGCCAAAATTTGAGTAAGTTTGTTAGGTTAGGGGCACCTGGGTGGCTCAGTCGTTAAGCATCCCACTCTTAATTTGGGCTCAGGTCGTGACCTCAGGATCGTGGGATCGAGCCCCATCTTGAGCTATGTGTCTGACTCCATGCTCAGCAGGGAGTCTGCTTCTCTCCTTCTTCCTCTCCCTCTACCCTTCTGCCCCTGCTCTCATGTGTGCTTTATCTCTTTCTCTAAATTAAAGAAATATTAAAGGGCACCTGGGTGGCTCAGTGGGTTAAAGCCTCTCCCTTCGGCTCAGGTTATGATCTCAGGGTCCTGAAATCGAGTCCCGCATCTGGCTCTCTGCTCAGCAGGGAGCCTGCTTCTCCCTCTCTCTGCCTGCCTCTCTGCCTACTTGTGATCTCTTGTCTGTCAAATAAATAAATAAAATCTTTAAAAAAAGAAATATTTTTTTAAAGTTGGTAAGTTGTTAATAGTATCATATAAAAATCAATTTCTTGGTTTTGACCATTGTACTTTGGTTTCATAATATGTTAACTTTGGGAAGCTGGGTGCAAGGCATGAGAATTCTTTGAATGATTTTTGCAATCCTTTTTTGTAAGCTGAAATTATCTCAAAGTGGAAAGTTAAAAAAATTTTAATAGGAAAAATATGAATATGTTGACTCATAAATAAAAAGGGAGGGAGGTTGGGCGCCTGGGTGGCTCAGTGGGTTAAGCCACTGCCTTCGGCTCGGGTCATGATCTCAGGGTCCTGGGATCTAGTCCCACATCGGGCTCTCTGCTCAGCAGAGAGCCTGCTTCCCTCTCTCTCTCTGCCTGCCTCTCCATCTACTTGTGATTTCTCTCTGTCAAATAAATAAATAAAATCTTAAAAAAAAAAAAACACTTAAAAAAAAAAGGGAGGGAGGGACTGGGGGAGGAGGAAGAAAAAGGGGATGAAAGCTAAAAGGTAGCTGGCTTTTGAAAGTATAAGCAGCGTAATAAATGAATATATTTGAGAGCTTTTATAACCGTAGGTGCATCAAACGCCATTTATTACCACAGATGCTTAGCATTCTAATTGGGAGATGTTGCTCCTGACCACAACTTACACAATCCTTTCTTTGCTGTTTAATATTTTTTTTAATATTTTACTTATTTATTTGACAGAGAGAGAGATCACAAGTATGCAGAGAGGCAGATAGAGAGAGAGGGGGAAGCAGGCTCCCTGCTGAGCAGAGAGCCCGATGCGGGGCTCGATTCCAGGACCCTGAGATCATGACCTGAGCGGAAGGGAGAGGCTTTAACCCACTGAGCCACCCAGGTGTCCCTTTCTTTGCTGTTTATTCCTAAGCTTGGTTCCATATGCTTTCAATTGGATTCAGTTGGATTTAGCAAGCCCTGAGGGCCTGCTATGTGCCAGGCACAGTGATAATCACTGAGGATAGAGACATTGTGATAAGATGCCCGTGTTTCTCATCCTCAGAAAGAAACACAATCTACAGGGGAAATAGAAGCAAAAAGAAAACCGAGGGGCAATACAGTGAGACACGTACAACTATTCCCACGAGGACCAACAAGAGGCAACACCATGAGGGCATTATGCTAAGCGATATAAGTCAGGTGACTACTGTATGATCTCCTTACATGTGGAATCTAAAACGAACACATGCTTACATACAGAGAACAGACTGGTGGTTGCCAGATGCAGCGAGTAGGGAGGTGGGCAAAATGGGTGAAGGTAGTCAATAGGTACAAACCTCCAGTTATAAAATAAATAACTCCTGGGGGTGCTCTAGTTAATAATACTATATTGTATATTTGAAAGTTCCTAAGAGGGGAGCCTGGGTGGCTCAGTCGGTTGAACCGTCTCACTCTTGCTTTTGGCTCAGGCCATGATCTCAGGGTCATGGAACTGAGGCCCCAGTGGAGCCTTGGGTCTGACTCCATTCTCAGCAGGGAATCTGCCTGAGATTCTCTCTCCTTCTGCCCCTCCCCCTACTCCTGCATGCATATATGCACTCTCTCTCCCTCTCTAAAATAAATAAATCTTTTTAAAATCATTACTAAGAAAATAAATGTTTTTTATTCCTTAAGTTTTACATAAATTCCAATTAGTTAATATACAATGTATATTCGTTACAGTGTACAATATAGTAATTCATCACTTCCATACAATAACTGCTGCTCATCACAAGTCCCCTCCTTAAACCCCATCACCTATTTCACCCATCCCCCCCTCCTCCCCTCTGGGAACCATCAGTTTGTTCTCTATAGTTAAGAGTCTGTTTCTTGGATTGCCTCTCTCTCTCTCGTCCCCTTTGCTTATCTGTTGCATTTCTTAAATTCCACATATGAGTGAAATCATATGGTATTTGTCTTTTTCTGACTGACTTATTTCACTTAGCAGATAATGAGAGTAGATCTTAAAACCTATCATGAGAAAAAAAAATATGTAATCATAGATGATAATGGATGTTAACTAGATGTTGGGGTGATCATTTTGGTACATATACAAATACTGAACCATTATGTTGTACCCTTGAAGCTAATATAATGTTTAATGTCAATCATATATCAATTAAAATCAGGAAGAGTCCATACAGAGAGATGCTTTCTTTCCTGGGAGGACAGACGCTACACAGAAGAGGTGATGCACAAGCTGGGTTTTGAAAAACAAATAGGGATTTGCCAGTAGATAAAATTGGAAAGAACATTCCAGACACAGCATGCCTGAGATCGCAGACTCAGAAAAGTGAGTTCAGCACAGCTAAAATGAAAGCACCCATAGAACCGGTTCTTTTTTTAGTAGCTTTATTAGGGTATAATTCACATATCATAAAATTCCCCCCTTTAAAGGGTACACTTGAGTGGGTTTTAGTACAGTCAAAAAGTTGTACAACCATCATCACTATCTAATTTTAGAACATTTCATCACCCTCCAATGAAACACCATACCCCTTAGCAGTCACTCCCCATTCCCCACACTCAGCACTAAGCAACCATTAGTCTACTTTCTGTCTCCACAGATTTGCCTATTCTGGATATTTCGTATTAAAGGAATCATAAGGTCTATGGTCTTTTGTGATTCTTTCATTTGGCCTAACATTTTCAGGGTTCACCCATTTTGTAGCATGGCTCAGTACTTCATTCCTTTTCATTGTCTAATAACATTCCAGTACGTGGATACATTGCATTTTGTTAATCTAATCAACTGTGGATGGACATTTGGGTTATTCCCACTTTGTGGCTATTATTAAGGATGCTCCTATAAACATTCACATCCAAGTGTTTTTGTGGACATAGGTTTTCATTTCTCCTGGATACATACTTAGAAATGGAATCACTGGGTTAAACAGTAACTCTATATGGTTACTTTTTGAAGAACCATAAACTGTCTTCTACAGTGTTGCTCCATTTTACATAGCCACTAGCAATATATGAGGGTTCCAGTTTCTTCCTAACTCTACAATACTTATATTGTCTATTTTTTTTCTCATCCTAGTGAGAGTAAATGAGTATATTAACTTTCTAGGGCTGCTGCAACAAATTACCATAAACTGAGTGATCTAAAATAACATATATCTATTCTTTTCCAGCTCGGGGGGGTGGGGAGGGCTGGAAGTTTGAAATCAAAATGTCAGCAAGGCCATGCTTTCTCTAAAAGCTTTAAGGGAAAGCTATTCCATACCTTCTCTTGGTTTCTAGTGTTGACAGCCAGCCTTAGCATTACTTGACTTAATATATGCATCACTTCAATCTCTGACTCTGTCATCACATGAAATTCTCCACTGTATCTCTATGTCTCTTCTCCAGTCCTATAGGAACCTACCCTAATCCAGTGTGACCTCATTCTGACTTGACTACATCTTCAAAGACTCTATTTCCAAATAAAGTCATATTCCTAGGTGTCAGAATTAAGACTTCAGCACATCTTTTGGGGGGACACAATTCAACCCATAACAAGTGGTTATCTCACTGTGGTTTGAATTCATATTGCCCTAATGGCTAATGATGTTTTGCATCTTTTCATGTGCTTATTAGTCATTTGCATATCTTCTTTGGAGAAATGTCTATTCAGATCCTTTGCCTATTCTTAATTGAACTATTTGTCTTTTTATTATTGAGTTATAAAAGTTCTTTATGTACATTCTGGACCCTTATCAGAGAGATAATTTGCAAATATGTTCTTCCATTCAGTGGTCTATCTTTCCACTTTTTGATAGTGCCCTTTGAAATACAAAAAAAATTTAACTTTGATAAAGTCCAATTTATCTATTTTTTTTCTTTGGTTCCTTGGGCCAGTATAATAGCTAAGAAACTGTTGACTAATTCAAAGTCATGAAGATCTATGACTATGTTTACTTCTAAGAGTTTTTAATTTTATTGCTTACATTTAGGTTTTTTATCTAATTAGAGCAAAATTGTGTGTATGGCACAAGATATGCATCCAAATTCATTCTTTTGCATGTGAATATCCAGTTGTCTCAGCACCATTTGTTGAAAATAATATTCTTCCCCACTGAATTGTCTGGGCACCCTTGCCAAAACATGAAATGACCATAAACATACAAATTTGCTTCTGAATCCTCAATTCTATTCTATTGATCTATAATCTATCCTTCTGTTAGCAATACACTGGCTTGATTGCTGTAGCTTTGAAATCAGAAAGTGTGAATTGTCCAACCTTATTCCTATTTTTAAAAATTACTTTGGTTATTCTGAGTCTCTTTCATTTTCATATATATCTTGGCATCAGATTATCAGTCACTGCAAAAAAGTAGGGATTGTGTTGAATCTGGAGATTAATTTGGGGGGTATTGTCATATTAACAATACTAAGTCTTTCAATTCATGTGTAGGATATCTTCCTATCTATTGCAATATTCTTTCATTTCTTTCAACAATATTTTGTTGTTTTCAATGTGCAAATTTAACATTTATTTTGTTAAACTTATTTTAGGTATTTTAATTTTTGATGCCATTAAAAATGAGAATGTTGGACACCTGGGTGGCTTAGTCTAGTTAAGCATCTGTCTTTGGCTCAGGTCATGATCTCAGGGTCCTGGAATGGACCCCTGCATGGCATTGGGCTCCCTGCTCAGCGGGAAGTCTGCTTCTCTGGATGCCTCTACTCCTGCCCCTTCTCCTGCTCTCATTTGCTCAGTCTCTCTCTCAAATAAATATGATTTTAAAAACATGAGGCGCCTGGGTGGCTCAGTGGGTTAAGTTTCTGCCTTCAGCTCAGGTCATGGTCTCAGGGTCCTGGGATCCAGACCCGCATCAGGCTCTCTGCTCAGCGGAGAGCCTTCTTCCCCTTCTCTGCCTAATTGTGATCTTTCTCTGTCAAATAAATAAATAAAATCTTTTAAAAAAATAAAAAATAAAATGAAAAAGTTTTCTTAATTTTGTTTTCAGATTGTTGCTAGTATATGAAATTTAATTGATTTGTACATTAATCTTGTGTCTTGCAACTTGCTGAATTCATTTGTTAGTTCTATTACCCTTTTAGTGAATCCCATAGCATTTTCTATATACAGGTTCATACCACCTTCAAATTACGATATTTTTGCCTTTTCCTTCCCAGACTGGATGTCTTTTATATCTTAGTCTGCCTAATTCCCTTATGTAGAGCTTCTAGTACAATCTTAAGTAGAAGTGGAAAGAGTAGACATCTTTGCTTTGTTTCTGCTCATAGGAGATAGCATTCAGTCTTTCACCAAGTGTGACATAATTGTGGGTTTTTCATGGATTCCCTTTAACAGACTGAGGAAGTTTTCTTCTATTCTTAATTTGTTGAGTATTTTTATCATGAAAGATTGTCAAATTTTGTCAAATGCTTTTCTATGACTATTGAGATAGTCTTGTGGGTTTTGTCCTTTATTCTATTAATATAGTATATTACATTCATTGATTTTTCTATGTTAAGCCAACCTTGCATCCCTGGGGTGAAACAATCAAACAAGGTGAGATCATCTACCAAAGAGATCAAGAGGAGGAGGAATCAGATCCAGACTGGGCCAATCAAGGTCCTGACTCCTGGAATATGAATCTTAAGCCATGAAATTCAAATCAGTGAGAACTGACCTGCACTTATGCCATGTCCCCAAGAAATTGTCCTCCTACCTAAAACCCAGACCTGTCCCAGTTTTTATCCAAACAGAGCCACACTGGGCCTAGAGTGAAATAAGTGAGGCACTCACCTGGTGTACAAAATTTAAGAGCACTCTAAAAGACTCAGTGATCTATTTTTAACTTTCTGCGGAGGGTCTGTACTGTTTTCCAGAGTGGCTGCACAAGTTTGCATTCTCACCAACAGTGCATGAGAGTTCCTTTTTCTCCACATCCTCACCAATACCTGCTAATTCTTCTGTTGTTGATCTTGGACATTCTGACAGGTGTGAGATGATATCTCATTGTGATTCTGATTTGCATTTCCCTGATATCAGTGATGCTGAGCATCTTTTCATGTGTCTGTTGGCCCTCTGTATGTTTTCTTTGGAAAAATGTCTATTCATGTCTTCTGACCAATTTTTAATTGGATTGTTTGTTCCTTAGGTGTTGATTTGTATGTGTTCTTTATATATTTTGTATACTAACCCTCTATCAGGTATGTCATTTGCAAACATCTTCTCCCATTCAGTAAGCTGTCTTTTGGTTTTGTTGATTATTTCCTTCACTGTGCAGAAGATTTTATTTTGATGAAATCCCAATAGTTTGTTTTTGGTTTTGTTTCCCTTGACTTAGGAGACATATCTAGAAAGATGCTACTGCTGATGTCAAAGAAATTACTGCCTGTTTCCTCCTCTAGGATTTCTATGGTTTCCTTTCTCACATTTAGGTCTTTAATCCATTTTTAGTTTACTTTTGTGTTTGGTGTAAGAAAGAGATCCAGTTTCATTCTTTTGCATGAGTCTGTCCAGTTTTCCCAGCACCATTTGTTGAACAGCCTGTCTTTTTACTACTGGATACTTTTTCCTGCTTTGTCAGAGATTGATTGACCATGTAGTCATGAGTTCATTTCTGGGGCTTCTATTCTGTTCTACTGATCTATAGTGTTTAGTTCTGTACCAGTACCATACTGTTTTGATCACTATAGCTTTGTAATATAACATAAAGTCTCAAATTTTGATGCCTCCAGCTTTGCTTTTCTTTTTCAAGATTGCTTTGGCAATTTGGGGTCTTTTGTGGTTCCATACAAATTTTAGGATTTTTTTTTCTAGCTGTGTGAAAAATGCTATTTGCATTTTTATAGGGATTGCATTAAATGTGTAGATTGCTTTGTGTAGTATAGACATTTTAACTGCACCTCTTCTTCCAATTCATGACCCTGGAATGTCTTTCCATTTCTTGGCATCATCTTCAATTTCTTTCATCAGTGTTTTGTTGTTGTTGTTCTTTGTTTATTTTTAAAGTAGGCTCCATGTCCAGCATTGGGCCCAAGATGGTGTATGAACTCATAACTCTGAGATCAAGACCTGAACTGAAATCAAGAGTTGGACACTTAACCAATTGAGCCATCCAGGTGCTCCTCATCATTGTTTCACAGTTTTCAGAGTACAGGTTTTTCACCCCTGTGGTTAATATTATTCCTGGGTATCTTATTGGTTTTGGTGCAATTATAAATGGGGTTGATTCCTTAATTTTTCCTTCTGTTACTTCATTATTAGTGTATAGAAATGCAACAGATTTCTGTACATTGATTTTGTATCAGGAGACTTCACTGAATTCATTTATCAGTTATAGCAGTTTTTTATGGAGTTTTTTGGGTTTTCTGTATAGAGTAACGTGGTATTTACATACAGTAGAGTAGTATTCAGCCATTTAAAAAAAAAAGAATGAAATCTTGCCATTTACAATGACACAGTTGGAGCTAGAGCATGTCATGCTAAGTAAAATAACTCAGAGAAAGACATATGGAAAACCATAAATCATACCACATGATTTCACTCATTTGTGGAATTTAAGAAACAGAGCAAATGAGCAAAGGGAAAGAAGAGAGAGAGAGGCCTTCCAAGAAACAGACTCTTAACTATGGACTTTCTGTATACAAGGTGGATTTATTCAGATAATTAGAAATTGTTCTAAGAGAATGTTTCTTTAAGGTTGTCATGGAATAGTAATTTAGTCTATGAACTGCATGCTATCTTAACTGAGAAGTGTATGAAAAATATACCTAGCATGCTGATTTCCTACTCATAAAACTCACATGCAGATGATTCACAAGTTTTGAATAAATTGCCTTCCCAAGTTCTGTGTCCATTTCTGGAGCTGTGTGCTGGACTCTTGGGTCATCATTTCTCAAAGGAATGATGTTATGCATGCTAGATGAGTCCATAGGCTCATTCCCCAAATCCTATTTGAAAATGGCCACAAATCTAACCTTGAAGATATAAAGAAATAAAAAAACTTTTCTTGAAAAATAATTATTACTAATAAAGTAAATAACAATTATAAAAAGTTATTTCTTTTTCTTTTTTTTTTTAAGATTATTTATTTATTTATTTATTTAACAGAGAGAGAGACATAGCAAGAGATGGAACACAAGCAGGGAGAGTGGGAGGGGAGAAGCAGACTTCCCGCCAAGCAGGGAGCCCGATGCGGAACTCGATCCCAGGACCCCAGGACCATGACCTGAGCAGAAGCCAGACACCCAACGACTGAGCCACCCAGACACCTTTAATTTCATTACAAAACTTGCTTAGAGAGAAAGTATTTATATACAGAAGCTGGGGAAATGGTTGATGTGGAATTCCTTTGGAAATTGTGAAGGATACTTCTAGACAATTTCAAGAGCTTTAGAGGCTATTGAGGCTTTAAGCTGATTCTCTCATTTCTGAATTCACTTTTACCTGTGACTTTCTTCATCCAATCAAGTGGAGATAACTGATAAAAATGGTTTTCCATCATCACAATTCATTATTTAGCTTTGCTTTAGCTCTTAACAGCCCCAGGTTCTTTTCCCTGGAATTTGGGGTACATAATGCTTCAGACCTCTGACTTTCCTTTTAAGCCCACTTAACACAGTATGAAATCCAGCCATAGTAAAGAGAGAAGTCTGGCTCTTCTCCTCTTTTGTTGCCTTTTCATTCTCTCAGCCATAGGTTCCCATGTCCAATCCCAGCATAATCAGTATGCTTTCTTAAAAGAAAATAATATTTTTGCAGTTCTTATAAATCAATGAGTTTCTTTCTCATGAGTCAACGGATTTCTTTTTTAGTGTTTTATTTTTTATTTTTGTTTTAAAAAGCACAAACAAAGGCTTCCTGATTGGCTTAGTTGGGTAGCATCTGCCTTCGGCTCAGTTTATGATCCTAGAGTCTGGAGTCCAGAGTCCCGGAGCCCCGGGATTGAGCCCCACATCAATCCCTGCTGAGCAGAGAGCCTGCTTCTTTTCCCTCTGCCCCTCACTCTACTCATGCTTTCTCTCTCTCTCTCTCTCTGTCTCTCTCTCACACACAAATAAGTAAATAAAACCTTTTTTAAAAAAGCTCAATTTTTAACCTAAAAACCAATGTTTTCATGTAAAAGCACTCAAAGATCTCATAGTCCAGGCTTGATGATGGGAGGAATAAAATAATATATACACTTAGATTTAGAATCGCTGAAATTGATTTACAATGTAACTAGAATTCTATAGTAACAACTTCCCCAATACCAACCTAACTTTATGAGGACTCTTCTATATTTCAAAAATCAAATCAGATTCTTCAGAAAACTGGTGATTAAAGGGGAAGGGAAGGAGGAACCGAGCTCAGAAATAGTGAAAACTTAAAGAAAAATAAAGGGGGGAAAAAACTAAAAAGAAATAAATTTTAAAAAAAGAAAAATTTAAATAAATTAATGTAAAGACCGCAAAAAAAAAAGATCATGACATCTACAAACAAAGGCAGCTGATCCACACCTTCCGGTTGTAAAGCCCTGCATACTTAGAATCCTTAGGAAAGGTTTCCAGCTCACCAAAGAGAGTGCCTGACTGCGAGCCAGAGTACAACGCTAAGGCCGATTGAGGGAGAAACATAAGCAACCGTTTGTTGATTATTTTTTTTTTAATCATGCCCTCAAGCATCTACAGATGTAAGGAAGCATGTGGCCTCAGGCTGGAGCTGTTTGCAAACAGCAGGATTGCCTGGCCCAAGAAATGGCACTTGCTATGGGGTAAAAGCTGCTCCCCTACAACCGTGTTTGGTTCGCACCTATGCCCTGATGAAGTTGGCATAGCACATTCTTCATGGGCATGCTGCCAGCCTAACAGATGGGCACGAATGTAACCCTGCCAAAAAAACAGTGTGTGCAGTGAGCTCACAACTGTGGTTAGATTCCTTTCCAAGGATGTTGCATCTACTTAAGCTGCCCAGCAAAAAAATTTACGACTTACAAGTCTTCCGATGACATTAATGAATATGTAAATTAATTTTCCAAATTAGTAGCTCTCCAAATGTGGTTCCCTGGACCAGCAGCGTTGGCACCATTTGGCCGACTCCTGGAAATTCAAGTTCTCGGGCTCTACCCCAGACTTGTTGAATCAGAAACTCTGGGGGTGGAACCCAGATGGGATTTAACAAGCCCCCCACGGGATTCTAACGCACAACTCAGGTTTGAGAACTGCTGCTCTAAACCATGTTCTCAAGTGTTTGAATTACTTGAGATATATATATATATATTTTAATACCAATGCCTATGTCTGAGGCCCAGAGATTCTGATTTAATTGGGATGGGGTGCAGCCTGGGCCTCGAGAGTTTTTAAATCTCCCTCAGGTGGTTCTAATGTGCAGCAAGGTTTAAGAAGTTTCTAACCACTCAGAATACCTCACACAAGCTTTGAGGAGAAGGACTTGAGACCTTCGCAATCAGAGGTAAGTCTTTATTGAAAGAATGTTCTATATATCTCTGCTTAAATAATTCTTTGATCGGTCCCTCACTTTATTTTAAACCCCTAGATAAAATAAAGTTTATGTAATCTGTGGTTTTAGGTAAAGCCCTATCTGCTCTGAGTCACTTTCGAGACAACCCTCCCTCACGGCACCATATTTAGTTTGCTCTGGATTTCAGATTTCAGGGCGCTCTTTCAATCTCGTTGACCTTGACATCTTCTAATGGAGTGTCTCAAAATTCTCATCTACTGGTACCTCACGCCTCTGTCTCTCTCAAATATGGAAACCTCTCCTTCTTCCGAAAGGGGAGGAGATCTGATATCCAAAAATGTAAGCTTCAGTCTACATTGAGATTTAAAAAAAAAAAGCCCCTTTAAGCTTCAAACTGACCCAGCATAACTGTAATACTGTAAGTATTTGAGTAAGAAAGGAAGAGTAGAAAAACTTGAAATATCTACCAATTGTCTATACTTTCACTCCCTGTTTCACATGAAGGTGCACACAGACACGATCATATTTGCACATCCTGGCAGGGTGAATGGAGAGGCTGCTGACCAACTGGCCACTCTGAGGGGAGGGATCAGGATCTTACACACACCAGATTCACTGTTGGGAAGCTCTGAACTGATGACAATGTGGTGTCATCGATGAAAATGAGGCAAGTATTTGGTCTCCCTTCAATTGTTTAGCCACTAGTCTATTGTAAGATGACGATGATGGCCCTTTACATTACTCCTGACTTTGTTGAGGTGCAACTTAACACTGAAAAGAAACAAGGGGAGGTGATAGGTTGAGGGCACTCAGCTTCCTGGGGCCGCATCTCAGTTCTGCCCCCCACCAGCTGCAGGACCTGAGCCAGTTACTCCATCATGTTGTACTTCAGTTTCCCTGCCCATCAAATGGAGAAATCGTAGTTCCTAACTCATGGGGTGGTTATGAAAATTAAATGGGCTAATGTATGAAAGCCCAGGGTAAGCTGTCATTAAGTGGTCACTATTCGTATTAAGAGTTGGTTATATGTATTACAATAATGTTGTGTGGACTTATTGTCGTTATATGTATTACAATAATGTTGTGTGGACTTCAACCTCATCTTCCTTGCCTCAGTCTCACCTAGCTCCAACAGATGGACCTAGTGAAGAACTGGCCATTCAACCATTATAGCAGAGGAGCACAACAGGGCATACCAAGTCCAGGGACATGGCGAGGTATGCTTTGCCCTCAAAGAACAAGGTTCAGGCTGGATTCAGCACAAAACCCCTGTGCTGTGGGTGGTTTTCTGACTTGGTGGTTCTTAATTCAGGTGTCTCAACAAGCTAGAAGGTGTTTGGAAGTATTTGGAAACATTTCTGGCTGTACATAGTTCAAGAATGCTACTAGCATTGGGACATCTGGGGGCTCAGTGGGTTAAGCCTCTGCCTTTGGCTCAGGTCATGATCTCAGGGTCTTGGGATCAAGCCCCGCATTGGGCTCTCTGCTCATCAGGGAGCCTGCTTCCTCCTCTCTCTCTGCCTGTCTCTCTGTCTACTTGTGATCTTTCTCTGTGTCAAATAAATAAATAAAATCTTAAAAAAAAAAAAAAAAAGAATGCTACTAGCATTTAGCCAGTGTTGCTACATTTCCTCAAATGAATGCAAATTAAAATGGCAGTAGCACCCACATTTAAGAAGAAAGTTAGAATAGGACCAGTTAGGCCCTGGCATGACGACTGGGGCATAAGTCATCCAGGAGACATAAGAACAAGAACTAAGAATGAGCAGGCCCATGGCAAGGTTGTTTACAAAGGAATACCCTTCAGATGAATATCTGTGGATGCCTTTACCCTCATGACCTAGTCACCTCCTGAATACCCGCTACAGACACCAACATCTTTGGGGTTTAGGATTTCAACATATGAATTTGGGGGAGACACATTCAAACCACTGGAGATAGAAGCAAAATTAGGCAGGAATCAAGCTGCCTCAGCTGACTCTGTGGAAGCATTGGAGCTAGAATGGTCCTTCAAAGTTGTCTCAAGTTGAGCTGAGATGTCAATGTCATTATATTCCTCACTAATCAATCACTGGACATGGGCTGCCCTGGAAAGGGTATAACCCTGGGCAAGGCCATTGTCCTTGTAAGGTTATTGCTGAAGGGGATGACAACTGAAGGCTGTCTGCTGAGAACACTCCTAACAGCTGGGCTAATAAGTTCCATTAAAAGAGGATCTGCGGGCGCCTGGGTGGCTCGGTGGGTTAAGCCTTTACCTTCGGCTCAGGTCATGATCTCAGGGTCCTGGGATAGAGCCCCGCATCAGGCTCTCTGCTCAGCAGGGAGTCTGCTTCCCCCTCTCTCTGCCTGCCTCTCTGCCTACTTGTGATCTTTCTCTCTGTCAAATAAATAAATAAAATGTTTAAAAAAAAAAAAAAGAGGATCTGAATGGCATGTATCAGGGATACTCAAAGTATGTAGAGTAACATGGAATCCAGCATAAGTGCCACAACACTGTCTTCCAGGTCAGCTTTCAGCCCAAGTTCCCTGAGCAAACATACATACATATAAACAAACATAGTCCCACGTTCAGTCTTGAAACAGGGGAGTTGCATTTTCTCAGAATAATGCCCACTTAGCCTTACTTGGAATGATCTGAAAGAGGGGTTTGGACAAGAAGCCATGGAACTTTTCCAGACTCTCCAGCAAAACACTGGTTGTAACATTCCCTGTTCTTGCATGCTCAAGCCCAGAGTTGGGAAGTTAGTATGTTCAACCTTCTGGCTTCGTTCCACACCACTGGAATGCTAAAGAGAGACTAACATGGCTATGTTTAGGTGCTGCCTCTCTTTCTGCTCATCAGTCTTGCTTAAAAGGGACAAACTCAGCCTCCACATAAATTCCTGTCATAGAAATTCAGTTGGTAGAAATGGGCTTTGGACACCAGTTCTGGTTTATTCAGTGGTCCAGATCTCCCTTGAATGCATTTGTTTGGCCTGGACTCTATGAATCCACCCAGTTGTGGTCAATCTATTTTTTTCGCGGGGTCTGGACCATGTCCCTGATCCCCACATGCTCTCTGGGATCCTGTTTTCACCTGAACCAAAATTGTTTCACCCATTTGAGTTTCACCAGTATAGCTACTGCTCAGAGACTCTTACTGTAGGATCCCGGCTCACCTTATCTAATGCCTTAACTTAGGTTTTGTGATTTGGATTTCCAGCCCAGCTTCCTTGGAAACTGGGCAGGCCAGTCCCCCAAACCCTTAAAAGCTTAAGCTTACTCTCATCTCCTCATAGACCCACTGTTAAGGGTCCAGGATGAATGACCAGTGGCAAGTTATATATTCTACAATGCTTTGAAGCCTCTTAGAGGGATGTTTCCAAAGTATTAAGTTTCAGGGGTCACAGTGCTACAATAATTCTATTTTAGCCATATGCACATGACAGAACTGAACTGACAATTGCCTTGGCTTTGTTTCTTTCCAGATCTTCACCTTTCCCCCCACAGACAGGGTCATTTTCCTTCATATATGAAGGAAGTATTCCTCTAAACATAGCAACCCCTTTGCCAGAATATGGCAAAAGACCACAGCTCAACATCTCAGACCCCCTTGGGAACCTCCCACTCGAGTTTGGCTTCCCATCTGGTTTGTGTTCCTCAGGCTGTTGACTGATTACACACTATAAATAGTTTACACTTTCCAGGCTAGCTCTCCCAAAACTCTGGACAATCATTTTGTCATTTACAGGTTTGCTATATAAATAATATTCTAATCATTTAATACTAATACTAGTCATTCAAAAAAAAAAAAAGAACTCTGCACACATTCATACAGACAGAAGGTAGAATAGTGGCCACCAAGAGCTGCAAAGATGGGATGGTGGGCAGTTATTTTTTTAATGGATACGGGGTGCCTGGCTGGTTCAGTCAATAGAACATGGGACTCTTGATCTTAGGGTTGTGAGCTCAAGCCCCACATTGGCATAGAGCTTAGTTTAAAAAAAAAAAAATGGGTATAGAATTAGGAAGATGATAAAGTTCTCGAGATGGATAGTGGTGATAGTTGCACAACAATGCAAATGGTCTTAATTCTCCTTACTCTACACTCAAAAATGGTTAAAGTAGTAAATTTTATGTTATGTATATTTTACCACAATTTTTTAAGACTCAAAGCAGCACTATTATTCTCATATTATTCCTATTCTGGTCAGTTTGGTTGCAGGGGTACAAATATTCCCTCAAGCTTCCATAATTAATAGCTATTTACCGTAAGAGTCAGAATGGGTCCAAGATCACCGAGTAATCAGTGAACAGGGACCCGACTGGAACAGAAACCCAAGGGCCCTCAGGGGCAAGAGCTAGGACTCTTCTCTCAAGTGCACCCTCACAAACAGGCCTCAGCCTCCCCCTCCCCTGTTTCCCCTCACATGTCTTGCTACTCCTGGCACTAAAACCTGGATCCTTCTTCTCTTTTCTCCTTCTCGAGGCTGCCGCTTCATTATTGCCTCACTTTCTTCACAGTGCGCCTTCCTTTTACCCACATTTGACCTTGGCCTCTATTCTACATTATACCCCATAATTCTTTCTTATCAGTTCCTTTTGATACCCACCTCACATTTTGTTTCCCAGATGAGGTTCCCGTGAGTAAGCCTGTGATTAGTCTGATTGTTCTTCATCGGAGAGAGCTTTTTGAGCCAGGCCACCCCACAGCTGTTCTCAGTTTATAGTGGCTCTTTCCTAATACATATGGGAAACAGACTTATCTGGGACAGAACACAGCCACTTTCAACTCCCTCTTTGGCAGAGGTGATAGGCATAAAAGACACTGTGACAGCCATGTCCAGTACAACCTCATTTTCTATACTTTCTTTCGTTATGCTCTAGAGTAATAACCACTTCCAGGCCGAATCACAGCAACTGCATCTGGGTCAGTGACATCTCTGGTGTCTATTTCAGGGACATCTCTACTACGTGATGCAGCTACAGGCCACATGACTGACCTAGAGATTACATCAGCAATACCAGCAGAGGCCTCCCTTGCTCTAGAGATCACCCACCAGTCATACCCACATCAGAGAGCCCGCCCTAGGTGAGTACACATGCAAGATCAAGTTAAAATACTTAGTTTGATTTTTGTGGCACATTTTTTTACCCCTGCTCATTATTATTATGTTCCTAATTTTGGCATAGCAATAATTCAAAAACTTTTTTAGACAAATATTTTTTTAAAAATTATAAAAACAAATAAGCTTTTTTTAAAAAAACTTTTTTAGACAAAAAAATTTTTTAAAGATTTTATTTGGGGCGCCTGGGTGGCTCAGTGGGTTATAGCCTCTGCCTTCGGCTCGGGTCATGATTCCAGGGTCCTGGGATCAAGCCCCATATCAGGCTCTCTGCTCAGCAGGGAGCCTGCTTCCTCCTCTCTGCCTGCCTCTCTGCCTATTTGTAATCTCTGTCAAATAAATAAATAAAATCTTTAAAAAAAAAAAAAAGATTTTATTTATTTGACAGACAGAGATCACAAGTAGCCAGAGAGGCAGACTAAGGGGGGCGCGGGGCAGGGTGGGGGGTAGCAGGCTCTCTGCTGAGCAGAGAGCCCAATGCAGGGCTCAATTCCAGGACCCTGAGATCATGACCTGAGCCCAAGACAGAGGCTAACCCTCTGAGCCACCCAGGTGCCCCAAATATATCATTTTCAATCAGCAAATTATTTTTAGTTCTTGGTTATTAAATCTTATAACCTATCTGGCACATTTGGCCTATAGCAAGTGCCCTAATTATTAATGTTTTCAATAGCACATAATCGTTTACTGTGCAGGCAACATGGTAAGTAAGATATCTCCAAACTTGGAGATAAAGAAGGCTATTTCTTGAGACATCAGATCTGGCTGGCTGAGTCCTGGAGAGCAGATGAAATTCATCAGCTGGCTCAACTCCAAGCTCTGCAGGGCTTGAAGCTTCTGGGCAGGGAAACAGGCAGAAACGCTGCATTGTGGGTGCCCCCAAGTGGGTACACTTTGATGTGCATGCTGAGGATTTTCTGGTCAGCTCCTTCCACATTAGTTTGTGACTGTGTAATATTTTTAAAGGTGAAGAAAGCTACTATTGTAGGTATGGTTTTCAGCATCCATCTCTTATTACAAATTTCAACTGCAGCAATACTTAATGATTCAGATTATCACAAATCGTTTATTTTTGAGCAAATATCTTATAGGAAAGTTTTCAAGTTATGCTGCCATTTAAAAATGTGGAACAGAAAAAGTGTGGACTTTAGTGTCAGACAAAACTTCACTTTGAACTCTTAGCCCCTAATGAATTGTGTATCATCAGCAACCCACTTAATATTTATAATCCACAATTCTCATTATTAAAATGGGAATTAAGAGTATTTGAGAGAGTACCTCCCTAATAAAGCTGTGTTTTAGATAAGACAATACATGTAATGTGATAAGGACAGTGTCTGGCACATTAAGTCCTTAATAAAGTATCATTTATCATTTTTTTCTTATAAACAATATTGTTTGATTTACATATGCAAAGTAAAATATTTTTATTGAGATTATTTGAAATTCTAGGAGCTCCCCAATACCTTTTTGATTAAATTCATCTCTTGCTTAAAACAGTAATTTGTGACTTACAGTTGAGAACTGAACAATGTGTATGATTATGGCAGTGAAAAAGGGTGAGGTTGACCTGTATTTCTCAAAACTGTCCATGTTGTAACAGACAAAAAAGGGCTAAGGAAATGTTCTAGATTATAACAGGCTATGAGACACAACAACTGAATTCAATGTGCAATTTTGGACTGGATCCTGTATTAGAGGGAGAAAATTCTATAAAGATCTTACTAGGACAACTGATGAAATTGGTTTGAGACTGTAGGTTGAATAGAAACACTTTATAAGAGTTAAATTTCCTAAAATTGGTAAATAAACTCTGATTATATAAGAGAATCTATTTTCATGGTTGTATAATTGACATATAACCTTATATTAGCTTCAGGTGTATAGCATGATTCAGTATTTGTATATAGAGCACCCATCGTCTTGCTCTTAAGAAATACACATAGAGGCGCCTGGGTGGCTCAGTTGGTTGAGCGACTGCTTTCGGCTCAGGTCATGATCCTAGAGTCCCGGGATCGAGTCCCACATCGGGCTCCCAGATCCATGGGGAGTCTGCTTCTCTCTCTGACCTTCTCCTTGCTCATACTCTATCTCACTGTCTCTCTCTCAAATAAATAAATAAAATATTAAAAAAAAAAAAGAAATACACATAGAAAAATTAAGGGGCATGATGCATGTAACGTGTAACCTACTCTCAAATGGTTTAGAAAAATTGTGTAATACGTCTGTGTGTATGTGTGTACAGATGATAGATGTCCATGAATATAGGTAGCTCTACACATAACGCTCTGCGTGTGTATGTGTGAGTATCTACAGACAGAATAAGAAAGAGAATATTAAAAAGTATAGAAAATGGTAAAAATCAGTGAATCGGGACAAAAAGTTTAAATTTAAATTTAGCTTAAAATTTTCTATATAAAATTTTGAGAAGGGGCGCCTGGGTGGCTCAGTGGGTTAAGTCGCTGCCTTCGGCTCAGGTCATGATCTCAGGGTCCTGGGATTAAGTCCCGCATTGGGCTCTCTGCTCAGCAGGGAGCCTGCTTCCCTCTCTCTCTCTGCCTGCCTCTCCAACTACTTGTGATTTCTCTCTGTCAAATAAATAAATAAAATCTTTAAAAAAAAAAAATTTTTGAGAAGGGCATGTTGGTGGCTCAGTTGGTTAAGCTTCTGCCTTTGTTTCAGGTCATGATCCCAGGGTCCTGGGATTGAGCCCTGCATCAGGTTCCCTGCTCAGTGGGGAGTCTGCTTCTCCTCCTCCCCTTATCCCCACAGCCCCCTGCTCATGTTCTCTCTTCCTCTCTCTCTCAAATAAATAAATAAAATCTTTTTTAAAATATTGAGAAGATAGTGAAGTAGTTCTCTCAAAAAATAACTGGTAGGGGCACCTGGGTGGTTCAGTCAGTTAAGCATCTGACTCTTGATTTCACCTCAGGTCATGGTCTCAGGGTCATGATCTCAGGGTCATGACATTGAGCCCCAGTCAGCCTTGGTGCTGAGCATGGAGCTTGCTTAAGATTCTCTCTTTCTCCCTCTCCCCATTCTGTCCCTCCTCTCATCCCTCTCTCTCTCTCTCCCTCTTGGGAAAAAAAAAAAATCTGGTAACTATATAGTAGTTTGATACAAATCCACAAAATTATTGCAAATTATTTGGCAAATTATGCTACATGTTAAAGGAATATCTACTCTCTAAAGATCACTGGACTATATTAACTAGTTCTTTTTGAAATTGAGAATTAAGGTATAAATGTTTTACATGAGGAAGAAAAATTATGGGCTATAAGAGTTCAAAAGGACCTTGGAAATCACCTAGTCCAGACTTCTTTCAAAGACAGAAAATCATTCAAATTTCCTTAAAGACACATCACTCACTCTTAATTTACAGGATAAATCACTTGGTATTCATTTCCTGATTGTTTAAATTATATATAATTGATTATTCTGAAACCTGTAAATAAAGAGAAAGAATCAACTATTTATTCTGTCTTTTCTGTCCTAACCATGATATAAGGTGACAAAAATAGATGATATGGGAAAGTTCTTCTTTGTAGAATAATTCCAGCTACTAAATGAATAAGAAATGATAGAAAAAGATTATTGCTGTACTTCAATCCTAACAAATAATAGAGCTCAGAAATAATCATCAATGACTGCTAAAATTATCAAGTAAAAAGCTGATGGGGGGGGCGCCTGGGTGGCTCAGAGGTTAAAGCCTCTGCCTTCGGCTCAGGTCATGATCCCAGGGTCCTGGAATCAAGCCCTGCATCGGGCTCTCTGCCCCATGGGGAGCCTGCTTCCTCCTCTCTCTCTCTCTCTCTCTCTTTTTCTCTCTGTTTCTATCTCCCTCTCTGCCTGCTTGTGATCTCTGTCAAATAAATAAATAAAATCTTAAAAAAAAAAAAAAAAAGCTGATGAGGAACTTTATAATAGATAAATCAAGCTGACCTCACTGATCAATTTTAATATCAGAAAAAAGACAGCCGATGTTTATTCTTCTGATCCAAGAGCATGGAATGTTTTTCCATCTTTTTGTGTCTTCTTTGATTTCTTTGATGAGTGCTTTGAAGTTTCTAGAGTATAGATCCTTAACCTCTTTGGGTAGGTTTATTCCAAGTTATCTTATGGTTTTTGGTGCTATTATAAATGGAATTGATTCTCTAATTTCTCTTTCTACAGTTTCATTGTTAGTGTATAAGAAAGCAACTGGTTTCTGTGCATTGATTTTGTATCCTGCCACATTACTGAATTGCTGTATGAGTTCTAATAATTGCACTACTGGGTGTTTACCCCAAAGATACAGATGCAGTGAAAAGAAGGGCCATATGCACTGCAATGTTCATAGCAGCAATGTCCACAAATAGCCAAACTGTGGAAAGAGCTGAGATGCCCTTCAACACAAGAATGGGTAAAGAAAATGTGGTCTATATATACACTGGCATATTTCTCAGCCATCAGAAAGGATGAATACCCAACTTTTGCATCAACCTGAACGGGACTGGAGGAGATTATACTAAGTGAAATAAGCCAAGCAGAGAAAGTCAATTATCATAGAGTTTCACTTATTTGTGGAACATAAAGAATAGCACAGAGGACACTGGAGAATGAAGGGGAAAATGAAGCAGGGGAAACAAAAGAGGAGATGAACCATGAGAGACTATGGAGTCTGGGAAACAAACTGAGGGTTTCGGGGGTGGATATGGGTTAGCCTGGTGATGGGTATTAAGGAGAGCATGTGTTGCATGGAGCACTGGGTGTTATATGCGAACAATGAATCATGAAACACTACATCAAAAACTAATGATGTAATGTAGGGTGACTAACATAACATAATAAAAAATTAATTAATTAATTAAAAAAGAAAAAAGACAGCCAGACATTATGTATCTCCTAAATGATGAACATAGGAAGTACCTAACACCACCTGTAAAGGCTATTTTAAGAAGAAAAAGAGCTGACCAAGCCTCTAGATACATCTACCAATTTACAAGAAACATGCTAAATGACACTATGAGGATAAAATTAGCAAAATCCATAATGTGGAAAATTCCATGTAATAAACAACCAAGTTTCTTCAACTAATAAATTTAAAAGAAGAGTGAAGGAGAATCCACAGGTTAAAACAGACTTAGAAGACATAGTATAGCTAATTACAATGCATAGAACTTGTATAGATTCTTCAATTAAGCCAACCAAATGTTAATATTATGAGACAATCAGGGATATCTGAACACTGACTGTGTATTTGGTGATATTAAGATATTATTGTTCAATACTTTAGGTACGATAATGGCATTGTGCCTCTATTTTTCAGGAAAGAGTCCTTATAGAAACTCATATTTAAACATTCATAATTTAAATGTTATGACTTCTGAAATTTGTTTCAAAATAACATGGAACAGATGGGGAAAGAAGTGGTTGAGAGGAAGAACAGAAGAAATGAAACTGACCATGTGCTGATAACTGTTGAAGCTGGGTGATGGGTAGGAATCAATATACCATTTTCTTTACTTAAGAATGTGTTTAAAATTTCTATTACAAAACTTTAAACATGACTTTTAAGATTGAAGTAGCTATGTGTTTACTGAAATCAAAATACTACTGATACATACATTCATTGAAAAATCAAAGTACAACCTGTTTGTTTTTTATTTGGGAAAGATATATATGTAATTTACCATTTTAATCATTTTATAAGGATTTTATTTATTTATTTGAGAGAGAGAAAGAGCACGAGTGGGGGGAGGAGGGATAGAAGAAGAGGGAGGAGCAGGCTCCCTGCTCTATCCCAGGATCCCAGGATCATGACCTGTGCCAAAGGCAGACACTTAACCGACTGAGCCACCCCTGTGCTCCTATTTTAATCATTTTTAAGTAGCTCTAAGTAGATTCACATGTGCAGCCATCATCACTATCCATTTCCAGAACTTTTTCAGCATCCCAAACAGAAACTCTGTACCCATTAAATGATAATTCCCCATTTCCCCTCCCCTCAGCTTCTGGTAGTCTCTATTCTATTTTCTGTTTCTATACATTTGCCTATACTAAATACAGTATATGGTTGCCTGGGTGGCTCAGTTGGCTAAACATCTGCCTTCAGTGAAGGTCATGATCCCAGGGGCCTGGGATTGAGCCCTGAGTCAGGCTCTCGCTCATCAGAGGGTCTGCTTCTCCCTCTCCCTCTGTGATCTCTCTCACTCTTGCTCTCTCTCTTAAACAGATAAAATGTTAAAAAAAAAATAAGCATATAAGTAGAATCATATAATATTTATCCTTTTGCATTATTTCACTTAGCATGTTTCCAAGATTCATCCATGTTATAGCATGTATCAGAATTCCATTTGGTCTTAAGGCTGAAAAATATTCCATTGCGTGTATATACTGCATTTTGCTTAACCATTCATTTATTGGTGGACATTTGCATTGTTTCCTCCTTTGGCTATGGTCAGTAATGCTTCTGTGAACACTAGTGTACAAGTCTCTGCCTGTGTCTGTACAAGTGTCTGCTGTGAACACTAGTGTACAGGTGTCTGCCTAAGTACCTTCTTTCAATTCTTTTGAGCATATACCTAGAAGTGGAATTGCTGATCATACAGTAATTCTATGTTTAACTTTTTGAGGATCCATTACACTGTCTTCAATAGTAGCTACACCAGGTGACTTTCCTACCAACAATGCGCAAGAAGTCTGGTTTTTCTACATCTTCACCAACAGTTGTTATTTTCCCTTTTTAAAATAATAGCTGTTCTAATGGGTATAAAATAGTATCTCATTTGTTTGCATTTCCCTCATGACTGGTGATGTTGTGTGTCTTTTCATGTGCTTATTGACCATTTTTATATCTTGTTTGGAGAAATGTCAATTTCTTTGTCCATTTTTTAATTGGGTTGTTCAGGTTTTTCATTGTGTAGTTGTAAGAGTTCTTTACATATTCTGGATATTAATTCCTTACCAAATGTGTGATTTGTAAATATTTTCTTCCATTCTGTGGGGTATCTTTTCACTCTCTTGACATTGTCCTTTAACGCACAAAATTTTTAATTTTGATCAAGTCCAATTTATCTATTTTTTCTTTTATTGCCTGTGCTTTTGGTGTCATATCCAAGAAATCATTGCCAAACCCAGTGTCATAAAGATTTACCCTTATGTTTTCTCCTAAAAGTTTTATAGTTTTAGATCTTATATTTAGGTCTTCAATCCACTTTGAGTTAATTTTTATATATGATATAAGGTTAAGAGTCCAACTATTTTGCATATAGTTATTCAATTTTCCTAGCACTATTTGTTAAGAACAAATCAAAACCACAATGAGATATCACCTCACACCAGTCAGAATGGCTAAAAGCAACAAGTCAGGAAATGACAGATGCTGGTGAGGATGCGGAGAAAGGGGAACCCTCCTACACTGTTGGTGGGAATGCAAGCTGGTGCAACCACTGTGGAAAACAGCATGGAGGTTCCTCAAAATGTTGAAAATAGAACTTCCCTATGACCCAGCAATTGCACTACTGGGTATTTACCCTAAAGATACAAACATAGTGATCCAAAGGGGCACGTGCACCCGAACGTTTATAGCAGCAATGTCCACAATAGCCAAACTATGGAAAGAACCTAGATGTCCATCAACAGATGAATGGATAAAGAAGATGTGGTATATATACACAATGGAATACTATGCAGCCATCAAAAGAAATGAAATCTTGCCATTTGCGACAACATTGATGGAACTAGAGCGTATCATGCTTAGCGAAATAAGTCAAGCAGAGAAAGACAACTATCATATGATCTCCCTGATATGAGGAAGTGGTGATGCAACATGGGGGCTTAAGTGGGTAGGAGAAGAATCAATGAAACAAGATGAGATTGGGAGGGAGACAAACCATAAGTGACTCTTAATCTTACAAAACAAACTGAGGGTTGCTGGGGGGAGGGGGGTTGGGAGAAGGGGGGTTGGGGTTTTGGACATTGGGGAGGGTAGGTGCTTTGGTGAGTGCTGTGAAGTGTGTAAACCTGGCGATTCACAGACCTGTACCCCTGGGGATAAAAATACATGTTTATAAAAAAATTAAAAAGTTAAAAAAAAAAAGAAAGAAGATACAAGTTTTTATTAAAGAAGATTTTAAACTATATTCATACACTTCCATGTAAAAAATGTAGTGAAAGATATGGCAAGACATACACTATACTCTTTTTTTTTTTTTTTTTTTTTGGAAGTAGGCTCCACACCCAATGTGGGGCTCAAACTCATGACTCTCAGATCAAGAATCACATGTTCTACCAGCTGAGCCAACCAGGCACCCCTATACTATATTGTTTGTTATGATTCCTTCTGGGAAAGAAAATAATTGGGGGAGGACAATATACAAGAGCTACAGTTTTTGCTGTATATAATTTGATATTATTTAGATTATTTATAAGCCTATATTCATATATTACTTATATAACTTTTAAAATGTAGTTCTAGTGTGGTATTTTTCCTGTGTGTCTTTAAGAGAAAGTTGATTGGATGTTGAAGCATGGGATGAGTAGGCCAAGGGTTGATATTCTGGCAAGCTAAAGGTCCAAATTAAATAAAAGAACACAGAAGCAGAATTGCATCATGGGAAGGAATTAGCATACCTCGAGGGTAATGCTGTTTTGTCTGGATAATCTGGCAGTAGCAATAGCATATAGAGACAGTTAAGAAGGCTTGGTCTTAATCTTAACCTTCCACCTACCCCACAACCTCTCACCCTGATTTATTTTGTTTTTAGGCTCCAGCTGTATTTGGATAGCATATATTTTGCTGATATACATAGAATGTAAATGAAGACTTCAGAGGTCTCTGTGAGCTTTGCCAGAGCAAAGCAACCAGAGGTACAAAGAGGATTTTATGTGATGGTTTTTGAAGGCTGGGAAGTAGACAATTTGAGCCAGACCAAAGGGTTTTAGTAGCCTACTGGCAAGAAGACTGGGGAATGGGGGGATAGGGGTGGGAGACAGGTTTTTAATTTTACATTAATTAGTATTTTATTCTAGGGTTTTCACCAAAGAAATATCTTTGGAAAACAGTCTCACAATTGTGTTTAATGAATGAATAAAATGTTTTTTGAATGAATGACACATGAATCTGAAGAAGAGATGAAGACAAGCAGACTAGATAAGAGTAGACTCATACTAGCAAGACAGTGGGGGAAGGAAAGAGAGGACTACACGTAGGCTTGCTGCTCATGAAGTTCCTGGACAAGACCCCTGAATGGTCAAGAGGTGTAAATACAGAAGTTTGTGACTTTTTCCCTCTAGGAAGCTATCAGTGAAACTAACATACAATTGGACTGACACTGCCTCCTCACATTTCCTGGCCCTCCCTCTTTACTCGTTCTGGCCAACACCCTATCATTGATGACTCTCTTCTAGCTGCCCTCTTCCTACAGGGTTTTATATACCCTAAGAGCAACGTGGAAGCCAATCAAGAGAGAAATTCCTGGCTCTTCTAAAAGTCAGTGTGGTTTCTAAAGTGTTCTGTTACTTTATGCTCCACAGCATCTCAGCAACATTATATACCAACTTCCTTGCCTGCCTAGAGATACCAGTCTTTCATCTGATACACTTCTGTCCATTTCTTGGATACCTGGCTCTTTTCTTATCCTCCCAAATTTTGGGTGCTCAGGATGGGCCTGGTCCTATGACCTAGCCAGCTAGCTGGTATACCTTCTGTGCTCTCAGAGATCATGCCATCATCTGTCACAGCACACCCCTTATGCTCATCTCCCTGGCCTTGTTCTAAACTAAGATCTATAATGAATGACCCTTCCCATACAATCCCAGGCAGTTCAGCTGCCTGAATTCCAAAATTAAGTCCCCACCCCATCTTTGATTTGTCTCTCCAGAATTGATAACCTGTGCCTGGAATCAGACAAGAATCTGACTATATTAGTTTCCTATGGTTGCTGTAACAAACTACCTCTAACACAAATTAATTATTTTCTGTTTTGGAGGACAGAACTCTGAAGTGGGTCTTACCATGCTCCACAGAGTCATGATAATTCAAAAGTAAAAAGAAAATAAAGTATTACTTAGCATGGTGTACTTCTACCATGTAAGACACTATATATATATCACATGGCACTAAGGCTGGGAATATGGCCCTTAAAAACCTCACTAGGTCTAGAATAGCAGAAAAGTTTAATAAGCAAGAGTCCTCCCATTTTGTTAGTGTTGTAAAACTTCTTATCTCTCACCCATAAGCTGAATATCCAGGTCTGTTGAATATAGATGGATTTAACTTCTTGAAGGACATATAATTATAATTGATTGTCTTTAAAAATAGGGGTGAAAATGACTATGGAAAAATATTGTTTTTAATTTTTTTAATTTTTTATATGATATAAGGTAAAGAGTCCAACTATTTTGCATGTAGCTATTCAATTTTCCTAGCACTATTTGTTTAAAAAGAAGATACAAGTTTTTATTAAAGAAGATTTTAAACTATATTCATACACTTCCATGTAAAATAAATAAATAAATAAATAAAAATAAAATCTTTTTTTAAAAAAGAGGCCTTCCTGAATCCCTTACATATCTTTCTATATCTCCCTAACACTTTTAGCTACCTGCCGTTATTTGTTTGGTAAATAATTAGACTCTCTCATTAGACTGTAAGTTCATGGTGGCAAGGACTTTGTTTTGTTTATTGCTGCACACACAGAGTCTAGAATATGCTTGGCCCATTAATAGGCACTCAGTAAATTTTGAGCAGAGTGGATGGAGAAGGGAGAGACTGTTAACTTTTTAGTCACATACCACTGTATTGTTTGATAGGTTACCATTAGTGTGAATTACTTTAATATTTTAAAACCAGTACATTAGGAAAGTTTTAATAATTCACAATCATTGATAAAATTCATACATTATCCCCTATGTGGTACTTGAATTAATTAAGCTGAAGGGAAGCATTATTATTAATATTTTTTAAAGATTTTATTTATTCATTTGTTAGAGAGATCACACCAGCAGGGGAAGCAGCAGGCAGAGGCAGAAGCAGGTTCCTTGCCAAGCAAGGAGCCCGATGTGGTACTGGATCCCAGTACCGTGGGATCATGACCTGAACCAAAGGTGGATGCTGAACCAACAGAGCCACACAGGTGTCCCAACATAATTACTATTTTTAAAAGATTTTATTTTTAAGTTCTCTACACTTAACGGAACTTGAACCTACAGTCCCAAGATCAAGAGTTGTATGTTCTACTGACTGAGCCAGCCAGGTGCCCCAAGGAAGCATTATTAAATGCTGAATTTCAGTTCTCAGTGATGGGCTTGGATGTAGCTTTACACAATGCTTTTTAAAATTATACTTGAACTTTAATCTGTCTGTGGAAAGCTATCCATGTTTTATTTTTTATTTTTAAAAAGAATTTATTTATATATTTTAGAGAGAGAGTGCAAGTGTGAGTGGGGGGAGGAGTAGAGGGAGAGAATCTCAAGCAGACTTTCTGCTGAGCCAGGGCTCAATATCCCAACCCATGAGATCATGACCAGAGCCAAAATCACCAGTTGGGCGCTTAACCAACTGAGGCGCCCAGATGCCCCAAGCTATCCTTGCTTTAAAGCACTGTGTGTGTGTGCATGTATGTATACCTTATTTATATCTTGGATGGCGTTTATTGTATGTGATTGTAAGGCATTATGTCACTTTCAGGTATTTTTTGTTTTTTTAAGATTTTATTTATTTGACAGACAGAGATCACAAGTAGGCAGAGAGGCAGGCAGAGAGGCAGGCAGAGAGGGGGGGGAAGCAGGCTCCCTGCCAAGCAGAGAGCCTGATGCGGGGCTCTATCCCAGAACCCTGGGATCATGACCTGAGCCGAAGGCAGAGGCTTAACCCCACTGAGCCACCCAGGCACCCCAGGAAGGCCTCTCTTAAGAAGATACTTGAGCGGGCGCCTGGGTGGCTCAGTGGTTTAAGCCGCTGCCTTCGGCTCAGGTCATGATCTCAGGGTCCTGGGATCGAGTCCCGCATCGGGCTCTCTGCTCAGCAGGGAGCCTGCTTCCCTCTCTCTCTGCCTGCCTCTCCATCTACTTGTGATTTCTCTCTGTCAAATAAATAAATAAAATCTTTAAAAAAAAAAAAAAAGAAGATACTTGAGCGAAGATTTAAACGAAGTGCAGTTGTAACCCAAATGACTACCCAGCAGAAAGGTGGTCCAAGCTGAAGGAACAAATGTGCAGCTCTGTGAGGTGGAATATGGTTGGCATGTTGGAGGAACAGCAAAGAGACCAGTGCACATGAAGCAGGGTGATGAAGGAGCTATCTTTTTATCCACCTATAGAAAGTCTCTGAATCTACCCAGTGTAGTTATGATACCAGTAGATGCAGTTAAATTCAGTTTCATTTACTTTCCCTTTTTAGTGATTTTTTAAAAAAATTTTTTAAATTGCTTTCATAAATGGTTTGCATCTTTCCAAAAGTGAAGTATATTCAAAGAAGTCTAGCTTCTATTTTTATTCCCTCCAGCCTGTTTCTTTTCCCATGGGTAACAATCTATGAACCCTCTAGTTTTTAAATACAGGAAATACATTTGTAATTCCTTCCATTTCTTTTTTTTTTTTTAAGATTTTATTTATTTATTTGACAGAGATCACAAGTACGCAGAAAGGCAGGCAGAGAGAGAGAGGGGGGAAGCAGGCTCCACTGCTGAACAGAAAGCCCAACACAGGGCTCGATTCCAAGACCCTGAGATCATGACCTGAGCTGAAAGCAGAGGTTTAACCCACTGAGACACTCAGGTGCCCCACCATTTTTTTTTCTTTTTTTTTTTAGATTTTATTTATTTATTTACTTGAGAGAGAGAGAGCTCAAGCAGGGGGAGGGGCAGACAGTGGGAGAAGCAGGTTCCCCACTGAGAAAGGAGCCCGATGTGGGACTCGATCCCAAGACCCTGGAATCATGACCTGAGCTACAGGCAGACTCTTAACCAACTGAACCACCCAGGTGCCCCTCCTTCCATTTCTTAGATACGTTAACATCCACCACCCCCACCCACCTTCGGAGGTAAATGGTAGCATAGTATAAAACTACTGAATGTCTGAGTCTGTGTGTTGTCCTTGCACAGGGACCATGTTAATCTTCTGTTATTATAGTGCCGTTATAGAGATGTGCTGCAGAAGCAACACTAAGAGATGAATATCTTACATGGGTAAGAGTTCAGAAGCTGGACTCTGCTAGGAGAGAGATGGCTTCAGTAGGTGCACCATGGGGAAACATGCAGGGTCAGTAGTCACCATGAAGATACCAGGTACCTACAGAAAGAGAAAGTAGCTCAGGATGGACCAAAGGCCTTGGAAAAAGAAGTGAAAGGAGAACTACAGACATTGCCTCCCTCACAGCTCCAACTTGAGGCTGCTCCAGTTGATGAACCTTTCCTGCAAAATTACGTTGTCTCAGAGAAGGGATCAAAAGAGGGCTCTAATGTTTTGGTTTTTCAATGAATTCGTTAAGCACATGAGGGTATAAACCCAGGATCCTTCATAAGCACACAAATGTGTTTGAACAAACTCAAGTCATAAACCAAAAAATGTTCCTAATTTTCTCTTAGTTTGAATTGTGCAATACTCGAAAGAAAACGGCATTCTAGGGGCGCCTGGGTGGCTCAGTGGGTTAAAGCCTCTGCCTTCAGCTCAGGTCATGATCTCAGGGTCCTGGGATCCAGCCCCGCATCAGGCTCTCTGCTCAGCAGGGAGCCTGCTTTCTCCTCTCTCTCTGCCTGCCTCTCTGCCTACTTGTGATTTCTGTCTGTCAAATAAATAAATAAATAATAAAATCTTTAAAAAAAAAAAAAAAAGAAAGAAAGAAAAAGGCATTCTAGAGGTCATTCTAATTTGCCCAAAGAGCCAAAGAGAATATATCTTAGCCAAAAGAAGAGAACAAAAAAACATTGCAAATTATTTTGTATATACTGAGCCCCTTATATTTTATTGAGTAAAAATGTATTGAGTGACTACTATGTTTAACACTCTGTTAGGTGCTGTAGAAGACCTAAATGTGAATTAGACCTAACCCCTGAGAATCTTACCATCTGTGCCATTTATTAACTTATGACTTCTCAGCTATAAATCCATTCTTTTGCTTTGTTATTTCTAGAGCTAGACTCTGCAAGCATTTCTGCTTTGACAACTGGCAAAATGTTAGGCTTTGCCAGAAGAGGGCAATGGAAAGACCCTGTGAGACCAGAGCTGGAGGAAATGACTTTTCTTTCATCCTGTGTGGAGCCCATGGATTGGTTCCCAAGAGGAGCCTGGTTTTGTGGACCTCAGCAGTCTTCCCGGTTCACTTGTGGCTGGTGCCTCTAGCAAGTTCCTTCAACACAGGGGGACTATACAGTCCTGTGACAGCCATGCCCTCTTCTTTAAATTTCTAAGGTCTTCCTTTCTGTTCACTCATCCTTAGCCAAGGGTAGTAGCTCTTCCGACAGTTGCTACTTCTGCACCTCTTAGAAACCACTTTATTCTTCTTAATAGATACCTTTTATTGGTTAACAATCTTTACATTTTCTTTGTTCAAATTGTTAAAATGGTTCTATCTCCTTGTTGATCCCATGGAACATGAAAAAAAAGATCTAAATTAACATAAATTCTGTGGGAAGAGGGCTATTTCTGCTGTAATCACAGACCAAAGATCAAAAAGGTCAAAGATGTAGACCCTCAGTTTATGTTGTGTTCAGCTGCATATAAAAGAAGTTGACCTCAGTGGCTTCAGCAAATAGAAGTTTTTTTCTTGTATAACATGAAGTCCATAAATATATAATAGCAGCTCTAGCTACTTAAAAAAATAAAAAAAGTTAAGAACTCAATCTCCTTTTCACTTCCAACTTCTCCATCCTTAACGTTCAGTTTCTGTATTCAGTGGTTGCGAGATTGTGGCTTCACCTCCAGACACTGGATCCATATTCCAAGCAGGGGGAGGGGGAACGGTGGGGGGGAAGAAAAAAAGAAATAAGACGGTTGAATCTATATCCTTTGTATGCATTCTTAGAGCCAATACCAAGTAACTTTAACTCACATGTCACTGACCATTCTTAACTATAAGGAAACCTGGGAAGTTCAGTATTTTTGAACTCTGAACAGAGTTCTATAACTGAGAAAAAAAGGGAGAAGTTATGTTGGATAGGTAACCAGCCATATACAAATTAAGTGAAATTAAGTGAAAAATGGGTAACTTATTTACTTTTTTATCTATTATTGAAGTATGGTTGACAATGTTATATTAGTTTCAGAGGTACAACATAGTGATTCAACAAGTCCATACATTCCTCAGGACTCACCATGATAAATGTATGTCACCATATGTTATTAAGATATTATTGACTATATTCCCTATGCTTTGCCTGATGGATAAGGGGCAAAAGATAGACCTGATCTCATATCCATATACTTTATCATTTTCTTCCATTTTCCATATTTATACAAACTAGTCTTTCTATATTAATTATTAACTGTGCATAAAATTGTTTTCTTCCTCAATAACTAGCATATCTTACCAGGAAAAAAGAATGGAATAATATTTGTTATATCAGTATAGTGTTTTCAGGTAACTCTTCAATATAAATTTTAGCCTAGACCATCTGGACCTCTGAAAGGCCATAAAATGATACATGTACTTTTAATTCCTTACTAAATCTTTGGAGTTATTTATTTATTATTCATTTTTTAAAAGATTCTTTATTTATTTATTTGAGAGAGAAAGAAATCACAAGTAGGCAGAAGTAGGCAGACAGAGAGGGAGAAGCAGGCTCCCTACTGAGCAGCGAGCCCAATGTGGGGCTAGATCCCAGGACCCTGGGATCATGACCCAAGCCGAAGGCAGAGGTTTAACCCACTGAGCCACCCAGGTGCCCCTATTATTCATTTATTTTATTCCACTATACTAGATGGCATGAATAATAGCTAAATAGTTTGTAAAGGAGTCAAAAATGAAGATTAAGGCCAAAAATTTCTGCACTAGAAAGTTATTAGTATCCTAGAAAGACAGTGTTAGGTTTTATATAAAGGATACCAAGAAATGCTTTCTTCCTTTTTTTAATTAAAAGAAGTTATTTATTTATTTGAGAAGGAGAGAGAGCGATAGAGCATGAGTGCAGAGGGTTGAGGGGGGTATAGAGGGAGAGGGTGAGGGAGAAGCAGGCTCCTCCATGTGGGGCTCAATCCCAGGAGCCTGGGATTATGACCTGAGGCAAAGGCAGATGCTCAACCAACTGAACCACCCAGGCGCCCCGCAAGAAACATTTTCTAAATGAATCAGCCCATCTCTCTCATCTGAGCTCAAGTCTGTCTCAATGAGGCACTTTTTAAACAAGCCAGTCTCAGGGCACCTGCGTGGCTCAGTGGGTTAAGCCTCTGCCTTCAGTTCAAGTCATGATCTCAGGGTCCTGGAATTGAGCCCCACATATGGGCTCTCTGCTCAGCGGGAAGCCTGCTTCCCACCTCTCTCTCTGCCTGTTGCTCTACTTACCTGTGATATCTCTATCTGTGTATCAAATAAATAAATAAAAATCTTTTAAATAAATAAAAATAAACAAGCCAGTCTCTTTTCTGAAGGTGTTTCCGTTACCACACACCATAAAATATAGTTCTAAAATTGTTACTAATTTGTGTTTTTCTCCAATTTTTTATATATCAGTTCAATTTTTCATATACCCCAATTATAATGTAAACTCTTACATTTTCCTGTATACTCACTATGTCAAAGAGGGGACACAGTATTTATTTGGAGCTCACCTTGATAGAATGATCCTATATCATTAGCATAGATTTAGACGTTCATTTTCCTAAAAAAAGATAAATTGGTAACAAATTAAGGCCCATAATATGAAACAAAAATTTTCATAAGAAAAGCAAAACAGTTTTATAACAAAGTCCAGAATATTTTTAACTTACATTTCTGGTTTTCATTTCCACAAATAATATATATATATTTTTTAAACACACTAATGTGAGAAGGCTGGTGAAAACTTTACAGACTATCGAAATGAAAACTTTCTGGATACCTGAGTGGCTCAGTCATTGAATGTCTGCCTTCAGCTCAGGTCATGATCCCAGGGTACTGGGATTGAACCCCATGTCAGACTCCCTGCTCAGTGAGAAGCCTGCTTCTTCCTTTTCCACTCCCCCTGCTTGTATTCCCTTTCTCACTGTCTGTCCTTCTCTGTCAAATAAACAAATATAATCTTTTTTTAAAAAATGAAAACTTCCAAAAGCAGATAATTTAAGCATCTTTCCATGTGTCCAGGTGAGGACTACCTTACATAGTTTTGTTTTTACCTTACATAGTTTTAACAATAACAACCCTACTTCACCCCAGAATTTCAAGGAAAGGGGAGTCAGTGTACCAGACATGCGCTTCTATCTGATTTGCTCTGAGTTATGCCTGGAATTCTGAACTCAAATTACCCACATTAAGATGCTGCTGCCTCCTGATTACTTAAAAAAAAAAAAAATCTTTTTTTTTTTTTCTTTCTTTAAAAAGGGACACCTGGCTGGCATAGTGGGTATAGTATGCAGTTCTTAATCTCAGGGTCCTGGGTTCAAGCCCCAGTTGGGTGTAGAGATTACTTAAAAGAAAAGAAAAGAAAAAGATGCTGCTGCCCCCACATGGATTTCAAAGGAGTGCATATTTTGAAAACAGTATCTTCTGTTTCAGTTATCTCTTGCAATGTAACAAACCACCCTAAAACTTCATAGCTTCTAAGCATAACCTTTTCACTGCTCTTGATCTGTGGATCAGGAATTTAGGCAAGGCTCGTTTCTCTTCCATGTGGTTTTGGCTGGGAAGAACCCGGGGCGCTTGGGTTATGCCTCAATGGGTTAAGCCACTGCCTTCGGCTCAGGTCATGATCCCAGGGTCCTGGGATCAAGCCCCACATCAGGCTCTCTGCTCAGCAAGGAGCCTGCTTCCTCCTCTCTCTCTGCCTGCCTCTCTGCCTACTTGTGGTCTCTGTCTGTCAAATAAATAAATAAAATCTTAAAAAAAAAAAAAAAAGGCTAGAGAACCCAACATAGCCTCTGTCACATGTCTGGGGCACCTCAGCTCTCTTTTATGAGGCTTTTTTTCTGTCAAGAAAATTTCTTATCACTCAGTAGTCTAACCCATGTTTTCTTGATGGATGGTTGGCTTCCAAGGAGAAAATGAAAGCTCTAAGACCTCTTTCTAATCCAGGAGTCACACAGTGTCACTCTCTGGGTCAAAGCAAGTCATAAGATTAGCCCAGATTTAAGGAGAAGGAAAACAGACTCCGTTGTTTGATGAGTGGCAAAGTCACATTGCAAAGGGGCACAAAGTAAAGGAGGGATTATCGCACTTACATTGGGAAAGGATTTTCTATACTTCTCTTTACCACCCCATTCCTTTCTTTCCCATGCTGTCTTCACTCAGGCATTCACATAATACCAAACTGTGATTCATTACTTAATACGATCATCTCTAGGGTGCCTGGGTGGCTGAGTTGGTTGAGCACCCAACTCTTGATTTTTGGCTCAGGTTCTGATCTCAGCTCAATTTGTGATCTCAGGGTGGTGAGATCCAGCCCCCCAATAGGCTCCCAGCTCGGTGCAGAGTCTGCTTGCCCCTCTCCTTCTGCCCTTCCCCTCACTCCCCCTCCTGCTGGCATGTGTGCACATCCACTCTCTCTTTCTTTCTTGCTCTCAAATAAATTAATAAATAAAATCTTGGAAAAACAAAAAACAAAAGACGACCGTCTCCACTATTTAAGAAAAAAATACAGAGAGACTTGAATACTTCAAAAGAAGTCCCCCATGCATCTTTACAGTCTCACTTTACTCCTCTCAGAAGGCACCATTTTTCTTCAAACTTTCTCAGTGCAAATATTCATCCTCTGTCAACATGGGCTGGTATCATGCAAGACCCACTTTCTTAGACGCACACACAAACACAGGTAGCACTATCTATTCTTTGAACACCTAATATTCTTCATAAATATTTAAACTCTAACTGGTTGAACCCACCAAGGACATATTGTCTCCTCTTCTAGGCCAGTTCATCTGCTTATTGACATATTGACAGTCAGAGCCTAGACTTAGACTGAACCTCTCCCTGTCATAGGCACCTAGCCCATGTGCACCCTGGAAGTGATCCCGTTAGGGATCCCAGCTTCTCTCCTGCCTCCTCTAACTCTCCAACAGTTACTGCTACTGATTTATGGCTGAAGAGACAGAACTTCCCTTAAACCATCTCTGTACACAGGCGCCTGGGTGGCTCAGTGGGTTAAGCCGCTGCCTTCAGCTCAGGTCATGATCTCAGGGTCCTGGGATCGAGTCCTGCTTTGGGCTCTCTGCTCAGCAGGGAGCCTGCTTCTCTCTCTCTCTCTCTCTGCCTGCCTCTCCATCTACTTGTGATTTCTCTCTGTCAAATAAATAAATAAAATCTTTAAAAAAAAAATCTCTATACACAATTCCATTTACGATAGCTATTCCTTTATAAAGATCTATTATTAAAGTAAAGGATATGTGATGATTAATTTTGGGTCAACTTGATGGCCATGGGGTGCCTAAATTAAATATTATCTCTGGGTGTGTCTGCGAAGGTTTTCTGGATGAGATTAGCCTTTGAATCAGCAGGCTGGTTAAAGTAGACTGTCCCCCCGCAATGTGGGTGGGCATCGTCCAAACCAGTGAGAGTCTGAATAGAACAAAAAGCAAAGGAAGAATGAATTTGCCCTTTTCTCCCCATCTAACTATTGAGCTGGGACATCCCATCTCATTCAGACTGCAAATTACACTATTGGTCTCCCTGGTTCTCAGCCCTTCAGAATCAAATTGAATTAATCCACTGGCTTTCCTGGGTCTCCAGCTTGGAGACAGCAGATCATAGGACTTCTGAGCTTCCATAACCACATGCACTAATTCTTCATAATAAATAAATAGATAACTCAATAATTAATTTCCTACTGGTTCTGGTTCTCTGGAGAACTCTGATGAATGAAGAGCACTGTTTCTACTTTACACATCACAGGATACTACATACTTCAGGTAAGAACTGAGTACTTGAGAAAATAAATAAGCTCTCTTTGAACTGCACGTGTGAATTCAAATGAATTGTCTCTATTTTGTGGGCTAAAGATTGAGCCTAAACTGACTAGCTTCACGTGATTTTGAACTATTTGCATTTGAAGTTGGATCAATGACAAATTCATTTTTGTTTTTTTAAGATTTATTTGCAAGAGAGAGAATGAGAGAGAGAGAGCGAGTGCGTTCACGCAAGAGTTGGGGAGGGTCAGAGAGAGAAGCAGACTTCCTACTGAACAGGGAGCCTGATGCAAAACTCAATCCTAGGACTCCAGGATCAACCTGAACTGAAAGCCATTGCTTAACCAACTGAGCCACCCAGGTGCCCCGGATCCCTGACAGATTCTTATTCATTCTTCATGTTTCAATTCTGAGGCCTTCTCCCTAGGGTTGCCCCTAGATGATACCACACACCTTGTGCTAACTAGAAAAAGGGTGATCTTCTAGGTGGACGTTATCCCTTGCCAAGACTCTAGGCTAAGTGGGTGAGATTTCAGCACCACCCCCCATCCCATCAACTGGGCATACTCCACGTTTAATCTTTTATGTTGACTTGTGTCACTTTCACTACCATGAACTACTAAGTAAAATTTACAGAGTTTGAGGATCTACCAAAAGTTAAGTAAGACTTAACTTTTTCTGAGATATTTCTATATCCATCAAAGAAAATGATTTGTCCAAAGTTACCAAAAGCAGGTGTTAAAAGTTGACCCGGGGGGCGCCTGGGCGGCTCAGTGGGTTAAGCCGCTGCTCGGCTCAGGTCATGGTCTCAGGGTCCTGGGATGGAGTCCTGCATCCAGCTCTCTGCTCAGCGGGGAGCCTGCTTCCCTCTCTCTCTCTCTCTGCCTGCCTCTCTGTCTGCTGTGATCTCTCTCTGTCAAATAAATAAATAAAATCTTTAAAAAATAATAAAATAAAATAGAATAAATAAAAGTTGGGTCGGTTTTTAAAATACTCAGACTTTCTTTAGTCCCATGAATTACATTACATCCTTTAATCTTTACAAGTGTAGAGCTGGAAGAAAAATTACCTTCCTCACTTCATTACCAAGACGCAACTTTGTGCCCAAAGTCACAAAACTCTTTGATCTCTTCAGGTGCTCTTTCCCTTGTCCCTGTACTTCAGATCAGGTCCTCTGCCAGTCGAAGGATTAGCCATACTTCTGGAATACTTTTCCAGAGTGAATACTTTTCCAGATTCCATTAAAGAAATGTGTTCCCTTTGCTGGGGACCCTCATTTCTTCTGTCAAGCAGTGCATGAACTCCTCCCCCACGCGCACACACAGTTCTATTTCACGGAGAAGGAGAATGAACAGGAAGGGGAGTCCCTCTAGGAAGGAGACAGTAACAACGGAGTAAAAGGCCAAATCTCACAAGATATCGCCTGGAAGAAAAAGTCGCACTATCTTCTGACCAGCTCAGATCAAGAGAGAAGCAATCTGTTCCGCGCTCTCTGCCAGAGATAATTTCTTCTTCTTGCATCGCCCTTACCAGCCGCTGCCCGCCCGCCCACCTCGGTGTGGCTGTCGTTGTCCTTCCCAACTAGTTGCCAATAAAGTTGTTACAAAGTGACCTTGAGCGTCTTCCCTACGGCCCCATTTTCCCCGCCTTCTCCATCCGGGTGCCGCCGCGCGAATAAGAGGCGGAACGCGCCTGCGCGCCCAGCGCCACTCCTTCGACCTCTGCCGCCGTCGTTGCCGCCGCCACCTCCCGGGAAGGTAAGCGGACGGCGCGAGAGCCGGGCCTGGCCCGGGCAGAGCGGCGTCCCGCCAGGACCCATTCATTCTTCTGGCGCCTAGTTGGACGAGGGCCCAGGCCGACGGCGTGCACGGGAGCCCGAGGGACCTGGGTGGGAAGGATAGGCCCGGGAGGGCACTTGACCTTAAGCCTCTTTACCTCCGCAGAAGGGAAGCGGGAGAGGAGCCCACGTCGGCCGTCACCCAGGTCTTCCAGCCGCGCCGCCCCGAAGAGTGTAAGATGTTCACCTGCGCCAAGCTCGCCTGCACCCCTGCTCTGGTGCGTAGCCCAGGCTAGGCCGGGACGCTGAGGGCGGACCTCTGGGCCTGGAGTGTCCACGTTGTTGAATGGGGCACCTCTGGGCGGGGCACACCAACCTGTGGGGACCGCTCATCCCCCACCCTCTGTGTCCTCTTCCATTTCTACTAATCCTGGGGCACCTCACTCGGCCCCTCCTGTCCACGAGTGCCGTGGAGAGCAGCCGAGGCCTAGTTGTCAGGCCCCACTCGCTGTAGGTCAAACCTTCCTTGCTGCTAGTGCCGGAGCGGCCCCCTTCCCCACCTCCTCGCGTGCTGTGGGGTTGGGGTCGGCGCGAAGGTTGGGGTGCTCTTAAGGATGTGGGGGGCCTCTGAGGCCTAGTTCGCCGCCGCAGCGTTCTCCCGTGCCTATCTGTAGGTCAAACTCGCTGCTGCAAAAGGAGGGACTTTGCCTCACCCTGTGTGGGCGGAGGAAGGTGGTGGAGTCGTGGAAAGTCTTTCATCCAGCCTCTGGCTGTTATTTCCATAACCATTTCGGAAGCTTTAGGTGAAGTCAGGATGTGGGGGATTTGTCTTAAAGAATCAGGTCTTGGTTCTGAAGGGATTTTCTGTGACCTTAGTGTAGTGGACACTCCAAGGGCAGAGACGCTGGACTGCAATATGTCCGTAGGGTCGAATATTTCACCGGTTATCCTGACACTGATACAGAATTGTTTAAACTGCTGTTTTTATTTTATAATTAATGGACATACAGGAATATTTTAGAAGTTGTGGGCCTCATATTTAACTTATGGGCTAATTTAAATGACAAGCGTTATATAGTAACCCTTCATTAACTTGTTGGTACACTTCAACTTAGCAAAGAATGTGGGATGTTTATTGCTGTTTTTTTTTTTTAATATTTTATTTATTTTACAAGTAGGCGGGGAGAGAGAGAGAGAGAGAGAGAGAAGGAAGCAGGCTACCTGCTGAGCAGAGAGCCCGATGTGGGACTCGATCCCAGGACCCTGAGATCATGACCTGAGCTGAAAGCAGAGGCTTTAACCCACTGAGCCACCCAGGCGCCCTGGTTTTTTTTTTTTTTTTTTTTTTAATCTAAATCGTGGCACTACAGTAATTGAAATTTTAAAAACAAGTGCTTTTTTTTTCAAGCATGTAGAAGTTTTATTCAGATTATTACAAATAGATTATGTAGCACACTTCATACTTCAGTTAGCAACTTTAAAATAAAATTCCTTCATGGATTAAAAATAACCAAACAGCAAGATAAGAGACAACACAGAACAGTCATATGCTTTCTGATAAATTTTTGCTGATGGCTTTTTTAAAACTTAAGGTACAAGAAGGGTCATTGAAGTCTTAACCTACTCTTAACTTAATATTTGGAATTTTTTTTTCCTTAATAGATCCGAGCTGGATCCAGAGTTGCATACAGACCAATTTCTGCATCAGTGTTATCTCGACCAGAGGCTAGGACTGGAGAGGTAATAGCAGTAATAATAGAAATTAAGTAACCCCACCAAGTAAGTCTTATGGTTTTAATTAAAGGGGGGTTAAAAAAACCTCATTAGTGAATGGTTTGAGGGCAGTCTTTTTCCACCCTTGTATCCAAAAAATAGTGCTGAGGATAAGCCAATGAAAGAAACTTGGCTGAGTTGGCTAAGAAATAGTATGTATGTGTGTGCCTTGAGTTACCTGTATTTAAGATTATACTAGCCAGTTACTGAAAAGCCTACCCTATTAAAAAGGGTACACTGTTTCATAATTTTCAACAACCTTACGAAGTATACTGTTATCCCTATTCCACAACATTGGAATTACTCTAAGCTCTTGATTTTCCACTGTGCCACACACAATCTCCTATTCAAAAAATCACGAAGAAGTAGTTATCATTTGACAGTGTAGTAATGAAAATAGCTAACTGTGATTACTGATTTAACCCTTGCTTTTTATTTCCTTTTCTTTAGGGCTCTACGGTATTTAATGGAGCCCAGAATGGTGTGTCTCAACTAATCCAGAGGGAGTTTCAGACCAGTGCAATAAGCAGAGACATTGATACTGCTGCCAAATTTATTGGTGCAGGTGCTGCAACAGTGGGAGTGGCTGGTTCTGGTGCTGGTATTGGAACAGTCTTTGGCAGCCTTATCATTGGTTATGCCAGGTAATTTCTATCACCAAATGAGCTACTTTAAGAGCATGCTTTACATAGTTGGAAACTTGGAAAAATAGTGAAATAGTAATAGGTACTTTGTATTAAGTGCCAACTCTGTTTTTGCCTTATATTTTGAGGGCTTTGCATGCATGATCTTACTTAACCCTCATAGTACTGCTTGGAGATACTCCAGCTTACTTACGAAGGATGAGCATTGCAGAAATACACTGATTGCCCAAGTAGCTAGTGTCAGAAATTTTCATACTGACTTCAGAGTCTGCACTCTTGATTGTTAAGCTATATTGGAACTACAGTTAATAGCACAGTCTCTTTTATATAATAAAAGTATCAATTTCCATTTTATTTAAGATCTTGTTTCTAAACTATCAGATCTTAAGACATAGAATATACTTTCATGGGAATAGCAAGTATGTCTGAACCCCTCATAATGGATGAAGACAAACCACTTATAGTAACATAGAGATCACTTCCTACTTTTTCTGTAAATGATTGGGATTGAGAAGAAAGAATATTGAACAAAGGCAGGGGCAAAAGAGATCTAGGGAAATACTTTTCTAGGACTTGCCAGTTTGATTCTTTGAGTTTACCAGACATACTGGAATTCAGAAAATATTTCAAAGTAACAATTATATGTGTTTTGTCTCTTTTAGAAACCCTTCGCTGAAGCAGCAGCTGTTCTCATATGCTATCCTGGGATTTGCCTTGTCTGAAGCTATGGGTCTCTTTTGTTTGATGGTTGCTTTCTTGATTTTGTTTGCCATGTAACAGAAATTACTGCTTGAAATGTTGGCATTCATATTAATTACGGATATAATTCTGTGTATCTTACTGTGACTCCGAAAACTGTAGTACTGGTGTCATGGAAATGTACATTATTTCCAAGGTCATTTCATTAAAGATGAAAACTTTAGTTTTTGCCGTGATTTGTACTGAACCTAAATTTCAATAATCACAAAGAAGAATATGCATTCAAGTAGATGCTATGCAAGTCAGGGGAAACTAAGCAGTTGCACCTTGATGAAAACGAGTCATTTTTATGAGAATTCTTTTATATGGTATTCTGCACATTGTAATTTGTAGGGCTTTCGGTTACTTGTATAGAGAAATATGTGAGTGTTTTCAGCTTTTATGAGATACAATTAATTAAGCTAAGATAGTAACAGGAATTATAATGCCTGGGAGCAGAATTACCTTCCAAGACTAACTTGGCTGGTCTTACACAGCTGGATCTAAAAATCAATCATGTTGGCTTTTTAGGAATTGAAGCCTTGTTAGACTAGTGTTGGGGGTGGTTTTTGCTTTTCAGTCAGTCTCATGTTAAGCAAATAAGTGTCCATAACAAAGTAGAATTTCTAAGAAGAAAATCTCATTAGGAGCTGGTTTCTTGCTTCAATGAGGCTCTCTCTAGGAACCAAGTATCAAGTGGAAAAATTTTAAAGGTGGGGCACTTGGGTGGCTCGGTTGGTTGAGTGTCTGCATTCTGCTCAGGTTATGATCCCAGAGTCCTGGGATTGAACTCTGCATTGGGCTCCCCACTCACCTGAGAGCCTGCTTCTCCCTCTCCCTCTGCCATTCCCCTCCTTTATGCTCTATGGCTCTCTGTCAAAATAAATAAAAATACTTTCAAAAAATTTAAAAAGGTAATGAAAACCAAATATCAAAAAGTAAGCTTAATTGGCTTTTTTTTTTTTTTTTAAGATTTTATTTGTGGGGCGCCTGGGTGGCTCAGTGGGTTAAGCAGCTGCCTTCAGCTCAGGTCATGATCTCAGGGTCCTGGCATCGAGTCCCGCATCAGGCTCTCTGCTCAGCAGGGAGCCTGCTTCCCTCTCTCTCTCTCTCTCTCTGCCTGCCTCTCCATCTACTTGTGATTTCTCTCTGTCAAATAATAAATAAAATCTTTAAAAAAAAATATTTTATTTGTTTGACAGCACAAGTAAGCAGAGTGGCAGGCAGAGGGAGAGCAAGAAGTAGGCTCTGCTGAGCAGGGACCCCCATGCGGGGCTTGATCCCAGGACTTTGGAATCAAGGAAGGTCTGAATCTGGAATCTGGATCCCATGCCACTTAATGATTATCTGATTTGGGGAATTAACCCATCTTAAGCCCATTTTTCTGTCCATCTTTTCTTCCCAATTATGCAGGGTCATCATGAGGACTAAATTACATAAAGCACATAAAATTCCCAGGAAAGGAAGTGGCACTTGTGTGATGCACATACCCTGTCCTTCCCCAACTGTTTCCCAAGATCCAAACATCAAAGCCTATGGATGTAAATTTTACATCTTCTAACATACTTATGTAGTATTAAACTGCTGTTGAACCAACTAGCATCCCAAGATACTAGTGATGAGCAATGCTTTGGCAATTTTTGGCTTTAACAGTATAGCCAATTCAGGGGTCCCTGGGTGGCTCAATTGGTTAAGCAGCTGGGTCTTTAGGCTAGGACATTCAAAAACAACTGTATATACAGGGAAAATCAGAAAGTAACCACTCATGCCCAAGAAAACGCACAGGCTTAGAAAAAAACAGACAAAACATTGTTTACACATTAAGCTAATCCTTGGCACAGAGACCATATACAACAATCAAAAGTAATAATAAAATAGCAACAATAAATCCTAGGGAAGGAGAATAATCTGATTGCCAGAGATACCACATTATTCAGATGTCCAGTTTGCAACAACAAGAACAAAAAAAGGTATTCAAAAAACAGGAAAGTATGGCCCATTCAAAGGGAAAAAAAAAAATCTTGGAGCAAAAGACCTGATGGCAGATCTAGACAAAGACTAAACCATATTAAAGATGATCAAAGTACTAAGGAGGTGGAGAAAGTTTAAAAAATGATGTATGCATGAACTTATTCCAAAATTACTACCAAGCTGCAGTAATCAAAACAGTGTTAATGGTATAAAGACAGAATAGACTAATGGAATAGAAAGCCCAGAAATCCTTGCATTTATAGTCCAATAATTTTTGACAGGAGTGTCAAGACCATCCAATGGGGTAATGATAGCCATTTCAACAAATGGTGCCTGGAAAACTGGATAGTCACATGCAAAAGAATGAAGTTGGAACCTTACCTAACAACATATACAGAAATTAACTCAAAGTAGATCAAAGACTTAAATAAGACCAAAAATTACAAAGGTCTTAGAAGAAAACTGCAAAAACTTCAGGACACCAGGTTTGGCAATGATTTCTTAGATAAGACACCAAAGATACAGGCAACAAAAGAAAAAAATTAGATAAACTGAGTATCATGAAAGTTTAAACATTTTGTGCAATAAAAGACATGCTCGGGATGCCTGGGTGGCTCAGTGGGTTAAAGCCTCTGCCTTCAGCTCGGGTCATGATCCCGGGGTCCTGGGATCGAGCCCCGCATCGGGCTCTCTGCTCAGCGGGGAGACTGCTTCCTCCTCTCTCTCTCTCTGCCTGCCTCTCTGCCTACTTGTGATCTCTCTCTCTCTGTGAAATAAATAAAATCTTTAAAAAAAAAAAAAAGACATGCTCAAAAAGACAAGACACAAAATGGGAGAAAATATTTGCAAATCCTCTATCAAATAAGGGATTAATATCCACAATATGGAGAGATGTCCTAAAATTCAACAACAAAAACACAACACATTTAAAAATGGTCAAAGGACTTAATAGACGGGCGCCTGGGTGGCTCAGTGGGTTAAGCCTCTACCTTTCACAGCTCAGGTCATCTCAGGGTCCTGGGACTCCGCTCAGCGGGGAGCCTGCTTCCCTTCCTCTCTCTCTGCCTGCCTCTCTGCCCACGTGTGATCTCTGTCTGTCAAATAAATAAATAAAAATCTTATTTAAAAAAAAAAGGACTTAATAGACCTTTCTCTGAAGGTACTCAAATGGCTGACTGAGATGAAAAGATGCTCACCATTACTAATCATTAGGGAAATGCAAATCAAAGCTACAATGAGATACCACCACTTCACACCATGGTATGACAACTATAAAAACAACAAAACAAAAATGTTGGCAAGGATATGGGGGAATTGGAACACTTCTGCGCTGCTGGTAGGAATGTAAAATGGTATAGCCACTATGGAAAATAGAATAGTGGTTCCTCAAAAAGTTAAAAATAGAAGTGCCATATGATCCAACAATTCTACTTATGGGTGTATTCCCCCAAAGAACTGAAAGCAAGGTTTTGAAGAAATACTTGCATTATTCACTATTATAACTAAACTATGGAAGCAACTTAAGTGTCCATCGATGGATAAATGGTATAAGCAAAATGTGGTATATACATGCAATGGAATGTTGTTTAGCCTTAAAAAGGAAAGAAGTTCTGATAGATGCTACAATTGGATGAACCCTGAGGACATTAATGCTAAGTGAAACAAACCTGTCACGAAAAGACAAACTGCTGTTTAATTCACTTAGGTAGTTAGAGTAATCAAAATCATAGAGTCAAAAAAGAATTGTTATTGCTAGGGGCTGGGGTGGGAACAATGCAGGCGTCTAGTTTAACAGGCATGGAGTTTCAGTTTTACAAAATAGACATGGATGGTAATGATGGTTGCAAAACATTATGAATACATTAAGTTTTTATTTTTAAGTAATCTCTATACCCAACGTGAAGCTCAAACTCACAACCCTGTGATCAAGGTTTGCATGCTCTTCCAACTGAGCCAACCAGGCACTCCTCATTATAGATGTATTTAATATCACTGAAATGTATACTTAAAATGCTTAAGATGGTAGATGTTGTTATGTGTATTTTATGAAAATAGAACAATCAAGGGCCCAGGGAGCACAGTATGGTTCAGATCCATTTCAGTAAGAGCCAGTAAATAGACGAGAACTGTAAAGAACTTGAGAGTTCAAGCTCTAAGAGGTAAGGTACTTCCAAGGAATGATAAAAATTTGCTGAGCAGCTGAAGTTAGGTAGAAATGAATGTTACTAAAGTTAAGTTTGAAGGATTATAGATAAATGGGAAATATCCTTTGAGAACCAAAAAATAAATACTCATTATTTGATAATTTTAGCCAAGTGGTTTGGTTTGGGTGTTAAATGTTTGAAAGGAGAAAACATCAGGACTATCCTCTGCAAAGCCTTCTAAGTACATGATTTCTATACCTGAAGTTATGAGTTTTTGAAGTCTCTACATGCTAAGCATATACTAATTTGGTAATTTCACAGTATTACTCTATTGAAAATATTATGGACTTTAGATCTAAATACATAGTCCATTAATTACTTGCCAAATTCTTTACATTATTAGGACCAAAAAAATTCTTTTTCAGATCTAATACTATCATCCTCTGCCTCAACAAACATGGCAGTTGGACTTTGTCTCTGCCAAAAACATTATGCCTTGCTTTGATGTACAGATAGTTAATAAGTAGTAGTCAAAACTTATGATAGTATAGGATTTGTAAGTGGTATCACAATTTTTATAGATCTTTTGAAGGTGGGTAGCATGAGTTTATATATACTCTGCTTTTCCCTCCACCCACCCAAATCCTACCCTCTTCTACTACACAAGCTCACCTGTGCATTCTTTCTGGTGATGTGTATATTAAAATATACTACACCATTGCTACTCAAAGTGAGGTCCAGGGATCAGCAGTGTTGGCATCACTCCGGACGTTCTCAGAGATAGAGGTTCTAGAGCTTCACACCACACCGTCTGAATCAGAATCTGAATCTTAACAAGGATTCCAAGTGATTTGTATACACATTAAGCTTTCAGAACACTGTACTAGAATACAACAATTCTCCACATACCTTGACTAGACTCCTTATCTTTCAAAAAGCTATCAACTCATTAATTTGGCAGGTTTCCCCCCCCCTTTTGGAATGTACTGCTAATCCAGTGATATCAAATACTGTGGTCTGAAAATTCTGAGGGCCCTTAGAAACTTTCAGGGGGTTCACAAGTTCTTCCTTTTTCCACTGACATAGCCATGTGAGGCTAGATTGTCATCAGAACTTCAACCAAAACAATATGATGCAGCAGATCGAATACGGAGATAGAAAAATGCAGCTACTATTAAGTGTAATGTAGTTATTTACAAAAGTGAATACAATGCCTTTCTATTTTTGTGTTGGAATATATAGTTATTTTTTAAAATGTTATTTATGTTAACATGTTGTTATGGAGTGCGGATTCCCAAAATCAAAAATTAGAACCACTGGTATAATCTGTCAGTGAGAGATTAGGCTCCAGTATGACATTTCACTTACAACTTTATAGAAACAGTTTTGTAAATTGAGGGTAACCTTCTATCTCTAGGTCACATCTTTTTAGCTATCTGTTTATAATCTCTAAACATTGGCCCACATTCCTTGTAAGAATCTGCGTTTCCTTCTCCTGAATGATGCAAGTAATCTATCTCCTATTAAATGTTTAGTAACTTAGAGTTTCTTTTCCAAGGGAGCTTAAATATTGAAGAGAAGAATGACTTAAGATCAATGGAGACTCATAAATCCAAGGGCTTTTGATTGTTCTACCTATTAGCATGACTAGCATCCTACAACTGATCTTGGCAGAGACTCCTAGGAGGACCCATGGTTGCTGGCAGTGGCTATTTTTCAACAAAAAGCATTTAGTTAGCATTTCTCAGCCATAGAGATTCAGGATCTGCTCATCTTACAGGAGAGTCCCAGGGTTTGCTTTCTCAAATGGTTATATAGTTCGGTTGAGTCTCTCAAATGCTGGACAGCTTGGTATTATTCCTGGGGGAATAATCTATCTAATTCTATCTAAAGCACAGCTCAAAATATTTATCTACCTCTCTAGAGATATTCAAAACATCTTTAGCTCTCAAGACCCCTAAAATTGTAGCAAGGGAGTAAGCTTAGAATACTGTGTGTTATCACATTCCCGCTTTTTCTCCACAGTACTTACTACTGTTTAAAATATATTGTTTATAAATGTGTTGTGACTCACCTCCTCTCCCATGAAAGTCTCCTTAAGGGATTGTGTCTTTTTGATAGTTGTAGCTGCAGGGCCAGGAACAGTGCCTGGCATGTTCATATCAAATACTGATACTCTATTAATAGTAAACTATAGAAACAGAGTATTAGGTTGACATTTAACCCAAGAGGCTATCTCCAAGGTGAGAATGTAACTGGAAAGAGCAAGGTATTATTCTGTGGCCTGGGAAGGTCCATATGACCAGGACTTTCTTGGTTTCTGGCTTAAGGAATTCATAGCTTTGCTATTATGTGGGCCTCAGGTTGACAGTTATGGGGAGTCATAAAGGGTAAACACTGGAATGCCAGACAAAATTCTTTACCCTAGAAGTGGTTCTACCTACCTGCATTGGTAACTTAATAGTGTGTGGAAAGCTAAGAGTAATGATGATAAGCCCTCTTTTAAGCGAGTGGGATGAGAAAGTGGAAGGAGGAGGCACTGATACGAAAGATGGAAAGAAAGTAGAGTCTTAAATTCCATTCTTTCTCTGGACTGGTCTCACTGAGGCTGGCATAAACTAAAGTATGATTTGAAGATAAATGCAGCCCTCTAATTTTCCCCCCACAATGCCACACACAATTAATTACAGACTCTTCTGAGACCCAAAGACTGGGGGTGGGAAGTGGACAAGGACCCTCCTTGTACTTGAAATGTTCTGAATGAAAATTCCCATAGCGAGAAACAGATTTTAGAAGGTTAACTATAACGTAGGCCATTTCAGGGATGTTCAAGAAAACCCTGGCTTGCCAGAGGGAAAGAAAAAAGATCTGCCATGAGGTAGAAGCTACAAAAAAATCAACTAAAATGTCTGGGGTCATGCTGTCCTCATCTCATCATTCTGCACTGGGCTGCATCTTTAGGACACCTGTGAAAATGCAGAGGCTTTCTGTGAGTCCAAGGCAGACATAAAGGATATCCTGGATATCCTGTGTTTTGTTTAGCTACAAACAGAAACTTACAAATTAAATCTTCCTTTTCACTCTAATTGTCATATATACATATCTGTGTATTTATATTTTAGTATATTTAAATACTACATACTTGAGCAGGGTTTTAGTTGAATTCTTAAGAACCATAGCAGATTAATGGATTAACAACCACATAATAACTCTTTTGAACAAGGTAGAAATACCACACTCTGTGGCATTTGGAAGTCTTCAAGAGCAATTAGAGGCCTCCATTGCTTCTTGCAGTATGTAATAATGGGCATTTCTGTGATAGAAATAGTTTTCTTCAAATAGCCTCTTGTATCTAAGGGATACCAATTTTATTCAGAAGTCATGCCGGGTTCTTAGAGGAGGTTCACCAGACCTCACTAATTTTCTTAGGAGTAAGTGGGGGTAGATGAATGTTTGGGGTGATAAGATAGGCAAAAAGGGGGTCCAGAACAAATTTCCTGCATTTGCAAAAGAGAAGACTGTAGAGACTTTTAGAGCTGTTAGGGATATTGAGGCGTGACAAAGAGAAAAAAATTGAAGAGCAAAGTGTTTTAAGAAGATATGGATACTGAGGCAAGTTCATGAGATCAGAACTGAAAATAATTAACTGCATTCATTTGTCTAAGCTGAATGTTTTCTCCATCTGTAGAAAAGTTACAGTAAAGGAACTGTTGTGGAATTACAAATATATAAAGTAACACTTTCTAACTACTAGGTTGCCAACATGGTATGGAACAAATTTGCATCCTTTCCACCTGTTTTTCCTCTGTGATCTCCTTTATTTTTTCTTATTTTAAGTTTACTTTTTAAAAAAGAAAAGTAGTTAAAACTGCAATCTCACAACAGAGTACTATTTATATTACTATAATTCTTCTCTCTTCTATGAGGACTCTTGAAAGAATTTCCTTAAAATAACATGTTCCTCTAGTGTGTTATGTAGATATTTAACTACTTGACAAAAGACTAGAGAAGTAGGATGAGGAGAAATTTAAAACCAAACCTACTGCCAATTGAAGATGAATCAAGGGCACCTGGGTGGCTCAGTGGGTTAAGCCGCTGCCTTCGGCTCAGGTCATGATCTCAGGGTCCTGGGATTGAGTCCCGCATCGGGCTCTCTGCTCAGCAGGGAGCCTGCTTCCTCCTCTCTTTCTGCCTGCCTCTCTGCCTACTTGTGATCTCTCTCTGTCAAGTAAATAAATAAAATCTTTAAAAAAAAAGAAAAAAAGAAAATGAATCAAAACTGGAGAAAAGAATTTCTAATTTTTTATATAAGTGAGTGGAAAATAATTGCTTCGAGCAAAATCTAATTGATGCAAATTTCTTTTGCAATGCCATAACATTTATAGTTCTTTTTCTCACATTAGACATTTTGAAAGTTGGAGAGAAGAAGCACCACTTTAGTGAATACATACTTGTCCTAAAAACTTGTGATTGTCAGTTGCACATCTTGTCCATCATCCTATTCAGTATCAATAATCTGAGCTGCTGAGGTTTAACTGATAATTAGTGCTACATGACACAAACACTGCTACAATGTCACTGATAATAGATAGGGATAGAACTTTCATTTTAACTTGAGAAGTAAACAATGTTAATATTCTGGTTTCTTTCTGGTCTCTTGAATAATGAAATTAGTTTTAAAAGTGTGAGTTGGCTCACATATATGTACACAGGCCAGAAACCTGCTAAAAGGTTCAGTGCCATCAGAATTTCACTTTTATGCCAGATACCATTATTGAACTGCACATTTATTAATTTTCAAATACAACACCCCACAATCTTCCAATAATTTCAGTTTCACTTTGATTTGGATGTTTGAGAGTGCATTTTATATTAATACACAAACTTTATTCACAATTTATAGTTATGTAATAGGTGAAAAAAACAATGCATGTAAATAACTGGCTTTTAAAAAAAAAAAGTTAAATTTTTGCAGGAGCCCCTGATCATGCTTTTCATTGTGCATATTTACTGAACAATCAATATCCCCCACACTTAACACTGAAATATTGAAGTTATACAGAGAATCATAGAGCAACTTTAAAAAGAAGTATTTTTCAGGGCACCTGGGTGGCTCAGTGGGTTAAGCCTCTGCCTTTGGCTCAGGTCATGATCTCAGGGTCCTGGGCTCGAGTCTTTCTGCTTGGCGGGGAGCCTGCTTCCTCTTCTCTCTCTCTCTCTCTCTCTGCCTGCCTCTCTGCCTACTTATGATCTCTGTCAAATAAATAAATAAAATCTTTTAAAAATAAGTAAAAAATATTTTCAGCACTATTCTTCTGTGTTTTCAGGAGTATATCTGTGTCTATTGCAGAAGAGTATATATGGTCTCTCTTGTCCTTCGTGTTAATCAAATGGTCTTCCTCCTTCCTTCCATCCTTTTTTAAACAGCTACTTTCAAAGCTTGACAGACATTTGTCATTTTAGCAATCTAGTGAGCAGTAGAGTAGTAGTATGGGAAGAGAGCCATCTCTATTCCATATTCTAATTTGGTGTCCTTTGGTCCTTTGTAAATGTTAATAAGGAGTTGCTGATACTTTAAAAGTTTGAAACTGTCTCTATTAAAGTTAATATATTTAAAATCTGTAACTACTAAGTAAAAGAAAATTGATAAAATAGAAAACACCTTATTATGGAAGATTTTCTTTTATAAACAACTCGCACTGTTTTAACTTACGGTTACATAGTGGAGGGCACTGCATTTCTTTTGGTAAGTTACTTAGAACATAATTATATGCTAATATCCTACACTGTACAAGGCGTTCAGGAGACGAAAGAATCAGTTTCAGTTATAGCTTATAGTTAAATTCAGTTATAGTTAAATTCGAACGAATGTCATCCAAACGAAAGGCTTTTCCTTTTCCTTTCAAAGTTGACTAATCTTGCTTTCCTGCTTTAAGCGCGTAGAGGCCTTGTGGGTACTTTGCTGCAAATTCCACCTCTTCCAAACCTCAGCTTAACGAAAACCCCCGATCTCAGGGTTCAGAGTACCAGTAAAGTGGGTTTAGGCGCGCGTTCTCTTTCCTACCCTGGTCCAGGAAGTGACAGCAACAAGGTCGGAAGACTCATTGCGCTCCTCCTCCCGCCACTCGCAAGCTTTTCCAGAGTTCACTTTACTTAACACCGCGTCAAACGCTTCCCGCAACCCCAACATCCACCTGTTTACAGCGTCCCGCACCCCCGCCAGTCTCCAGGCCCTGCCAATCACAGGCTTCCGCAGGGGTTACGGCGACGCCTCTCTCCTGGCTCTGCGGTCCCGCCCCCTTCCAGAACTATTTCCCGCCCTCCGGGCCCTTTGTCCAATCGTCAGCTACTTAGTGTTCTTTGGTTCCCGCCCCCTCCTTCCCCGCCCTTCTGAAGTACCGCCCCCTCCCCGTTAAGGCTGACGGAATCACCTGACCCGAAGGAGCTCCGTCGGAAAGAAGGCAAGAAGGGGCGTGTGTGTGGAGGGGAGGGGCGCGAGAAGAAAGGGGGGATGCCGGGAGTGGGGCGGGGAGAAGGGGGTGGGGGGGGTTGTCAGTCCGATCTCGCGAGAGAGGACGGAAGCCTGTGGGAGCCCGTGGCCTTTAAAGTGCGGTTCAGCCCTTTCCTCCCGGGGTAGTTTGTAAACACGGCTGAGCTCGGGCTTCCTTGGCGACCGAGAGAAGCGTGAACTAGTGTCCTGGAAAGGTGAGTAGTGTTGGGGAGGAAGCCGTAGGACTGGAGATTGTAGGGATATAGAGAAAGAAGGCACTAACATGGCGACGTCGCTCACCGTAGTCCCCACCCCCAGCTTCCCATCACCTCGGGCGCTCCTGCCTCAGTGCCTAGCCCTCGGGGCGACTGAGGCTGTACTGCCACCTCAGCGGCTCGCGCGGCGTCGGCTTCGGGAGCCCGACGGGCCGGGCGGGACCGTTAGGTAACTGGCATTCGTTGTTCCGGCCCCTCCCCGATCGCGCGCTTTCCTAACGAAGAGGAAAAAGGAATAACGGCTCCTCTTAGACCCCTCCCCCCGATTTATCTTCCCCTTCTCTGGTTAGTTCAGAGGTCTCTGGGCCCCACCTCGGATCCGGGAGGGGCGCTGGGAGACCCCCTTCAGTCCTTGGATTAGCAGGAAGAGGGCCGGCTCTGGTCTCCCCACCCAAGACTCAGTGGTTGGGGACTGTATAGGTGATGGTGGACGGGAGGAGGATCGGGAGGCGCAGCAGAAAATAGGGTCAGGGTCTCTGCCTGTGATGGAACATGATGGAACAAATGGTGTGGAGAACCTGTGAGCTGAAAGTCTTGGCCTTTTCTGTCCTTTCTGCCCCCTCACACTCCCGCCACCCCCCACTTTTTTCCCGGTGGGGCGGGGCTGAGGTGTGGGTGCAGATTGATTCTGGTATTTTCCCCCATTTTTTCTGTTTTAACCTCCCTGAATGGACTGCAGAGCGTCTGTAGGGAAATAACCTATGCTTTTTATTGATGCCCTGGGGACTAGGGCCGAGAGATAGTGTGTATGTGTGTGTTGTGTGTATTTTCTGTGTTAGCTCGCAGGAAGAGGGAGAAGGCGGAGGAGCTGGGGACTATTTTTGTGTCCTTAGGTAGTGTAAAATTGCCTTTGCTCAATGGGGAGTTTAAAACTGGTTGAAGCCAAGAGCAAAACTCCTGTGACTATAATGGAATAAAAGGGATTACACCTCGTGGACCTTCACCTTATTGACTGATACCTATATTATATGAAAGTTATAATTTCTTAGGCATTTTAAATTATGGAGACTAACAACAATGTGCATACTTGGAAACCAAAACAAAAACTATTCCTCTGAGTGCACTTTTGGTCCTTTGTGAAGAAACCACTGCCTTACTATGTGTAATTTTTAAATAGCCATGTAACCTTGGTCTATTGTACCAAAACTATGAAGGTGATAAGCTTGTTTAAAAGTCAGCCCTGCAGAGTTAAGTGACCTGAAAGACAAATAGAGTAGCAGTTACATCTTTTAATTAAATTTGTTACACTGACTTGAGGAATCCAGTTGTCACTTTTCAGAACTGCAGGAACATCTTTATAAAGTGTGTTTTAAAAAACAGATACCCTTCTGCAGATAAAGAAGAGTTAAGGATGTTCTTGAATCTTTGGTCATCATAATTGAATAACAAAAATCCTAGTCTTTGTAATTTATAAGAATCTTAAAAATTTATGGTGGTTCGTATGCTGCTTTCCTAAAACCTGTTTTATCTTGTTTTGAGAAGATTACTGCTGTTAAATTTTTAATTATTTGAAATATATGGCAATTTAGAATATAGGTGTTTGTATTTGTTGAGAATGAGCTTTCAGGAACTCTGTGTTTAAGGTTCACATGCCTTCTGTAGATCTGATTGCATTTCCTGGAAATTTTTAAAAAATTACCTTATTTCATCTTTGGGTACTTTACCATAATCTGTTAAACATGTAATACAGAAATTCCTGTATTTACTTTACTTGGAGTATTTGTTTCATATATTTAAACTAAATTAACTGTAAATATTAAGGTTACTGTGTTAGCTCTGTAACAAATAATTTGGAGGAATGCTTTTTCTTGGTATTCAGGATTTGAAAGCTTCCGATATCATTTTTAAAGATGTATGCTATACATCAGATGTCTGCAATAACTAGCATTAAGTCTCAAGAAGTAATCTGCATTTTTCCTACCTAAATATTTGTGTCTTGAAAAAGTTGAGTTTTAGTGATTTAGATGTTCTCTGCTGGTAAATTCTTAGATCATGTTAGATCAAATGTGTAGATCGTATCTGTGTCATCTTGAGCAGATAAAAAAATCTCTTTTCAAAAGCCCATTGAATAGGGGCATCTGGGTGGCTCAGTGGGTTAAAGCTTCTGCTTTCAGCTTGGGTCATGATCCCAGGGTCCTGGGATGGAGCCCCACATCAGGCTGTCTGCTCAGCAGGGAGCCTGCTTCCTCCTCTCTCTCTCTGCCTGCCTCTCTGCCTACTTGTGATCTCTATCTGTTAAATAAATAAATTAAATCTTTAAAAAAAAACCATTGAATAACAAGAATTGGATAGTAAACTGATCTTTATAAAAAATAAATACATTAGTACTTGCTAGACTACTCACAGTAATTAAAATGTACTATAAGAAAATAATAAATCTGCATTGTTATAGTCAGTAATTTAACTTAGTATTTCTGTGTTTATCCTTTAACTTCCATCTGTTCCTTGAGACTAAGGGTCTTACCTAAAATACTGCATGTTTTCTTAATGAAATTCTTAATGAAGAGGTATTAATGTTAGTATTTACTATTTGTGTCCAGGGAAAAACCCACAAAACATTTTACGTTTTTCCTGTTTCTTGAGCTCAAGATTAAAAGGAAAGAGTGAAATATAATTGCATAAAAATTTAAAGAAGTTTGTGGAACTCTCTGGCCAACAATAATTGGGATTATTTTACATATATTACTATAAACTTGTCATGTATTATATAATTATAGATACCGTATATTCTATATACTATTTTCATTTTAACAATCTTGAAATGTATATTCATTTACATTTTTAAGTATGTTTAAGTGATGCTTTTATTTTTTTCCCTTCTTGGCATTTTGGCAGTGGTAGTAGAGTGTTAAGAAACTTTTTTTGTAACAAGAAGGAATGTAAATAGAGTGCTTTTGGGGCAAGGCTATTCACCCATGTCTGCATTGTCTATCTTAACAAAGATAGTGATTCTCATTTTTTTTCTGTCTTAATACCCAAGGAATAGAAACACCCCCAACAGTAGTAGTAGCTTATTACTACAGAGATTCTCAACAAGATAAGTAGGGAAAACAGGGTGGGAATGATTACAATTGGCAAAAAGCCAGTTGGCAAAATACCAAGTGTATTTTGGTTCTTTGGCTAGTAGTGTATATTTTTATCTATACTACTACCTTAATTTACAAATTCCCTAGATGTTCTTTAGTTTGCTTACCTGAACCTAAACTTTTGTCATTCCAGCTTCATAGTTGTTCCAATTTTATAGCTTTGTTTTTTTCTAATTCTTGGGCAGGGTGGGGCTAGTGTGTTTCTTTTTATTTGAATGCTTAAAATAGTGTTACTAGAAATCAACCACAAGTTTGCCCTACTGATAAATAACTTTCCGTTATTTTTGTTGCCTTCTAATTTCTGTATATATATTATAGCTTTGACAGAATTTTATCATTAGTTAACATTATGGTTTTTTTTAGAGCTTTAGCGTTTTCCCATATTGCCTAACCTTCGTGATATGTAATGGTTACATGATAGTTTACCAGTTGACCATTAAAATTTTCTCTATTTTAAATGCCCAATGGAAAAATGATTGTTTTCAGTTTCTCTTTTAGCATTGAATTGAGCATCCCTATGCGTCTTTTTACTTACTTTGAATTGTTTCTGTAGGATACTAATCTCAAGTGAAATAACTAGGTCAAAGGATATATATTTAAAAAAATTTTTTTTTCTTAAAGATTTTATTTATTTATTTGAGACAGAACGAGAGTGAGAGAGTACAAGCAGGGGGAGCAACAGGCAGGAGAAGCAGGCTCTCACCTGAGGAGGGAGCCCAATGAGGGGCTTGATCCCAGGACTCCAGGATAATGACCTTAACTGACTGAGCCGCTCAGGCGCTCCAGGTCAAAGGATATAAATGTTTCTATACTGCCAGATTTTTTCCTCTCCAAAGAGTTGATAGAGCAAGTCTACACTGTCAGGAGAATCTGAGTACACCAACTTTATCATAATTTTACCAACTTCGGAATTGTGCTGATTAATAAAGTAGGATTGCATAATTAGGAATTATTAGTGGGAATGAGCTGCATTATTTAGCAGTTTTGTTTAGTAGACCATATCAGTCTCAAGTTACTTGCTTACCAGTGATCTGGGTGCTGGGACAGATAATGTATATTTTATATTTTCTTCATTTCAGTATTTCTCATATAGGTTACTTGACATAATGAACTTGACAGTGTAGTAACAGTAATCCTTAAATTTGATGTAGTTTTACATGGTTTACATGTTGGGTGTTTTATGCTAGTTTACTTTGATATAAGAGCTACGTTTTAATCTATAGGTTTATGAGTTATTGAAATTCATAATGGCATTTATTTCCAAATAGGTAATCCTTGAAATAAAGAATGTGTATGTTATAGCCTGATTGAGTTGTTTCCTTAAGTGTTGTCTTCTGGTGCATAGTATGCATATAATCAATGTTTTAGGGTACTTATTAGGAGCCAGACTGTCATGGGTCTGCCACTTACTATCTGTATCATCTTACTATCTGTATCATCTTCTCTGTGCTTCAATTTCTTTAATTTTAAAGGTAATACTTAATTCATAGCTTTGTTCAAAGAATTAGTGTATATATTGGGGCGCCTGGGTGGCTCAGTGGGTTAAAGCCTCTGCCTTTGGCTCAGGTCATGATTCCAGGGTCCTGGGATCGAGCCCCGCATCGGGCTCTCTGCTCAGCAGGGAGCCTGCTTCCCCTTCTCTCTCTGCCTGCCTCTCTGCCTACTTGTGACCTCTGTCTGTCAAATAAATAAATAAAAATATTAAAAAAAAAAAGAATTAGTGTATATAAATGCTTAAAGCAGTGTTAATGAATACTTAGTATTCAGTTAACTAATGAATACTTAGTATATGGTGTGGTAATTATTGTTAAAGTACATTCAGAAATAATAATCATCTACCAAAGCCCCACCAGGTATATGTGATGTGTAGCTTGAAGGTAGGACATTAATCATCTCTTTAGTAGCTTTGGCCATAAAGTTGAGTTTTCTGTAGGAACTTATATTTTGTGGTGCAACTTACTGTGTTAGAATTTTCATAAATGCATGTGAGAGAGTGTCTCCTATTTTTTGTTCCCTTTGTCCCCAAGTCAGACTTTTCTTATATTAAACTTATATTAAACTTCTGTAGTATAGCATGCTCGTATTTTGAGATAACATTGTGACAGTATGATTTCCATAAAATCTATTTTTTTTTTCTATTCCACTAGAAACATTTCAGTGAAACCTTTCATTCCTCCCTCTTCGTAGTGGAAGAGATGATTAAATAAAATACATTTCTAATGTTTGTTCTTTTTTTTTTAATCTAAGTTTTTATTTTAATTCTAGTTAGTTAACCTAGTATTAGTTTCAGGTGCACAATATACACTATTCAGAACTTCCATCTATAACCCTGCACTCATCACTACAAGTGCATTCCTTAATCCCCATCACCTGCTTAGTCTATCTCCTCCACTCCTCGCCTGTTCTCTGGTAACTGTCATTTTTCTGTAATTAAGAGTCTGTTTCTTGGTTTGTCTCTCTCATTTTCCCCCTCTTGTTTTGTTTCTTAAATTCCACACACAGGTAAATCATATGGTATTCATCTTTCTCTGACTTCTTTCACTTAGCATAATACTCTGTAGTTCCATCCATGTCATTGCAAATGGCAGGATTTCATTGTTTTTTATTTTATTTTCATTGTTTTTTATTTTGTTTTTATTTTGTTTTATATTCTTCTGTGTGTGTGTGTATCACATAATCTTTATCCATTTATTTGCCAGTGGACACTTGGGATGCTTCCGCTTTAAATAATGCCACTATAAACATAAGGATGCACGCATCTCTTTGAATTAGTGTTCTTGTATTCTTTAGGTAAATACCCAGTAGTGCAATTGCTGGATTGTAACGTAGTTCTGTTAGCTTTTTGAGGAAACTGCATACTGGTTTCCACAGTGGCTGTACCAGTTTGCATTCCCACGAGCAATGCACAGGTGTTCTTTTTCTCCACATTCTTGCCAACACCCGTTATTTCTTGTGTTGTTGATTTTAGCCCTTCTAAAATGGGTGTGAGGTGGTACCTTGTAGTTTTGATTAGCATTTGCCTAGTAAGTGATGATGAGCATCTTTTCACATGTCTGTTGGCCGTCTATATGTCTTCTTCTAATGTTTTTTTTTTAATTCTTTACTGATTATTCAACTAATGTAACTGTTCTCAATCACAGTGTTGAGAGTAACTTGTGTCTTTTTATCATTTGTAAGGAAGGTTTTAATCATCGACATGATGTTGGATTGAGGGTTATTCCTTTAGTAATATCTCACTTAATTTTGATATTCTTTGAGAGGAAGAGTGAGAGACGAGTTTACTGGTGTTGAAGTAGGAATTATACATAATCTATACCCTATCTTTTTTTTTTTTTAAAGATTTATTTATTTATTTATTTGACAGAGAGATCACAAGTAGACAGAGAGGCAGGCAGAGAGAGAGAGAAGCAGGCTCCCCGCCGAGCAGAGAGCCTGACATGGGACTCGATCCCAGGACCCCGAGATCATGACCCGAGCCGAAGGCAGCGGCTTAACCCACTGAGCCACCCAGGCACCCCAATCTATACCCTATCTTATTTGTGCTCTCTTCATAATGAGAAATTAGTATCAATACACTTTTTTAGTATATGTGCTGCTTAAGCAAGCACTTAATATCCTCTTAATAGTAGTGATAACTAGGACTTACTGTAATTCTTGGTGAGCTGTGAATTTCTGTTTTCTTTATACCTTTACAAAAGTTTTTAGTAAGCATACAATAATAAAGATACAAGAATATAATTATAATAAAAATAATAATAGGTAAGTACATTTTTTTTTACATATACCTTTAGAAAAATAATACTGTGGGCAGTATTTTGTATAACAGATGTGATTATCAAATCTAAAAGGATGTTAGTAAAAACTTGGATCAGCACTATTCATGTTCATAACCATTAATCTGTAAGGTCTTTTTATTTGTGTGGGGATTTTTTTAGATTATTTCCTTCTTTTAAGGTTTTATTTGTCAGAGAGAGATGGAGCATGTGCACAAGCAGGGGGAGTGATAGGCAGAGGGAGAAGCAGGTTCACTGCTGAGCAAGGACCCTGATGCAGGACTCCATCCCAGAACCCTCCTGGGATTGTGACCTGAGCTTAATGCAGACTTAACCAACTGAGCCATTCAGGTATCCCTAGATTTATTTATTTTTAGAGAGGGAGAGAGTGTATGTTTGGTAGGGGAGGGCAGAGGGGGTGGGGAAGAGACAATCCTCAAGCAGACTCCCTGCTGAGCGCGGAATCCGACACAGTGCGGATCCCACTACCCATGAAATCATGACCTGAGCGGAAACCAAGAATCAGACACCTAACCAGCTGAGCCACCCATGTGCCCTTGTACTTGTGTATTTCTAATGTTTTGTTGTGATTTTAGGCTATAAGACTAGAACTTGCTTACCTTATATCACCTAGGGATTAGAGGTCTGGGAATAATTAAGACTCACTTTAAAAAATGAAGTTTAACTTAAAGACTGATATTTTTATTAATGGATATTTTGATATATTGGGTTGGTCTCAATATTGACATATTTATACTTTCATGAATACAATATTGGGAAAAGTCTGAGGTGTTCCTTATGTGTGCCATCAACTTTGAGGAATTTCGTCAAAACGCTTATATACTCTTGGGAATTAGGGATATGTGTGAAGAACATCTGTCATGTCTGCTGCAAGTGGGGCAAAATTAAAAGCTGCTTTTCTCATTAAAGCTGGGCTTCTGTTTTTCACACTTCTGAGGTGTTTGATTTCCTTACATAGAACTAAATGTTATATATCAAATAACCTTATGGGATAACATCAAATTCATGGGTTAAAGACTTAAAGCCTGTTGTTCAAAAGTGAAACTAAACATGTAGTTCTCAGTTTGGGGCTTTAAAGAAGGTAGTAATTAGGATTGATTAAGCATTAGGAAAATGTACATTTAATGTCAAAGTAAAATACAGAATGTGTAATAAACTTAATAGATACCATGTAAGCATCATGCGCTATACTATGTATTTTGCATATATTATCTTTTTTTTTTTTTAAGATATTTATTTGACAGAGACAGACACAGCGAGAGAAGGGAACACAACAAGCAGGGGGAGTGGAGAGGGAGAAGCAGGCTGCCTGCTGAGCGGGTACCCTTATGTGGGGCTCAGTCCTGGGATGCTGGGATCATGACCTGACCTGAAGGCAGACACTTAACGACTTCACCACCCAGTTGCCCCACCCTTTATTCTTTTCAACAACACTGAAAGTGGTGTATTATTTCTTAATGTTGAGGATCATAGTGAACTCATACCATTTAAAATTTTTCTAATATAGAAAGTCAGAGTTACCTTAACCTTGAAAGGGAGTAAAGTCCTACTAGCTCATAGTTAACAGGTTTTCAAACTCTTAGGTTCCAAGTTTTGTTATTATGACCATAGTGATGTTCCCAGGACCCAGGATTGCTCTAGGATCACTTTTTGCATTTTGTGGCTCTTGACCAAGATAGAGGAAGAAAATTAAAACGCAGAGTTATGTGTGTATATAAGTTATTGCTGCCCCTGAAGCCTTGTGACACAAGCCTACCCTCCTGGGTGCCTTACTTATTAACATTTTTACTCACTCTTTTAATTTCCTCTTCCTGCATCACAAATTACCACATATTTTGCATCTTAAAACAACACAGATTTATCTCACAGTTTTTGTAGGTCAGAAGTCCAGGTGGGCTCAGCTGGGTCTTCTGCTTAGGGTCTTACAAATCCAAAATTAATTAGTTGGCTGAGCTGTATTCATGCTAGAGTGTCTGGAGGGAAAATCCACTTCCAGGTTCATTCAGATTCTTGGCTAAATGCAGACTCCTTCCTTGTGGACTGAAAACCAGAGTTGGTATTTGCTCTTAGAAGCTGAAAAGCTGGGAGTCCTGGGTTGCTCAGTGGGTTAAGTAAGCATCAGTGTTGGGCTCAGGTGGCTCAGGTACTGATCCCTGGCTCCTGGGACCGAGTCCCTCATCAGGCTCCCTGCTCAGTGGGGAGCCTGCTTCTCCCTCTGCCTGCTGCTCTGCCTACTGGTGCTCCCCATCTTTCTGTCAAATAAATAGAATCTTAAAAAAAAAAAAAAAAGCTGAAAGGCTTTCAGTCCTGTCCCCTCCAGTGATGATGGCAAGACAAGTTTTTGTGACTTATGCTACTACTAAATCTCTCAGAATTCAGACAGAAAGTTTTCTGTTCTTAAGGGCTCCTGGATTGGGCCACCTGAATAACCCAGAATAATCTTCCTGTTTTAGGAGTTGTTATCTTTTTGCGTCTTCAGAGTCCATTTTGTAATGTAATATAACTATTCATCGTTTCCTGGGATTTGGGTGTGGACTACTTTGTGGGACCATTCTACCTATTAGATTCATGTGCTCCTGAAAAGAAATTTGATAAACTTTGTGCCCTTGCACATTTCTAAGTTAAATCTTAGAAGTTTTCATCTTAGGTTTAAAAAGTTGAAAGAAAGCACAATTTCTGGCTTTTCTAGATACTGACACTATTTTTTGTAAGTACCTAATGTCAGTAGCGATTTGAAAAAACATTTAAAAAAAAAAACAAAGTTTTAAAAAAGTTTTTAAAAAACACTAGAATTAATCTTTAAAAGTTGGAAATTTTCATGATTCCTCTTATTGACCATCTATTTAACTTCCACTTCTCAACATAATTTTATTTGAATCCAGTGGATTTTAATGTTTTAAAGTATTGATACCTTTTCATACCTCTCTGCAATAAATGTAATAAATTGAACTTAGATTTTAAGTTTATTGATTTCTTTTCATGGAGCTCTCTTGGGACAGTGTATTTTTGAACAATATTTTGAGAATGGAATAAGCAGTCATTAAATGAAAAGTTTTTATTTTCCTGTCATCATGCTAAACAATATATATGAATTCAGAACATTCCTAAACACAGGGCAAAATGCCATTCTTAAGAACAGTGCTTTAGCAGAAATATAAGACAGGCAAAGACACAAACCTGAGGTTTTTTTTTTTTTTTTTTTTTTTAAAGATTTTATTTATTTAACAAAGAGAGATCACAAGTAGGCAGAGAGAGAGGCAGAGAGAGAGGAGGAAGCAGGCTCCCCGCTGAGCAAAGAGCCCGACGCGGGGCTCGATCCCAGGACCCTGGGATCATGACCCGAGCCGAAGGCAGAGGCTTTAACCCT